>NW_021636958.1:0-367637 GCF_004799145.2 Neltuma alba | reverse complement strand
CGTTTTGCCCCCAACTTAATATTATATTTTTTTTTTCTTTTTATTTTTTTATTTTTTATTTTTTATTTTTGAATCTTCCAAGAACCTGCAAGCAAAATTCAAGGATAAGGTAGCATTAATTGTCCTTAAAAATCAATTAATCATAATTAAATCAAAATATGACAATTTTGCCCCTATAAAATAATAATTCAAAATAAAAAAATAAATCAATTAAGGCAGGCAAAAGGGACCAATTAAGCTGACAAAACTCATATAAAAGATATCAAAATATATAAAAATAATTGAGTTTGTCAACTCCCCCACACTTAGCCTTTTGCACTCCTGGGCAAAACTTCATTAAAGAAGAATCAATAGAGAGACTCAATGCAAGCAAACATAAAACTAACTAAGCATGAATGTGCAATTAACTCAAGCAACCTTTATTCTTAATTAATCAACAATCATAGAATACTTCAGTGCAAAGAAATTAACACAAGAAACATAGCAGGATAAAAGAAGAGAAACATATAGAGCTCACATAGGGTACAAGTGTTTCACTCATCTCTCAAATGGGAAAAATTTCACTCAATCCACCTAGATTAGCACCTACCATAAGCTTGTAGAGATTCTAATATCTCCACCACTAACATACCTTAGACTCATGATCAAGGGGACTTGAAGGGTTGTAATGTTGGAAAACAAGGCCAAATGAATGAAATGAACTAGCAATGAAATGCATGAGTAATAAAGTATCAACTCAAAGTGAGCTAAAGTACAATCATGAAACAACACCAAAGTGCAGATTTTAACTTTTGAGACAGAAATCCTTGCTCTTCAAACCACCATGGAATGCCTTATTTCAAATTTATTCTTTTGTTGCAACTTATTTCTCTCTTTTTTTTTTAATTTAACTTTCTTTCTTTGGCTTTTCTAAACATTTTTCTTCTCTTTCTTGCCTTTTTTTTCTATTTCTTTTTTTTTTTTTTTTTTTGCATCCAAACCCAAGAAGGCAAAGATATTGACTTAATGATGTACTTTTCAAAATGAAAAATCAAATAACTCATGCAAAACACTTGCTTAAAAGTATGAATGGAATGAAAGTGAAGGCTCAAAGGGGTGAACAAAGGTTAAATGAAGTGGTTTGTGTTTGGGTAAAGGGTTTAGAAATGAATGCCCCTATCATCTTCACAAACCTAGGTATTAATGCAGCTTTGAAAAAGAATCTAGACAAGTTCTAGAGGTTAACCAAAACTAGGTGAAAATCACACAAGATGAGAAAATATATGGCTCAACAATCCTTCCATCAAGGCTTTCTCCAAGATGTTTCCTCCTTAAGTATCAAGCTATGAAACAAGGTTAATAACACTGCACCAAAGGCATTCTACTATGCTAATCAACTAAGAACAGAAATCACTTAAATCAAATGCAATCAAACTCAGCCGTGCAACATTCACAAGCATTGTGCAAAAAGATTTTAAAAGAGATGCCCAAGGATTACAAAAGTCAAGAGTCAGCAACAGAGAGAAACAGCAACTCGCCCATACAGCAGTGCAGAGCACTGAGGCGAATGAAAATAGGAGGACACAGAAACTAGCAGCAAAATTCCCAAGCAAGAATCACTCTCAAATCATGCGATGCAATTCAGAAATCAACCAATAGGCAGAGAAGAGAGCAATTATAGCAGCAATACTTAGGAAACAGGAGCAAATCCAAAGGCAAAATTTTTTTTTTTTTCAAAAGAAAGCTCAACAACTCAACAACAATCCCTCCCCCACACTTGATCAATACATTGTCCTCAATGTTAAGATAATGTGAAATGAAAATAGACAAATATAAATCAAGTGATCAGAAGAGATGGCAGAATCAAGAGGAAACAAAACAAACAACTACTAAACAGAAATAAACAGCTACAACTACAGCTACTGGAAAAGTTCCCTCCCCCACACTTACTCCTAACTATCTCAGCAAACAGATATCACCAGCAATACAACATAAAGTAAAAGAGTAGGGTGGAAGGGAACAACCGGGTGATCAGGGAGGTCTGTGATTCTCATGGTAGTGCTTCAGTAGATGGCCGTTGACTTGTGAAGTTATACCGGTCTCCTCATCTACGAGCTCTACCGTGCCAAAGGGATATACTTTAGTAACTCTAAACGGACCTTCCCACTTGGTGACAAACTTCCCGGGCATCAGCTTCAACCGGGCTTTAAACTTTAGAACCTTGTCACCTTCATGAAACTGCTTCCTCAGAATCTGTTTGTCATGAATCATTTTCAGCTTGTCTTTGTAGATTCTGGCATTGTCGTAGGATTCAAGTCTCATTCTTCAAGTTCCTGGAGTTGCATCTTCCGATTGATAAGTGAAGATTCGAGATCTGCATCACATGCCTTGATTGCCCAATAAGATTTGTGCTCGATCTCCATAGGTAGATGGCAAGCCTTGCCATAGAGCAACCGGAAGGGGGACATGCCTATAGGGGTCTTGTAGGCAGTCCTGTAAGCCCAAAGAGCTTCCTCAAGCCTTTCACTCCAGTCCTTACGGGATGGTTTCACGATCTTCTCAAGTATTCGTTTCACTTCCCGGTTAGAGACTTCAGCTAACCCATTCGTCTGAGGGTGATAAGGAGTGGCCAGCTTGTGATTGACTCCATGTTTAGCCAATAGAGACTTGATGGTCCTGTTGCAGAAGTGTGTTCCTTGGTCACTGATGATTGCTCTTGGAATGCCATACCTGCAAAAGATATGAGAACGTAAGAACTTGGCAACAGTAGAAGCATCATCTTTCCTAGTTGGCACTGCCTCTACCCATCTAGACACATAATCTACTGCAAGTAATATGTATGAAAATCCAAAAGACGAAGGGAAGGGACCCATAAAATCCATGCCCCACACATCAAAGATTTCACAAAAATGCATAGGTCTTAGAGGCATCTCATGCTTCCTACCCAAACTCCCAAACCTCTGACACTTATCACAAGACTTGCAGAAAGAATAAGCATCCTTAAATAGAGAAGGCCAATAAAAACCACACTCTAAAACCCTCCTAGCAGTCCTATTAGCACTAAAATGCCCCCCACAAGATAAAGAATGTGCAAAGGTAAGGATAGAGTGGATCTCATTATTTGGAACACAGCGTCTGATGATCTGGTCACTGCATTGCTTCCACAGGATTGGAGCATCCCAGATATAGTATCTTGCCTCCCTCTTCAGCTTATCAATCTGAAATTTAGACATAGAAGGAGGTATAAGGTCAGTGACAAGATAATTAACTATATTAGAGTACCAAGGCTCATGAACAGCCAAGGCAAAAAGTGCAGAATCAGGAAATGAGTCAATAACAAGATCAGAAGAGTCAACTCCCTGTGTGCCTTCAGGTAACCGACTAAGGTGGTCAGCTACATGATTCTCTGCTCCAGCTCGATCTCTAATCTCGATATCAAACTCCTGTAGCAGCAAAGCCCATCTCAGCAGTCTAGGTTTAGACTGAGGCTTCTTAAATAGGTACCTAACCGCTGCATGATCTGTAAAAACAACCACTCGAGAGTTTATAAGATACTGTCTAAACTTATCCAAAGCAAAAATAATAGCAAATAGTTCCTTCTCCGTAGTGGTATAATTCACTTGAGCGGAATCAAGCGTCTTGGAGGCATATGCGATGACTCTAGACCGTTTCTCCTCCTTCTGTCCAAGCATGGCACCTACTGCAAAGTTAGAAGCATCACAAGACAACTCAAAATGTAAATTCCAGTTAGGTGCAGTGAGAATAGGAGGTGAAACAAGCATAGATTTCAAAGTGTCAAAAGCATGTCTACACTTATCATCAAATTTAAATTCAGTATCTTTTTTCAATAAGGTAGAAAGAGGCAGAGCAACTTTACTAAAATCCTTAATAAAGCGCCGATAGAAACCTGCATGTCCTAAGAAAGACCTCAAATCCTTTAAACAAGTAGGATAAGGAAGGGATGAAATAACTTCAATTTTGGCCCTATCAACCTCAATCCCCTTTTGGGAGATGAGGTGACCTAGGACTATCCCTCTATCAACCATGAAATGACACTTTTCAAAGTTTAAAACCAATTTCTTATCAATACACCTCTCAAGAGCCTGTTCTAGGCTATTCAAGCACTCATCAAAACTCTCACCATAAACAGTGAAGTCATCCATAAAAACTTCCATGTTTTGCTCTAGAAGATCACTAAATATCGCCATCATACACCTTTGAAAGGTGCCTGGAGCGTTACACAACCCAAATGGCATCCTTCGATAAGCAAAGGTACCAAAAGGGCATGTGAAGGTAGTCTTGTCCTGATCTTCAGGAGCGATAGGTACCTGAAAATAGCCAGAAAAACCGTCAAGAAAACAATAGTGAGACTTTCCTGAAATTCTTTCCAACATCTGATCTATAAAAGGTAATGGAAAGTGGTCCTTTCTCGTAGCATCATTCAACTTCCTATAGTCTATACACACTCTCCAAGCATTTTGAACCCTAGTTGGAATCAGTTCATCATTTTCATTTCTCACTACTGTGATACCGCTCTTCTTTGGTACTACTTGTACCGGACTTACCCACTCACTGTCTGATATGGGATAGATGATCCCAGCACTCAACAACTTTGAGACTTCCTTCTTAACCACATCCAGAATGAGAGGATTCAGTCTCCTCTGTGGTTGCCTAACTGGCTTGGACCCTTCATTCAAAAGGATCCTGTGTGTGCAAACTGAGGGATTAATCCCCGGAATATCCCCTAAAGACCATCCTATAGCCCCTTTATGACTCTTCAATACAGAAATCAATCTTTCTTCTTCAGAACTACTCAAAGAACTGGAAATAATAACAGGCAATTTAAAATCAGCAGCAAGAAAGACATATTTCAAATTAGAGGGGAGGGGTTTCAGTTCTAAATCAGGAGGTTGCACAACAGAAGGAACTAATTCTTTTATGTCAAGTGCATTCAATGCAAGTGGCATGTCCATATGGCTTAGGGAAGGAGATATAAGCTCATCATGATGTGTATGTCCTCCACTTCCCAACTCAGTGCCATTCTTGGATGACCTACAAAAAGAAGGATCGGTATCAATTTTATCAACAGAAACATCAAGTAAATCACAAGAAGAGTGGGATTAGAAGTGACTAAGTGAGTAGCAATCTTTTGCTAGCCTCTTCTAATGTTCCAGCACCACTCAAAGGAGAAGCTATCGGTGTAGCTTGTGTAACAGCTCCTTTATCATCAGTTCCTGCAAAATCAACAAACTCGCCTTTCTCAAGGCTATCATCAAGTGTAATGTTCAAGGCAGAATCACAGTTAAGACAAGATGATGCATCAAAATCATGAGAGATGGAAAGGAGGTGATCAACTTCTAAACAGTTAACACACACCACGTCACCATAACATGAGCAAAAAGAAGAAGAATGAGGGGTAGATAAACAAGTAAATGCATCATCATGCTCAACAATCTCACCATACCAGTCATGTTCATGCATCTCAGATTCATGCAAATCATCAACATCATTAACAGCACAATCAATCAAATTAACACCCAAGTAAGAGCAATCTGCATAACCTTGACTCATAGCATCAGAAATGTTGAAGGTAATCTGTTGGTCCCCAAAACCCATGGTAATGACCCCGTCTTTCACATTAATTATGGTTTGGGCTGTTCTAAGAAAAGGTCTTCCTAGAATCAAAGTGCTATCGGCTTTAATCTCATCAGTCATATCTAGCACATAAAAGTCAGCTGGGAACACAAGACCCTTCACTTGCACAAGAACATCCTCAAGAAAGCCCTTAGGATGTCTCACAGTCCTATCAGCTAGACCTAGCACAACACTGGTGTCTTTCAAGGCATGAATACCCAAACTCTCATAGACAGAGGTAGGCATAACATTTATGGCTGCACCTAAGTCTAGTAAGGCATGTGAAATGTTTGTTTTGCCTATGGTACAGGGAATAGTGTAGGAACCCGGGTCTTTACACTTAATAGGCAGCTGTGGCTTGAAGATAGCACTAACACTAGACCCCAGTTGGATTCTCTCACTATGCCTATACTTCCTCTTGTTTGTACATAGATCTTTCAGAAACTTAGCACACTTAGGCATCTTCTTAATCAAATCAAGTAATGGCACATTAACCTCAAGTTTGCTAAACATTTCAAAAAGCTCATCATTATCTTTCTTTTCAACAACTTTCTTACTCATGAGATATGAATGAGGAAAAGGCAAGTCAGAAATATTTACCTCATCACCTTTGGAAGATGATCCTTTCTCTATTGGCTCTTTGGATTGAATGGAGGTCTCTTGAGTGGCCTTGGGAATGTCTTGAGTGGTTTTAGAAGGAGGAGACTCAACTTCTATCTCTTCATCAACCGGTTCTTCACCCTCTTCATCATCTTTGAATTGCACTGTCTTAGCACCAATTTCCTTACCGCTTCTCAATGTAATTGCATTCAAAGATTTAGGATTTATCACCGTGTTGGAAGGCATTGAACCACTAGCCTTAGCTTGCTGTTCACTCACACCATTTGACAACTTAGTGACATAAGAAGTCAAATTAGAGGTTCTAGTTTCCCATTGCTCCATCCTATTCTCTAGGGCTGCAAATCTAGCTTCAGATTTAGCTTCAGACTTAGATATGTGCTCAGTCATTGCCTCAATGCCCTTGAGTATTCGAGAGAACCGCTCATCATCCTTAGACTGTGATTGCTGTGGGGTAGACATGGCTCTAGAAGATTCTCCTTGTAACCCTCCATAGTAAGTTTGCCCTTGAGGAACCATATTCCCTTGAAACCCTTCTTGAACCTGCCTATTGTCACCTCCTCCCCATCGGAAATTTGGATGAGCTTTCCATCCTTCATTATATGTGTTTGAGTATGGGTTCCATTGCTTGGATTGATTGGCCCTTCCTTGATACATGGCAGAAACTTCCTCATATCTATGAGGGCAAGCAGCAGAGATGTGCATAACAGAATTACAATGCTCACAACTAGGTGCAGTCATCTCCATAGAATTAGGAGTCCGAGTGTCAACAGGGGGAGTGTGAGATGCAAGCTTATTCAACTGTGTAGTCAAAGCAGCAATTTGAGAAGTGAATGTGTCCAATTGAGGAATGTGGACTGAAGAAGGATTAGTATGCATTGCATTGACATTTTTAGACTCCCTGATGCTATACTGTTGATGGTTCAATGCCATTTTCTTGATAAGTTCCCATGCCTCCTCAGCAGTTAAATCAATAAGAGAACCCCCAGAAGCAGCATCCAACATCCCCTTATCTTGGGTCTTAAGTCCATCATAAAAGTATTGGACTAACTGCTCATCTGGAATCTGATGGTGTGGACATCTAGAAAGCAAGTCCTGAAAACGGTTCCAGTAGTCATAAAGTGACTCATCATAATCTTGCTTTGCAGAGTAGATCTCTTTTCTCAATGTAGAAGTCCGGGAAGCAGGGAAATACTTCTCCAAGAATGCTTTTCTAAGGTTGTTCCAGTTATGGTAGCATCTGCCATATAACTAGGCAAGCTCATGTACCATTCTCGTGCTTTGCCCTCCAGAGATAAGTGGAATACCTTCCAAAGAACCTCATCCAGATCAGCCCCTACCGGCTTCATGCTAGCACATACCATAGAGAGAGATTTCAGATGTTTGTACGGGTCCTCACCTGTCAAACCATAAAATTTAGGCAAATTATTAAGCAGTGGACCTTTAATCTCAAAATTAACATCAACATTAGGGCATGCAACATTAAAAGGATCATAATTTGCATCAGAAGTAGTGGCTTCCCTAATGGTTCTTCTTCTAGGGTTATCTCCATTATTCTCTCCTACTCTGTCATGCTCCCCATTATGTCCATTGCCCCCTCTCTCATTACCACCATTATTGTTACCATTAGGATTATTAACTGTTTCCATTATGTCACCTAAGTCAACCACCAAATCTAGATCAGTTAAATTGTCTAGTTCAACCTCACTAGTCCTTTCTACCCTTGAGTCTTGTCTAACTTCTCTTAAAGAACTTTGAAGCTCAAGATTGGAAGGAACTAGGGTTTTAGACCTACCCTTTCTTGGCATAAACAATCAATCAACCAGAAGCAATAAAACAAAAGAAAACAGATGAATGCAATGCAATGCAAGTGTATGCGTATGAGAATGAAAAATGCAATGAATGAAAAATCAAGATATTTAGTTGTATTTTTAAATTTTTTTATGCAAAGAAAGAAGAAAAAAAATGCTATGAAAAATCAATAGAAACAAATGCAAACTACTAAAGAAAATGCAAAAACTAACAAAAATGAAAACTAAAAAGGCTCAACAAATGAACCCCAATCAAGGCTACTTGACACTTAATTACTAGGGAACCAATTTCTTGGCTCCCCGGCAACGGCGCCACTTGAAGTTGAACTGCCCTTAATTGTCGCTTTGGGGTTACTCCAAAATTAACCGAATTAATGCAATATAGTGCACAACCGGGTCGTTTCACTTTGAGGAGCCGAAAACGAAATTAAACCCTAGTAAATAAATGCAAGTAACCTAAACTATAAAAAGAGATTTTTGATTTTGAAAGCTGTTAATTAAATACTACGAATCAAATTGAAATTAAAATACTTTTTTTTTTTTTTTATATAAAAGTGATTAAAATGAATGGAGATTAAAGAAATGAAAATGAGACACACAAATAACACTGATAAAATCAATCCTCCAATTCAACAACGCAGGCAATCATCACTCTAAAAGATGTGGGAGTTAAAAACAATGAATTAAGAATTATAATTAAGCTTTTGATCCAACAACCGAGCCACCTCGAGTTGCCACAAAATATTTTCCTAAAATCCCAACTTACTAACTGCAACCAGAATAGTAAAATGGGATTAAGGATGCTAAAAACCAATGCTTAATTAGAACTCTTAAATCCAAAATAACAGAATTAAAGCTAGCAAGAGACTATATGATCCAAAATTCTAAGCCACCTTAGAAAATCACAATATATTAATTCCAAAATCAATACAAATGTCATAACCACAACATTATAATTGAGATCAAAACTATAAACAGCCCAATGTCAAATACTAAGCAATAATTCAGTCACAATAATCCCCAAATATAATCAGATTAAGCAATAAATTATCCCAATAATCAGAAAAACTATCCTAAGACCTAGGAATTGTTAAACAATTATTGAGTAGGAAATTAAAGCAACTAAAACTCCCCTTTGATGATCCAAGCTCCTGCCATTATTGTTGAATTAGAGAATCACATAACCTCAGCCACGGTTTGCCATAAATGCTACAGTCAATATTTTGCTACGGTCAGCCATGGAAGAACGCAGGCGCCGTCGACTCGTGCTCGCTGGTGTTCTGGTGTTCAGCTTCCCCGCGCCCAGCTTGCTCTCCGGTTTTGTTCTCTCCGTTTTTCGTTTCAGCCGCGCCTCCTGTGTGTGTGTTCGGCCGCGTCTCCGTTTCTTCTTCGGCGTATCAGCTCCGGTCCCCTGTTCGCTGGTTCGTGCGTGCGTCTCCTCTGGCTCGTCACTCTCGCCGTCTTCTCTCTGCACCAGTGAGAAGACGTAAAGAAGATGAATGGAGAGATTGCGGTCAACGGTCTCGCCGCCTGGTTCGCCCTTCTGCTCCCGTCCAGCTCTCTCTCGTCTCGTGTTTTTCTTCGCGCCGTCAAGCTTGCTCTGTTTTTTTCCTATTTCCGCCGCGCCCAGCTCGCCTCTCTTTTGTTCGGCCAGCTGATGATGGTTATTAGGTTGGGGCAAAACGCAACGTTTTGCCCCCAACTTAATATTATATTTTTTTTTTCTTTTTATTTTTTTATTTTTTATTTTTTTATTTTTGAATCTTCCAAGAACCTGCAAGCAAAATTCAAGGATAAGGTAGCATTAATTGTCCTTAAAAATCAATTAATCATAATTAAATCAAAATATGACAATTTTGCCCCTATAAAATAATAATTCAAAATAAAACAAAATAAATCAATTAAGGCAAAAAGGGACCAATTAAGCTGACAAAACTCATATAAAAGATATCAAAATATATAAAAATAATTGAGTTTGTCATACATTGTTCAGCGATTGATCTTAGGAAGGCAGTAGTCAAGGTTTGCAGTTATATACATAATAAGATATATTTCTTGTAGGTTGTTATTTGTTGTTATTTGTTTCAAAATATGTCTTGTAATTTTGTGTGCATTGTGAAACTATGACAAAATTATTCATAATTCACAATCCGTGCAATGCACGGGAGAGTTTTCTAGTTGCTAATATAAAAGTTAGCAAGGGATTGAATTTGATTCTAAAGATATTATTACAATCTATTTATCTCTCATTTTTATTTATTTTTTCCAAACTAATTTTCATAACATGTATAAATCAATAAATAATCTAATGTTGTATGTGAGTATGCTAGGGATATCAAGTTACATCTATTATAGTTAATTAATTTATTTTATTTTTAATTTATTAAAATTAATTAAACAGCTCTCATATTAAAAAAAGAAAGAAGGATATAATTGGGAAAGAAGAAACGGATAGTGATTCTATTCTCCTTCTTGGACTTAAACAAACTCAACACATTGATCCTCATGTCACCTAAGGAGTGAAATTAAATTTAATTTAGAATGCAATATAGTGATGCAAATGAAAATCATTCTCTTGAAACCAAAAAAAATTAACTAGATTCTAAATTAATTAAAAATCAAAATTGCTATTAAAATGGTTTTTTTTTAAAGAAAGTCCATTACTTAATTAAATTAAAAGAATTGAAACAGAAAAACTCCCACCTTAACTCTGAAGCTCCAACCCAATCCTTCGTGTCTCCAAGAAGTTTGATAAAGTTAGCTACACATGGTTTCAGATTTTGCTGACACAGATTTGAATTGCACGGTAGCCATGGGAAGGAATCAGAAACACGATGTTGTCAGGCCGAAGGCAATAACGGAAGTAGAGATAAAGCTCGCAGGCGTTGATAGTTGAAGGTCGCTGCTCACTGTCCTCCTTGCGTCTCTCTCTCTCCCCCCACGCTGCGTCGTTGACAATGAAGGCCGGAGATGATGATGCTGGGCCGAAGATGGGTGGTGATAAATGGTGGTGACGGGGGCTCGCGTGTGGGTGCGTCTATGGTCCTCCTTTGGTGTCTGCGCGTGGTCATATATACAAGGGATGCTGATGAAGAAAATCAATCATTGCCGCCGTTCTCCCTCCTGTTCCCCTGTTCCCTTGCGTGAGAAGATGATGATGATGGCACTCCCAAGCCCTAAATTAAAACGCGTAGTTTTACTTTTTTTTTTTTAATAAATCCGAAGTCCTTTTGTGATTTTTCCAAGCTCTCCAAATTGATCAAAATATCCTGCAATACCGTATAAACATACTGTAATATTGTATATCTAAATAATAATCAAAATAGTGACATTTTTGCCCATTTTCTTATTAATTCATGGATTAATTCTTAATAAATATCTATTCATCAATAATGTAATTTATAACCATTATGCACATTAAAAGAGCTCAAAGATGCATGAATTAATATATAATTATTTGTACACCTCACATATATGTAATTATTCTAATCACCCACAACTTAGCATAACAATATGAACTTTTTATTATTGTCAAAATTACTAATAGGCTATTAACGTAATTAACTGTCTGGCAAAAAATTAACGTAATTAGCTGTATGTAAGTAATTATGTCGTAAAAAGTGCTTATTATTTTCCAAACTATACCCAACATTCTTTATAATCACTTTAATTTTTGCCTTTTGAATTGTAGAAAGTGTTGGCAGCATAAATACACGGGTCGTGATAAGTAACATAATGATAAGAAAAAAATCATTCTCACAGAAATTTCTATAAAAATGAAGACCAAACAACAGATTAAATGACTTCAATCAAGAAAAATTTTTGATCAGTTGTAGGAATTTTGAAAACTATTTTTAAAACTAGAAATTGATAAAAACAATTTATTCTTTGACTTCGAGGATTAAAAGCAGCCTAGAATTGTTTATCCGTTTTGTATATCATAACCTTCAATTTATTTTCTCTCATGGATGTTTTGATTTTAATGAAAATAAGTGTTACTCTAACGTTTAAAAAGTACTTGTAAATGCTCTATCAAGTCAAGAACAAGTGTTCAATTCTATTAATTGCTCAATTTCATGTTACAATTAATAAAATCCAATTTTAAGCTCCAACCCTAATGTGACCATGCAAAGCTAGCAAATATATTCCTGTACCAACAAAACCATCATTCAACATGCAAATTTTAAGTTCTTATGTATGCAATTTGATCCAAGTTGTACACTCAATCTAACTCTCTTAAGTATCAATCTAATGAACAAAATATCTAAATAGTGATCAAACATTTAGAAACATTAAGCAAAGAGTAAAATCTATATCATTAATTACAAAAAGATAGGAGTAATCGAGAGTTAATCCATGTAAAGGTTCAAAATAAATCTAGAGCAAAGTATATAGCTACTCATAATCAGCCACAAGCCATAACTACAAGGGGAGATAATAGCCATCGCAAATTAGAAGAGAGGAAAGGGAGGAGAAGTAGAAAAACCAAGAAGATGAAGTTTCAAATCTCTTCCAAATCTTAATCCCTTGCTCCAAACTTTTCAAGCACCCAAACCTTAACATGCAAAGCTCCCAAGAATGCCCAGTAAGTTCAAAATGATGTCCGAGGTCAAAATGTGGCCTTAAAATCTAAAACTTTCAACAACGTTAGTTGAGCCATGCATTTCGCTATTAGTGAATGCACCACAACAAGTTTTGCATTGTAGACGAATTTACCTCTTGCTTGAGTTGGGTTATAAGCAGGTCAAAGTGTGCTCAGCACATTTTGCTTCTAGGAAATTAAGTTCTTCTAACTCAAATTAAATAAGGATTTTGATCCATGTTTTGGTCTCTAATGATTCTTCTTTAATCTCCATAATGTATTCATGAAGCAACCTTGATCCTCAAATGCTTTGAAAGGCTTTTGAAGTGGCTTGACATTTAACCCTTATATCAAAATATACTTTGCAATAGAGGAACTCCATAAGCTCATAAATAACAAGGATTAAATTTCTCCATGAGTAAGTTGAGATATCTCTTTGGAGTGAAGCAATCATACGATGAAGTTTTGGTTGGAGTTCTTCAGGTAAGGAGGCAATGTGTGCAACCCAAAAAACATCATGCACATTTTCCTATCTTTGAGCATTCAATATATGCACAAATGTATAAAAAAAATCAAAAGCTAAAGAAAAATGTATTGAAAAATTTAGAGATTAACAAAAGGAAATGATGCTTCTTTCTTTATAATCACTTTAGTTTTTACTATTAAAAGCACATGAATAGATTTCACCCTAGTTGTATTCTTTAATTGTTTACCCTAGTCATTTAGGTTGTGTTTATCTTCAACGTGAATAATATTAGTACCACCTCAGTCCTAAATATAAATTACTAGTAAGAAGAAGTTTTGTTTCTCAATATAAGTCACTTATAGTATATTTAGTGCTTGTTCTAAGTTTATCCTTATTTAATTCTCATTATAAAGAGAGAAAGAATGGAGAAATATGAAAATGATTTGTAAATATAGAGACTAAAACAAACTTTAATTAATAAGGGGAAAATTGAAAAATATGTCAATTTAATATATTGTTATGAGAAAATGTGTTAAAAGTGACTTATATTAAGGGTTGATGTACTATAATGTTCTATTTGCTTGCCAATTAGCAAATGAAAAGGAGAGAATTGCAATAAGGTCCCAAAGAAGAAACATATTCACAAAAAATCTCATAACAACTAAGTACTTATAATGACAAGTTCTAGAGTAAAAAATGACAACAAACTTCTACTACTCACTTGTTATTGGGATCTTTTAATAATTATTTTTTTGGAAACTTCACTGAAATTTTTTCAACAACAAATTCTGAGGTAGATGGTTTGCAGTAAGTATTGTCTTTGCAATGCTAGAAGTCAGCTGTTGATCTAGCTTCTCTCCTTTACTCCTTCCCATCCGCTACCGTCTTTTACTTGAAACTACATCATTTTGGCAGAGTTTAGGTGAGGTGACACCTTTTTTTTTTTTTGGGTCAAATAAGCATATAATATCCTGAAGTATCTTTTAGTATCACTTAGTATATATCTTGAATATATTTTTTTTAATATCACTCATTATTTTAAAATAATTTTTGGCTCAGTCAGAGCCCTAAAATATTTTTTATATGAAATCTAGTATCTAGCTTCTAACGTACTGAAGTATTTGTTTTTAGTACCACATACCCAATGTTCTAAAATAACTTTTGGTCCAATCAGAGTCCTAAAATATTTTTCCTATAACACCTAGTATCTGGCTTCTAGCACATTAAAGTATTTTTTTTAGTACCATGTATTATTCTGATTTTTTTTCAATACCACCCAATATTCTAAAATAATGTTTGATCCGGTCAAAGCCCTAAAATATTTTTTTTCCGTAACACCGAATATCTAGCTTCCAGCATGTTAAAGTATTTTTCAGTAACATCTAATATTCCAAACTAATTTTTAGTGCATTCAATACCCTCAAATATTGCATCAAAAAATATTTCAAGAAACCAAGCACCAATTAAAAAAGGTCTCCGAATACTACATGGTACTAAAAAAAATACTTCCATATGCTGAAAGCCATATACTAGGTGTCACAGAGAAAATATTTCAAGGCTCAAATTATTTTAGAATACTAGATGACACTAAAAAAATATTTCAAGACACTAAGTGATACCAAAAAAATATTTTAGAATGGTAGATATTTATTTACAAAAAGACAAAAAGTACCACCTCAGCTAAACTACACCAAAACGTTGTAGTTTCAGGTAGAGGAGGGTGTCTTCATTCTCCTAGCCGCCTGTGCTAAGGTTTCTTCCGGAGTTGGTCTCCATCTTTTCCCTAGGATTAGCCTAGGTTTTTTTTTTCCCCTTCTCTTGGGTGTCTTCTTTGCTGCATCTGTTGGAGAAGAGCAAATTGGTGCTTAGGATGTGGCTCGGCCCGAGTGATTGGTGGTTTGGTGATTGGGAACGGGTGAAGGTAAGGAGAATGGCAGCGATGGGAATCGAGAACGTCGATGAGATCAGCATGCTCCTTATGCATCTGAAGGAACCAAAGATTTGCGGCTTTCTTCTGAAGATTTTGCTGGCTAGAAAGGGAGCTACTGTGGAAATGATGCTAGGGCCCTCACTGCAAGTCATAGCTTAGGAGGTCCTTTAGAAGCTGCTGGAAAAAATAGTGGTGGCTGGTTTGCAGCCACTGACGAAACGTGGGTCCGTTGACTTGGAGGTGTTGGAGTTTGGGGGCTTTCCTGCAGCGTTTTCTAGTGTTTTGTTCACCCCTGCTCTGTTTTAGGCTTTGTCTTTGTAGGTTGTTATGTTTCGGCAATAATCTTATCCCTTGGATTCATTTTGTTGCTAGTGATGACTAGTTTACGTCTGTGATGATTTGCTTTTCATCGGAAGTTATTATTAACTTTCCTTTGTTTTCTTCTCCCCCTACGGCTACAGGGGCGTTTGGAGCTGCCTATGTTGCAGTTTTGGCACCAAAGATTGTGGGCTTCTTTGAAGCTAGTCCTTGGACTACCACTCTTTATCGCCACTTCTCCAATCAAAACAGACAGAAATTGGTCATTGCTCTTTTCAATCCTTGGGTCTTAGGATCTGTTCTTGTGTCCCTCGTCTCTGGTTTATGTGTTTGTGTGTCCTAGCATAACTATTGTTGTTTAGGCTTTCTATTTTTTCCTGTTGCTTCTTTGGTGTTTGTAGCTTCTTTCCCTATAACGAAAACTCTTTTTCAGGTTAAAAAAAAAAAAGGCAAAGGAGGGCAACGGATGGGAAGGGATAAAGGAGAGAAGCCGCGTCTGTCTCTAACTCCCCAGCTGCGAGTCGAGTAAGAAAGCAATTCAACCACTTGGTGTACTATAATTCACAACGACCATACCGTACTAGCCTACTGTTCCATAATGATTAGCGTCATTTCTGGGGAGTTGGTTGATTTTTTTTTCTTTTTATGAATAATAAAACGGAAACTTCGTCACGATCGAAGGTAAACAATACAGAGATCAAAGGAAAAAAAATCAGTAATTTCATGACTCTGTTTAATTAGTTAGATTACATTCTCTATATGCAAAATCTATGGAAAAAAATCTAAAATTTTGATGGTATCATCAATGGTATCTTGAAAGGAATGATTATTGGTTGATTCTAGCGAAAAAGGTTGATGGCTCCTACCTAGATTCCACTTTCCTAATTCCCAGATTCCAACAAAGTTCTAGACCATTTGCAACTCGTAGCATGTTAGCTGGCAGGAGGATTTACTACTTTGATTCTTATTATAAGTCGCTTGTATTTCAAATCCGCAAACCAAAAAATATATTAAATTAACCAGTTTTATTTTTATATTTACCCTTATTAAAAGTTGAGAGAGAGAGGGAGGGAGGGGATGGATTGTATAGGAAATGAAAAGTTGAGAGACAAATGGAGAGAGAGATTGATTAATTAATTTTTTATTAAATTAATAAGGGTAAAATTGAAAAAAAAAGGTCATTAATTATACTACAAATGACTTATATTTTGAAACAAACTTTTGAGGTACAAGTAACATATAATAAAAAAACAGAGTGGTATATTCACTCGGGTTGAGTTCTGTTTCAAGAATCAAGATGATTGTTGCTTTAGGCTTTCAAGAAAATATATAGTTTTTTGTTCTTTTCAAATTATGATAAGTCTTTTTAGAAACATTTTCGTTCCATTTTATGTCTTTCTAGAAGTTTAAAGAAGTATTTACTCGGTGGCCAAAAAAAACAGGTATTTACTAATACTATTTTGAGATGTCCTTTTTTGCTTCAATGACTTTAATTTATTCATCACGTTAACTAAGGATAAATTTGGTAATGTAGTCAATAGTTTCTATAGTTTTTGTAAATTTTTTTCTGATAAGCTGTACAGTGAGTTTTCTTTGGGTCTTCTTTACGTTTCTTGGTTTTGGCTATTTGCTCGCGTACTATGATTTTGTTTTTGTGTGATTAATAATATACACTCCTGTTTTTGGTAAACAAATTTGTAAGCATAACATCAACTTTGAAAGATTTATATTTTAAAATGGAGCAAGTATAAAGATTTTAACAAAATATTATCAAGTCTATTTATTACTCCTTCTTCTCCGTTTTATAAGAAGTGTTTTAGAAGAAAATTTTGATTCAAAATATAAGATATATATTGATAGAGTAATTAATAATAGTTTTTCACTTTTAGCTTTTATCGCAAAAAGAAAGACAGTTTTAAATGAAGAAGAGAGATTAAAGAGTTTCCCAACCTTATTCTTTAATAAGAATAAAATAGGTAACCTTTATTAATTTAAAACATATTTAATGATTTAATCAACATTACTTCGTTTGCCAGAAAGCTTAACTAATGTGTTGCATTATGAACCGGAAGAATTATAAACATTGCATGTGTAAATGTCGATCACTCTTAACTCTTAGGATTATTTATCTTAATTGTTCTAAACATGGAACCTCTGCAATAAATGATTTGAGAAAGTTTTTTATGGTTAATGTCGTTATATTCTTCTTTATTTCTTTGTGATCATAGGACTAGACTTCAATAGTTAAAGGCACATGCTGGCAAAAACAAAAAGTTGAAGTCAGGTGCATTGGCAAAAGGAGGGGGGAAAAAACGAGAAAACTCAATTGTTTTCTCTCCCAATTTCGTCTTACTATTCCTTCTACTATCTTGCTCTCTCATTTTGGGAACATTAGGGTATTTACGCATAACTCCAAATTAAAGTGACAATTACCCTAAAATGAAGGGAAGATCGTTATATCTCGTGGGAAGGAGAGGACGAGAATATGTTGTTTTCATAGAAAAGGTGCTGCTCCCTGAGGAAATAATTTCAGGATAATTACAATGACATTCTAAAAAACAAAAAGACAATTACAAAACAAGTCTAAAAAATTATTATTTTATACTCTGAAATTTGTCATTATAAGTTTTTTTAGGTTATCACTGTTTTTTTTTTTTGGGACTTGATCCGTAATTCTCTCAATAATTTCACTACTCTTGTGCGTACACCTCCGCTCGGCCCTCGTGCATGTCTAATGGCCATAAAGAGCTTGAACCAACTAATGTACGGTGATAGTCACCACACAATAGTAATTGAGGGGCCCTTCTGATCTGCCATGCATATGATGAGACGAGGCTTCGGCCGCGGGATACGAATCTTCTCTCTCTCTCTCTGTCACGCACCCAGGTTGTGATTTTGCCATATTAATAATTAATTGAAGATTTTAATAAATCTTATATATTAATGATTTTAATATCATAAATTTGAATTTAAAAAGTTGGCAAAAATTTTGAATTTTAAAAAAAATTAAAATCTAGCTTTTTGCACTATTGAAATTTGAGAAAATGATAGAAAAATGATAGTTAAATTTAAAATCTCTAAATAGTTATCTGAATAATAAAATTTCTTTTTAATCACATAGGAATAAATAGGAATTTCAAAGTTTATTAAAATGATCATATTGTCTTTTTTAATTTTTTAAAAAACTTGTTATTAACAACTGTATAATTTCAAGACCATATCTAGTTGGATAATTAGCAGTACTTTTTACGTTCTCCATATATACGAAACTTATGAAAACAGTCATCAATGATACCTTGAAAGGAATGACCATTGGCAGCTTGATTTTTTAGGCTTTAATTTGACGGCGTACTCTCTCTCTCTCTCACACGCACACACAGAGCCAAGGAAAGACTGTAATTTTTTGTGATATTAATTCATTGAATATTTTAAAAAAGAATATAACGTTTTCTGTTTTATTGCATTGATGATTTTGATCTCTTAAATTTGAATTTAAAAAATCTCAACCATAACTTTATTTCTTATTACTGATGAAAAAATGCTCATGAATATAATTAAATTTTTTATTAACTTAAATTTAAATTGTTCGACCTTATTTGGATTCAAACTATAATAGGCCCATATGTATTCCTGCTATAGTCACAACATTATCAATCTTCATGCATGGTGCTTTACATGATAAGATTCAAAGGGATCAGAAATTTCTTATTCAACAGAAAAGACATGAAGTAATAAGAAGCGAAGCACGTACTTACATAGATCTTAGTAAAACAGAACCTGATATTGGAAACAAGTTAAGCCCTAGATCCGTCAGCAACTTTTGGAAGGACTTCCATCATTCTTTTTTTTTTTTTTTGATACAATCCATCATTCTTTAAATAACCGTAACTATAAAGTACCATGGGCCCATCAGTGTATTAAGCCTGTGTGACACCTTTGATTTGATTTGGGCTGGACCCATTTCATCGTCTGATTTGTTACCGTTAAAAATAAATAATTCATCCGCACATATATAGCCAAGTCTTGTCAGTTAATTAATCTACTTAATTTGGGATAACTACGTCAATATATATTTACGTTCTGAATATAAGTAATTGCATTGTTACCCGACTAAGCTTCAAGAGGACAATTTTTATTCAACAAAAAATAATACATATATAGTAAGATGCGAATAAATTTCATGCACAATTCATGGCCACGTCACCACCTTCTTCTTGAAAAGGCCTGGACCATAAGTAGACCGAAATACTTCAACAAGAAGAGGGAATTGTAATACTACAAAGAGGGTTACTGGAACAGCAGCAAGTATAAGAACAGGAAGAATAACCCATAAACGTGATGAGTGATATTGCAACATGATCATTATGGTTGCTGAAAAGGCAATCATCATAGTTGCAATAGATAGAAACAGTGTAGAAAGACCTATTATCAATTTTGTGGGTAGTGAGTAAAGGAAGTCTTCATCTGCATAGCGCGACGTGAGGATCCCTAAAAATGTGAGCACAGAAGTTGTGGAAGAAAACAAGGAAAGTGCATCTGAAATTAAAAAGACTTTAAATAACCTCTCCTTCATAAATATTGGGTAACCTAAATTCTGATTGTTCCCTCCGGGAACCGTTATAGCTGCTGCAAACATGATGGTAACAATTAGAGCCCCAACAACTGAGCAAGAAGATGCTGTTTCTTTCATCCATTTTTCTCCTTCAGCCCTCAGCTCTTTGTGGTTTGTTTTGAAATACTCTAGAGGCATCAACTTGTCCTTGTTTACAACTAGCCTATCTCCAGGATCCGTCATACTCTCAATAGCCTATGCTTACAGAAAATAAATACATAATAAGCAATTAATAAAAGACACAGAGTATCGAAGGAAAAAGCATTAAATTTCACGTCTTAATAACCTCGAACCATTGCAGTTCTCTCTGCATCTGTAATGCGGCGCCGGGGATGCTATTAAGGTACGTAGAAGGAGCCAACATGGCTGCCACATGCAGCAAGGTATTTGAGTTCCTTTTATCAATTAATGATACCACCTTATTCTTAAAGCGAAAACCATGGAGGAGGTTGAAAATCTCAGCTCTGCGGTATTTAACAGCATCGAAGAAAATATCCATGTATGACTCACCATGACTGTCCAGCTCGATTAGTTCCCGGCTTGCCATCATTACTCGCAACAAAAACCCAACATTGTCTCTTTCAGCTGCAGATGTCAGTGCTTTTCTAACCATATTCTGCTTTACTTCATTCAAAGATATCAGATTCTCACAAACCAGGTTTAGGATATCAGCTGCTTGTGCATGCCGCAACTTCATCTCACATATTTCCTTCCTTCCTGCACCATTGGTTATAAATCAAATAGAACTAAAATATTAAAGGCGTCCGATTTATGTTCTGTGGAACTTTAATTTTTGGCATGTTCACATACATACGTACCTGACAAATTATAGATACAGGAGGGGAGCCAGTGGAGTAGACCTATCCCTGTTGACGTGGATTTCGGTATACTTGAGTTCATGTTTAATGAATAAAATGAAAAAATTTTACATTCCATAATCTATGTTCTATAATAATATTATTTGATTTCACCTTCTTAGGTGATCGATGGAGAATATTGTACCTTGACCAGCTTTGTTGCTCTCGCCTTCTAGCTGAATATCTACGTAGAAATGCCCAGTCGTTGTGGTTGATGGTATTTTCACATCTTCCACCCAAAAGTGATCAAAGAAAACATAAGCTTCTTCAAATAATAATGCAATAAATAGCTCGAAGTACAAGTAAACTACAATACTAGTATTAATTAATTGCCGCCAACTCCTAGTTGAGTTGGGTGATTTTTTTCCTATGAAACATAAATTCAGTGATAATGTTTTCCAATAAATTGAGAGTCAATTACAAAGATAGGATTTTGGAAAAAATTTTGCCAAATTATTTTGGAAATACGTCATAAACTTTCACCAAATTTTCAAAGAGTCTTATAATAGACCATGAAAAAAATTTAGAAGATATCTTATTTTATTATTGGATGTAGTGTAGTTATAATAAATACCGTCACTGGCCAAAAAAAAGTTATAATAAATACTGTTATTATGCTGACAATAATAATGAATTATCAGAAGACAACACTAACTGTAAAAATATATATGTGGAGTTGTTGTCCACACTGCAAGTGATTAAGAAAATTTATTTGAAAAAAGTTTATTACTGACCCACCAAGTATCTTATATTATGGACCGAGAATTTGTTTTTTTCCCTAAAAAGACGTACTATATATAATTAGGACAGTAAGGAGTAAGACAGAAAGGCGAGATGGATTTGGAATGAGTATTATGTGACCAAATATTGATGAATACCGGTGGTTGTTTAAATAACTTCATCTTCACCATCTTTATCCTCATCATCATAATTCACCCTTTTGGCTTGTGGATGATTAATATGAGCAAACAACATAAAGAAAATTGTAGCAAAAAATAGAGAGTAGAATGTAATAATGTGCACTAACGGTGATAGAACCATCGCTTCCAGAACGGAAGTTGACTTGTGTCAAGAAAATTATGAAGATAGTGTGCAATTTTCTGAATTGTTGGTTCCCCGTCTGAGTCAGCAGCAAAAAGCAGCTCCGAGCATCCTTGGAGCAAATCCAAGGCAATACCTGTTTACGTATCAAAATCATAAAGAGACGAGAGGGAAAAAATGGAAATGAAACATATATACACTGTGCTTTGCGAATGAAATTAATCATGTATCAAATTAAAACTATGTTACCGAATTCTCTACGTCTCAAACAGGCGTGGAGGAACTCAGGCCCCACAGTGCCGTTTTCTGGTTTGAAGACTTGCAAAGGAGAGACAGAATAAAGATAATGTCCCATTTCCTTGTGGCCAGAATAAAAAGCCGAGGTAGCAGGAATCTCCCAGTCGTTTCCAGTTGGAATTGCAAGTGCCTTTTCATTTTTGTTGATCAAGCATTCTGCAACCGGGATGAATCCACTATGTGAAACAGTTGCAAGTGGAGTATTTTCATAGTAAGCATCGCGTATCTCCAGATATTCTCCTGGAACTAATCTCACCAGCTCCTCTACTATGCCCAGATGCCCAAACTTTGCAGCCACATGAAGAGGTGTTTCGCCCATTGACTTCGCAAAATCTACGTCCAATACCTGAGGATAGCGATCAATGGATGCTTTTGCAGCCGACCAGTTGTTTTTAGCTATAGCCTTGTGCAGAATACTCATCTCTAATTCTTCTGCCTCCGTTAACACTGTAATCACCACTCAATTATATTTTGAGTAGGAGGGCAGTGAGAGAATTGTCAGTAGCCTTACAAACAAAGAAGGACCATATATTTTGAGTAAATTAGTTTTGTGGAGATGACCCTCTTGTGAGACACAAACTATAATACTCTCTCCCTCCCTAATTATACGAGTCATCATATATATTTTTTGAGAGAGCTCGTGTCCCTAATTACTAAAGGATGTCTCCACATATACCTCTAATAAAATATATAGGGCACTGACCTGGGAAAGAACGGCGTGGTGCAATATCATGGTAGGTACAATAGAGAATGTCCCATGCAACATTAGCTTCAGAGACCCCTCTTATATGGGAGTGATTAGGACGCCCACAAGAGATACGGATGACGTGCAATGCTGCCGCGTTGTTTCTTCTCCATTTAGCAAAATCTTCCAAATCATCTTCGTCTGGTCTTGCGCTACTATTCGTCACTTCCCAAAGATCTCGAGATATCAGATAGTTCTTAACCCATTCGAACCAATCAGCACTGCTGTTTCTCGTGAGTGGCTCTGCAACTATGTCGTTAAAATTGCGGCTTCCTTCCATAGCTCAATTAACTAAAGCTGCTATGTTGCAGACGGTGAAAATTTGAGCCTCCTAATCAGCACAAAATAATACTAATAATAAATAAAATGGATAGTTTTTTGGAATATTTTCACATGATATGATTATGGTGGAATGATGCAGGTTGTAAAATAAGCGCTAATTATTGACCAACAAAGAAAATGTAAGCATTAATCATAACTCTAATTTCCAAATTTCAAAATTCAAATTTTTAATAGTGTTGTCCCCACCAGGTGCCACTTTTCGTAACACAACACGAGTCCTCCAAACTATAAAATATTAATTTTCGAAGCCCTAGGTAGCAAAATTCAGGCCCCTTATATAATGATGACAGTTCTTTAACCATTGGAATATTAATTTAAATTTTATAAAATAAGTTAAAAAACTTTAAAATAGTAAGTTTTATAAATATTAAACAAGCACAAATTATGAACTTAAAATTTTTAAATTTATTAAACCACGATTATAGCTATGAACTTCCATTGATCATTATCCTTTTAATGTTCTCCAAATTTAAATCTACTAATCCATGAAAGGTAAAAGAAAAAAGATAAAAGCACTAAGAAGAAGAAAGCATAATTGAATTGTGTGTTGCCAAAAGGCAAAAGGAAAGGAGAGCATGCTTAATTTTTTTTTTTAAGGCACAAAATAAAGCCAAAAAGGGCAACAAAAAAAAAAAGTAAAGCGGAAAAGCTTTTCAAAGTGGGTGACGTGGAAAGCAGCCAGTAATCCAACGTGCTATCTTATCTTGGTTCTTACCACGACGCGAGCTTCCATCTTCATTTGATATCTTTGGACATGACAATCAGAATCCAATAATACGAGTTTGTTGGCATTAGCAATGCAAAAGATAGCTTATTTTTAATTTAATTTTTCAAAAAATACATTGAATAAAAATTAAATTAGATTATGTAAATTGTGTTTGGATTAAATTTTACAAAAATTAATTTGTAAAAATTAAATTGCGTAAAAGATTATTTAGATTATGATTAAATAAAAATAAATTTAGTTTGTAAAATTATTAAAGATATAAATTTTATTAAATAATAAAAAATAAATTTAAACAATACAATAAATTTGAATTATTTTAATATGAAAAAAACGAAATTTAAGTACTGTAATATATTTTAAAACCTTAATTTATATTAAACGGGAAAGAAATGTTAAGAATCTCAGCAGTAAATAATCAAGATGGAATCAAGGAAGAACAAAACGCACAATCAATTTTGGCAATCGAATAAGAGAACCCCGAAACCTTAGATATGCAGACGCGAAATCGAACACGCGACGATGCGACTGGTGAGAAGCCTTAGATTGATGGGTTAGTGGAGGACCCCTGCAATGATAGAGTTTCGAATGAACGTATATGTATACTCCTCCGGTCCTTAACATAGGACCCAATTCTTGAGTTAGTTTTGGTCCTAAATATAAGACCCATTTCTCATATTTATCAATTTTCTCTAAATTACCCTTATGGATACTCCATCAACCATAATCAAATAAAAGAAGGAGATGAGGTATTACTCCTATGGATACGGCGCCTGACAGTACCCCGAGAGATTAGTCTCTTACCGTTCGGGTGGGAGGATACTCTGGGCAACCAAAAAAAAAAAAAGGGAACTAACAAACCATCGGCTTCTCCGTCATTAATTGTGCGCATCACTGGACTGACTGCTACTACATTACAAACGATACATTTAGGGTCCCAGCACTGGACGGCGCTCACGGTGAAGAAGCAACGGATGTGATATTGCATTAATCGGACATTCAGGATAATAATACTCGACCGCATAATAATCCGTCTATTTGGGATAATCCAGGATGTGAAGTAATAAGCACTCATAATCAAAGTGGAATTATATTGATAAATTTATTTTTAAATGCAAATAGTTTTATTTTGATATCTTCTTTAAGGTCACCAAATTATATCTGAACGTACAGAATTAAATAATCATTGAGTGCGCTACATCTAAACAAATACTGACATATAGCCTTGAACACAATACCCATATCTAAATATTGTAATACCTCGTGCACCTCATCACTGTAATCTCACTAATTCTTGCAGTTTGAGAAATTTAAAACATGCATTTCAGCTAAAGGAACAAAGATTGATTGCGCTTACCAAAGGTGGCAATGGCTTGTTGCTTGTTGTTTTTTCAGCTCGCTCTCACACTTCACTAACGCTTCACACATTCTGTATTTATAGCTTTTCCTTTTATTCCTTACGTGTTAATATATATAACTGGGGACGAAGAAAGGGATCGTGATATGTTACCGAAAGAAAAAGGAAAAAAAAAACAAACTTGAACTTTTCTTTTAAAAACACACATTAAAAAAAATAGTGCTGTAGGGGAGCAACTCAATTGTCGTAAGTACATATGTTTTCAAAACAAAACCATGGTCTCAGAAGTGTTTTTACAGTATACGAAGTAAATATGTAACAGAGTTTGTTTCGATTTGCGAAAAAGTGCTTCTGAAAAGTGATTCTGGGGTTAAACAAACACCCCCATAATATCTTCTTATGCAGTTGGCGCACCGTTCACTTTCTCCTGACGCATTGTATATTTATAGCCATTGTCGTATTATTTTTACCTGCATATTCATATGGTTTAATTTAAAATATTTAATGCTATTTCATTTGGTTTAATTTAAAATATTTAATGCTATTTCATTAAGTTCTTAATGTAAAAGCGACTTAAGTACTACCTGAAGAACCGAAAGCGCCATAAGCTTTTTAAGATCCTTTAAATTGAATGGAATGGATCTGAAGCAGACGAGAAGCAAGGAATGGAAACAAAAGGCAAACGTGTTTGTGAAATGGGGAATGCTTGACGTGAAACAATCATATGTTTTAGTAATTTTTGCACCAAAGTTCTAAAAAAAGGATATGCCAATGTTTGACTGTTTAGATTTGCTCAAACTGAATATATATTCCCTTGTTCGCTGTAATTATTTCAACCATTAATAGGTATTAACGTATTTTGCTTAGTTGAAAGGGTATTAAAAATTACTTATAATCACTTTTACTTTTGAATAATACTATAAATGATTAAAAAATTAAGAGGACCGTTGCATTTTTTATATTATCATAAAAGTATTGGTAAGTTCATTTTTTTCAGTTTTTATTCAGTAAACGAGATTAATGTATCAAATATTCATATTCGTGTAATAATATATATATTTAATATAAATTAATTTTTATTTTAGCTTATTTTATTTATACTTTGGTTCAATCGTGCGTTTGATATTTAAAAATAAATACTTATGATTGTTTTTAGCCCCATATAAAAGAAATCTTTCAATGTTTTAAGCAAGTTCAAAATTTATTCTTCTACTCTAACAAGTAACAAAGTAAAATAGTCAGGTAGAAATAGATCTAATCAATATTTGACGGTTTTGTCAAATTGCTTGAATTTTTTTCATAAATAATGCTTCTTTCTTAACACAAATACGTGAATGAAAGATCGTGCTTCCTTTTCATATTATTTGAAATTTCTTATTTAATTTTTTTATTTTTGTTCCTAGATGGCGGTAGAAAATTGTGTAAATGGAAGGGAAAACCGTTTTGAAGGTTCCTAAACTTTTCTTCAATTTTTAATTTGGCACCTATACTTTTTTCGTTTTTTTAAAAATCCTTTAACTTTCTTCCGTTTATGCCGTTGCCCCTCATGCTTCAGAAAACACACGCAAGGACCAACAGAGGAATTAACACTGTTAAAATGGGATTTCTTCATCGTGACTGAACTTCAACGCAGAAGAGGTTTTCGACAGATGTAGGGGTCCAATCTGCAACACGACTTGGAGAGGACTTTGACGGAATCAAAACCTTACGCAAAGATATTTTCTTCGATGGATTTGATGTCTGCAGTAGAGGGAGGAAGGGTTCTTTGTTTCAACTTCTACTAGCCCATGCGATTTGCTTCTACCTTTTGTGAGAAAGTGGCTTCTATTGGAATGGGTGAGATCATGCAATTTGTCTTTTCATGCGATTTGATTCTCCTTTTGCCACAACTCTTAATCAACATACAGAATCTTCAATTGTCCTCGGCAGACAAAATATCATGTGAGTGATCATCTCCAGTCCTTCTTTCTGATGCTTTAAACACAATCATATTTAAACCTAAGTGGCAATAATGAGTTAGAATAGCGAAGAAGGAGCCCATTTGGGAATCACACACATAAAGGAAAACATACCTCATGAAAAGATGGAAGAACAGAGACCCAGCGCATTCACACAAGATAAAAATAAATTAGAGAATATAATGAAAACACCTTGTGTTGTACACTAATTGAACTCCTTACTCAGTGGAATAGAGATTGCATTGCAGCTCTAGCAGGTTATCAATGGCGCTATCTTCGTCAAATAAGAACAGGGGAGACTATGCTCTTTCTTCGAATGGTTCGTGCGTTTGCGTCTTCATGTTTCTCCCTCTTCCTTTTCTCTTTTAACACTGTATTTTTCTGTTAGCCCTTGTGTGTTTTCTGAAGTATGAGGGCTAACGACATAAACAGAAGAAAGTTAAAGGATTTTTAAAAAAGCAAAAAAAAATATAGATACTAAATTAAAAATTAAAGAAAAGTTTAGGTACCTTCGAAATGGTTTTCCCTAAATGGAAATAGGAAACGATGATTTTTTTTTCTTTTAGACAAGTACGGGTACGATGGTAGATAATGGATCTTTTTCAAATTATTTCATTTCTTATTTTTAATCCTTTTTTATTATTATATCTGAATAGTACCAGGAAATGCCAATAAGCCAATACTTTTTTAAAAATAAAAACTATAAAAATAAAAAGATGGAAGTTGGATTGTAGTAAGATGGTTTAAGTTGGAGATTACTGTGGTTGTGGTATCAAAAATTAAAAAAAGAAAGAAATTACTGGGTTGTTGGGTTGGGAATCAAATTAAAGTCTAATTTGTTGAGCACCCAGCACTTGAACCTCACTACTTTTGTTGGAATTTGGCTTAAATAATTTGTTATTAAATTATTAGGAAAAGTCATTGACAAACTCATTTATTTTTTATATATTCAGATATCTTTTTTATGGGTTTTTGTCAACATAATTAGTTCTTTTTATATTATTTGATTATTAATTCATTTAGTATGTTTTGTTTTGAATTATTATTTTATAGGGACAAAATTATCATACTTTGCTTTAATTGTGATTAATTGATTTTTAAAGACAATTAATGTTATCTTATTTTCTTTATTTTTGGCTGATTTGCATCACTTTAACCCTAAATTTAATGGCAGCAAATGACCTGATTTTTTGGGAAAAAAAAAAGGGCAAGCGAAACGTGCGTTTTGCTGGAGACCTAAGGAGGTCATCATCTTGAATCAGAGAGAGGAGCTCGACGGCGAGAGGACAAGAGAGTGTGATGCAGGGCCTTCAATCATTCTTCATTCTCTATACCCCTCATTCTCGGCAGTTCCTTCACTCCCATCAGTACAAACCATCATTTTCCATCTCCATTCAAATCCATCATCACCATCGACTTCATCGCATCTTCTTCTTCGTGGCGTTGCGACAGAAGCAGAGCAGTTGAACGGCGAAATCACACCTCCATATCTCAATCTCCGCCTTTTCCTCATCTCCCATCAATCCAAACCATTAATTCACCGTCTCCATCATCGCCTCTTCCATCTCCATTCAAATCCATTGTTGCCATCGTCCTCTTTACGCGCAAGACGGCAGGCCAGAGTAGCTCGACGGTACAGTAATCAACTTTGGCCATTCTCTCCATTCACCACCGAATCCAGCTCCCCCATATGCCTCCCTCACTCAATCTCGGCCTAACCCTCCCATCCCATTAATCGAAACCTTCAATCCATTTGTTTCATCACGTCTTCCTACTATCCGATGTCTTCTCCAGCGGTTTCCGTCATCTCCGTCGGTTCCTCCTCCTTTTCTGCCATCTTCTTCGATGTTCTTCACTGCTGAGTGTGTGAACTTGCTGGTGGCAGCGATTTTGATGGCAGTCTATGGCTAGAGTGTCATGATCCTTTGATTCAAGAGCAATGGCAGGAGCTTGGTTTTCATAAAGGAGTTCTAACTACTTCAATTCTGTTTTCAGTTGTTATTCAGTGATTCCTAAGTCTTAGGATTAGCTATTTGATCTATGGAAGTTTGTAATGTTATTATGTTGCTGTTAGAAAATTCTTAATGGTTGAATCTTTGTTTAAGCAATTAATATTGAGCCTTTATAATTTTAATTCTATATATTTTATTTTGGATTAAGACTTTGTATTGGAATTTTAGTGAATATATTGTGATTCTTTAATGTGGCTTGAATTATTGGATTGTGGTATCTGTTGTAATCCCTGATTCTATCCTATGAACCTCTGAATTGTGTTTAAACAATGGCTTTTATTATTCTTAATTTCATTTTATTATTCTAGTAGCAATTAATAAGTTGGAATTTTGAGAAAATATTTTGTGACAATTTGATATGGCTCGATTGTTGGATTTAAAGTTTAAATACAATTCTGGATTCTTTGTTGTTAACTCTCATATTTGTTGAAGTGAAGATTGCTTGCGTTATTGAGTTGAAAGATTGTTTTTTATCATTGTCTACTCGTGTGTTTCATTTTAATTCATTTACCATCATTCACTTTAAATAATTTTCATATAAAAACATCAAAAACAAGTCTTTTAATTTTAATTTAATTCATAACATTTAGTTAGCAATTTATCAAATTAAAATCCTTTTTGTAGTTTAGGTTGCTTGTATTTATTTATTAGGATTTAATTTTATTTTTGGCTTCTAAAAAAGAAATGACCCGAGTATACACTATATTGCATAATTTCGGTTTATTTTTGGTGTAGCGCCAAGAAGACAAATTAAGAGTATTATTTCAGTCATACATTCACGGAAAAAATAGAAAACAACTAGTCTAATTGATTTGGCATAACCACATCAATGTATATTTATCTTTTGAATATGCAAAGGCTAATACACATATTTCCAACATAGGCTAAAAATGTAATTGCATTATTACTCGATTAAGCAACTAGTCTAATTGATTTGGCATAACCACATCAATCTATATTTATGTTTTGAACATGCAAAGGCTGATGCACACATCTCCAACATAGGCTAAAAATGTAATTGCATTATTACTCGATTAAGCAACTCGTCTAATTGATTTGGCATAACCACATCAATGTATATTTATGTTTTGAACATGCAAAGGCTGATACACACATCTCCAACATAGGCTAAAAATGTAATTGCATTATGACTCAATTAAGCATCAAGAGAAAATTTTTATTCAATAGAAAATAATACATATATAGTAAGATGCGAATTAATTACATACACAGCTCATGGCCACTTCAACACCTTCTTCTTGAAGAGATGTGGACCATAAGTAGATGAGAATACTTCAACAAGAAGAGGGAATTGTAACAATACAAAAAGGGTCACTGGAACACCAGCAAGCACGACAATAGGAACAGTAACCCAAAAACGTAAAGAATTATATTGCACCATGATCATTATGGTCGCCGAAAAGGAAATCATCATAGTTGCAATAGAAAGAAACAGTGCAGAAAGACCTATTATCAATTTTGTAGGTAGTGAGTAAAGGAAGTCTTCTTCTGCATAGCGTGATGTGAGGATTCCTAAAAATGTTAGAACAGAAGTAGTGGATGAAAACAAGGAGAGTGCATCTGAAATTAAGAAAACTTCAAATAACTTCTTCTTCATAAATATTGGGTACCCTGAATCTTGATTGTTTCCTCCGGGAACTGTTAAAGCTGCAGTAAACATGATGGTAACAATTAGAGCCCCAACAACTGAGCAAGAAGACGTTGTGTCCTTCATCCATTTTTCTCCTTGAGCCCTTAGCTCTTTGTGGTCTTCTTTGAAAAATTCTATGGGGGTCAGCCCCTCCTTGTTTACAACTAACCTATCTCCAGGATCCACCATACTCTCGACAGCCTATGCTTATAGAAAATAAATACATAATAAGCAATTAATGAAAGACACAAAGTATCGAAGGAAAAGGCATTAAATTTGACGTCTTAATAACCTTGAACCATTGCAGTTCTCTCTGCATCTGTAATGCGGCGCCGGGGATGCGGTTAAGGCGGGTAGAAGGAGCCAACGTGGCTGCCACATGCAGCAAGGTATTTGAGTTCCTTGTATCAATTAATGACTCCACCTTATTCTTAAAGCGAGAACCATGGAGGAGGTTGAAAAGCTCAGTTCTGCGATATTTAACAACATCGAGGAAAATATCCATGTCTGGCTCACCAAGACTGACTAGCGTGATTAATTCCGGGACTACCTTCATTACTTGCAACAAAAACTCAACATCGTCTCTTTTAGCTACAGATGTCAGTGCTTTTTTGAACATATTCTTTTTTACTTCATTCAAAGATTTCAGATTCTCGCAAACCAGGTTTAGAATCGCAGCTGCTTGTGCATGCTGCGGCTTCATCTCATATAGTTCCTTCCTTCCTGCACCATTGGTTATAAAACTAAAATATTGTCCGATTTATGTTCTGTGGAACTTTAGTTTTTGGCATGTTTACATACATATGTACCTGACAAATTATAGATACAGGAGGTGAGCCAATGGAGTAGACCTATCCCTGTTGACATGGATTTTGGTATACTTGAGTTCACGTTTAATGAATAAAATAAAAAAAAAATTTACATTCCATAATCTATGTTCTATAATAATATTATTTGATTTCACCTTCTTAAGTGATCGATAGAGAATATTGTACCTTGACTAGCTTTGTTGCTCTCGCCTTCTTGCTGAATATCTATGCAGAAATGCCCAGTCGTTGTGGTTGATGATATTTTCATATCTTCCACCCAAAAGTGATCAAAGAAAACATAAGCTTCTTCAAATAATAATGCAATCAATAGCTCGAAGTACAAGTAAATTACATGACCAGTATTAATTAATTGCCGCCACCTCCTAGTTAAGTTGGGGGATTTTTTTTTTATGAAACATAAATTCAGTGATAATGTTTTCCAATAAATTGAGATTCAATTACAAAGATAGTATTTTGGAAAATTTTTGGCCAAATTATTTTTGGAAATACGTCATAAACTTTCACCAAATTTTCAAAGAGTCTTATAATAGACCATGAAAAAAATTTAGAAGATATCTTATTTTATTATTGGATGTAGTGTAGTTATAATAAATACCGTCACTGGCCAAAAAAAAGTTATAATAAATACTGTTATTATGTTGACAATAACAATGAATTATCAGAAGACAACACTAACTGTAAAAATATATATGTGGAGTTGTTGTCCACACTGAAAGTGATTAAGAAAATTTATTTGAAAAAAAGTTTATTACTGACCCACCAAGTATCTTATATTATGGACCGAGAATTTGCTTTTTTCCCTAAAGAGACGTCCTATATATAGTTAGGACAGTAAGGAATAAGACAGAAAGGCGAGATGGATTTGGAATGAGTATTATGTGACCAAATATTGATGAATACCGGTGGTTGTTTAAATAACTTCATCTTCACCATCTTTATCCTCATCATCATAATTCACCCTTTTGGCTTGTGTATGATTAATATGAGCAAACAACATAAAGAAAATTGTAGCAAAAAATAGATAGTAGAATGTAATAATGTGCACTAACGGTGATAGAACCATCGCTTCCAAAATGGAAGTTGACTTTTGTCAAGAAAATTATGAAGATAGTGTGCAATTTTCTGAATTGTTGGTTCCCCGCCTGAGTCAGCAGCAAAAAGCAGCTCCGATTGTCGTTGGAGCAAATCCAAGGCAATATCTGTTTACGTATCAAAATCATAAAGAGACGAGAGGGAAAAATGGAAATGAAACATACATGTACTGTGCTTTGAGAATGAAATTAATCATGTATCAAATTAAAACTATGTTACCGAATTCTCTACGTCTCAAACAGGCGTGGAGGAACTCAGGCCCCACAGTGCCGTTTCTTGGTTTGAAGACTTGCAAAGGAGTGACAGAATAAAGATAACGTCCCATTTCCTTGTGGCCAGAATAAAAAGCCGAGGTTGCAGGAATCTCCCAGTCGTTTTTAGTTGGAATTGCAAGTGCCATTTTATTTTTGTTGATCAAGCATGCTGCAACCGGGATGAGTCCACTATGTGAGACAACTGTTGCAAGTGGAGTATTTTCATAATAAGCATCGCGTATCTCCAGATATTCTTCCGGAACTAATCTCACCAGCTCCTCTACTATGCCCAGATGCCCAAACTTTGCAGCCACATGAAGAGGTGTTTCGGCCATTGAAGTGGCAAAATCTACGTCCAATACCTTAGGATGGCGATCAATGAATGCTTTTGCAGTCGACCAATTGTTTTCAGATATGGCTATTGCAAGTGGAGTGTTGTTATAAGCATCGCGTATCTCCAGATATTCTTCTGGAACTATTCTCACCAACTCCTCTACTATGCCCAGATGCCCAAACTTTGCAGCCACATGAAGAGGTGTTTCGCCCATTGACTTCGCAAAATCTACGTCCAATACCTGAGGATAGCGATCAATGGATGCTTTTGCATACGACCAGTCGTTTTCAGCTATAGCCTTGTGCAGATTACTCATCTCTAATTCTTCTGCCTCCATTAACACTGTAATCACCACTCAATTATATTTTGAGTAGGAGGGCAGTGAGAGAATTGTCAGTAGCCTTGCAAACAAAGAAGGACCATATATTTTGAGTAAATTAATTTTGTGGAGATGACCCTCTTGTGCGACACAAACTATAACACTCTCTCCCTCCCTAATTATACGAGTCATCATATATATTTTTGAGAGAGCTGGTGTCCCTAATTATTAAAGGATGTTTCCACATATACCCCTAATAAAATATATAGGGCACTGACCTGGGGAAAAAGGACGTGGTGCAGTATCATGGTAGTTACAATAGAGAATGTCCCATGCAACTTTGGCTTCAGAGACCCCTCTTATGTGCGACTGATTAGGACGCCCACAAGAGATACGGATGACTTGCAATGCTGCAGCATTGTTTCTTCTCCATTTCGCAAAATCTTCCACCTGAATTTCGTTTGGTCTTGCGCTATTATTCGTCACTTCCCAAAGATCTTGGGATATCAGATAGTTCTCAACCCATTCGAACCACTCATAGCTGCTGTCTTCCGTGAGTGGCTCTGCAACTATGTCGTTAAAATTGCGCCTCCCTTCCATAGCTCAATTAACTAAAGCTGTTATGCTTCAGACGGTGAAAATTTGAGCCTCCTAATCAACACAAAATAATACTAATAATGAATAAAATGGATTGCTTTTTTTGGAATATTTTCACATGATATGATTATGGTGGAATAATGCAGGTTGTAAAATAAGCGCTAATTATTGACCAACAAAGAAAATGTAAGCATTAACCGTGCCTCTAATTTCCAAATTTCAAAATTCAAATTTTCAATAGTGTTGCCCACACCAGGTGCCACTTTTCGGAACACAACACCACTCATCCAAACTATAAAATATTAATTTTCGAAGCCGTAGGTAGCAAAATTCAGGCCCCTTTTATCATGATGACAGTTCTTTAACCATTGAAATATTAATTTAAATTTTATAAAATAAGTTAAAAAACTATAAAATACTAAGTTTTATAAATATTAAACAAGCACAAATTATGAACTTAAAACTTTAAAATTTATTAAACCACGATTATAGCTATGAACTTCCATTAATCATTATCCTTTTAATATTCTCCAAATTGAATTGCACTAATGCATGAAAGGTAAAAGAAAAAACATAAAAGCACTAAGTAAGAAGAAAGCATAATTGAATTGATGTGTTACCAAAAGGCAAAAGGAAAGCAGAGCATGCTTAATTTTTTTTAAAAGGCACAAAATAAAGCCAAAAAGGCAAAAAAAAAAAAAAAGTATAGCGGAAAAGCTTTTCAAAGTGGGTGACGTGGAAAGGAGCCGGTAATCCAACGTGCTATCTTATCTTCGCCCTTACCACGACGCGAGCTTCCATCTTCATTTGATATCTTTGGACATGACAATCAGAATCCAATAATACGAGTTCGTTGGGATTAACAATGCAAAAGATAGCTTATTTTTAATTTAATTTTTCAAAAAATACATTAAATAAAAATTAAATTAGATTATGTAAATTGTGTTTGGATTAAATTTTAGAAAAATTAATTTATAAAAATTAGATTGTGTAAAAGATTATTTGAATTATGATTAAATAAAAATAAATTTAGTTTGTCAAATTATTAAGGATATAAATTTTATTAAACAATACAATAAATTTGAATTATTTTAATACGAAAAAACGAAATTTAAGTACTGAAATATATTTTAAAACCTTAATTTATATTAAACGGGAAAGAAATGTTAAGAATCTCAGCAGTAAATAATCAAGATGGAATCAAGGAAGAACAAAACGCACAATCAATTTGGGCAATCGAATCCGAAACCTTACTGGTGAGGGTCGTGCTCGTGGAGGGGAATCGACTAATAATACAAGATGCTTAGATATGCAGACGCAAACTCGAACACGCGACGATGCGACTGGTGAGAAGCCTTAGATTGATGGGTAAGTGGAGGACCCCAAACCAGTGGGTTGGGAACAGCAAAAGGGAACTAAGAAACCATCGGCTTCTCCGTCATTGTGCGCATCACTGGACTGACTGCTACTGCATTACAAACGATACATTTACGGTCCCAGCACTGGACGGAGCTGACGGTGAAGACGCAACGGATGTGATATTGAAGATCCGACGGACGTAACAGCGGAGAGGCTGCAACGCTCTGCTTTCGACCGGAGGAGAGGAGAATGAGTGTGAACGGCTTTCGAAACTCAGAGGACGAGAGAATAACGAGGGAAAGAGAGAGAGAAATTATTTGTCTGACACAACCATGCACACGGTGAAGCTTAAATCATACGAACATGGACACCATAGATTCATTAAATCTATATTGTTTATATTTTATTTAAATAATCTATATTTAAAATTTTTAATTCATTATTTTTAAATAAAAATTTTAAAAAAAATTAATAGTTAAGAGATTATGTCTATTTTAAATTTTATGTATATTAAAATAATTATTTTGAATAAATAAAAATAAAAAAATCAAATCTGGATCATCTAAATAAGATATAGAGACAGTGCTTGTCAAAGTGATGAACTCTAAAACTGGTCTCATTGAAAACGTTTTCAAAATGGGTGACGTGGCATACTTTGGAGCGTTGGCGGGGACAAAGGATAACGGCTCAGATTTGAACATACACACTTGTTGGCTGTAAGTCAGTAATTATTTTAATTACTCACAAGTTAAACTATTAAACATTATTTATAAATGATACTGTAGATAATTAAAAGTTTCATTTTATTTGAAGTTTTTATTCAATAAGTAATTAATGTATCGAATATTCATAAATGAATTTCTTATTTTAGTGTATTGAATTTATGTTTGTTCGATCACGCTTTTGATGTTTAAAGTTAAATACTTAAGTAGAAGACAAATTATACATGCTGGCCGGAGATGAGCGGAGTAGACCTAGCCCTGTTGACATGGATATTTTATAAAATATTTACATACTTCTTTAAATATATAAACACATACACAACCTCCGATTTAAAATATAAAAATTAGTTTGTACTATAATTTCAATTTACATTTTTTAATTTACGTTACATTTTATATTGAGGATCAGAAGTAAGGTGTGTGTATAAATATGAAGCTGATAAAGGGAGTGAAGAATTTTTCAATCTGATCAATTTTCCAGTTAAGAAAAAACTTCGTGGGATATGATGGAATCTTGTTGTGTTCTGCCAGCGGATATACTCTGTTTAATTAGAAAGGCTCTGATGGATGCACCTGTGTATTTTCTAAATATGGGCTGATATATGCACATCAGACTTGACCTGGAAAAAAAAAAAGAAGAAGTTGGTTTATTACACATTAAGATTCATGAGGAAAATTTGTATTCAATAAAAAAAACATATGGCTGTTAGGAGTCAAGACATTTGAATTACACACACAGATCATGGCCACTTTTCCGCCTTCCTAGAGATGCCTTGACCATAAGCAGAAGAAAGTACTTCAACAAGAAGAGGGAATTGTCATAATATAAAGAGAGTTATTGGAACACCAGCAAGCATAGCAACAAAAAGAAGAGCCCAAAAGCGCGATGGTTTACTTTGCAACATGATCATTATGGTTGCGGAAAAGGCAATCATCATGGTTGCAACCAGGGGTGTTTAAGGCCGCCCGTCCCGTCCCGAAATTTTTCGAGACGGGATAGACTGGAACGGGATAAAAAAGGGACCGGGACGGGGTCCTCCTGATCTCGGCTCCGGTTCCTTTTTTTAATTTTTTAATTTTTTATCCTATTTATATAATATCATTTTTTAATTTTTTTTAAAGATTTGATACTATTGTATGGAACTATGGATATATTTATTTAGAGTTTTTATATTTGTTGATGATTTGAGATTATTGATGATTAGAATTTTTAGCAAGTTTTTATTGTGTTAAAAACTTTTATTTAGAGTTTTTAATGACTATAATATGTAATATTTTGGGCTTTTGTTTAAGAGTGCCCAAACAAATAAAAAGGAAAATAAAAAGATATTTTTATAAGGCCTAAGTCCAAAAAAATATAATTTAAAAAATCAAATTTTATTAAAAAAATTAAAAAATTAAAAAAAAATTTCGGGACGTCCCAGTCCCATCCCGGATCCGTCCTATCCCGACCAGGATTGGGGCAACACTAGGATGGACCAGGATACGGGACAGATTTTCTGTATCGTTACTGTTCATCGGGAGGGAACCGGGACAGGTCTGTCCCGGTCCCGATCCTTCCCATGAACAGCCCTAGTTGTAATGGACAGAAATAATGTAGAAAGGCCTATCATGATTATTAATAATCACAAAGTGCCCTCCCATGATTTAAATTTAAACACAATACCCATATCTAAGTCTTGTACCTTCTTCTCCTCATCACGATAATCACCAATTCTTGAGAAATTAAAATACACAATTCATCCAAAAACAAAACCAAACTAAAAAAAAAAAAAAAGCCTTAAACTGCATTAACTCATCCTTTAAGATATAACAAGTTTTTAATATTATTCCTATTTAATATAAATACTATATTTAAAAACAAACTATCTACACTATAATAAATACTAAACAAACTAGTATATTTATGCTAAAAATTTAATAAGGTTATTTATAAATAGAATTAAGAAAAAAATTTCCTTTTTATCTTATAAATAGATAGGTTCAGAGGAGAATGTGACAAAAAAATTTTAAAAATCACAAAAAAGACAATAAAAATTGGGAAATTACAAATCAGATATTTTGTTAAAAATTTGTTGTTATTTGTCATTTAATTGTTGTTAAAATCTATACAAATCTTACAACAAGTCCTAATTTGTAATTTCACAGTTTTTGTTGCAATTTTTCCAAAATTTTTCTAATTATTTTCGAAACATTTTTTATAATCACTTTACTTTTGGCCTTTCGAATGGTAGCCATAGAGTCGGTAATATGGGCCAACTCGCCGGTTATGGGTTGGCCTGTGGCAGGCTCAAGGATCGATGGGCTGGTCCTAAAAGGACCGACTTCTGGCGGGCTAATATTTTTCCAACCCAATACTTTAGGGTAGGTTGGCGGGTTAGGCCCGCCAACTTGCCACTTTTTTTCCTTAAAAAATTTTTGCGACTTTTGTTTTTTTAAATAAAATTTATTCTAATTCTTAAACACCTAAAATAAAATATACATATAGGAATTATCATAAATAAAATATGAAATCTAAAGTTCCAAACATTCCAAAATACTACTATAAGCGTAGATGATACATTATCTAAAATGATTAAACATACATTCCAAATTAAAACATAACAAATCTAAATTAATAATAATACAAACACAATGTTACAAATCACTATCAAGTACTTAACCATGAGCCACCATTCAATGTTGATATAATTTAAAGAATGATATGAAGATGTAAAATTATTTGGCTAAGTTTCATAAGTAGAATTACCTTCTTTTTCCTCAACTAACTTTGCTATAAGTAAAATTCATAATACAAAGTAAAAGATATATTATATTGTGGTAATTTTAAATAATAAGAATGAGATAAAGAATCAAAGAAGTAAACATAATTATATTTGAGGGAGGGAAAAAATTTTTAAAAAATAATTAGAAAAAGGGCCGGCCCGCCAACCTTACGGGTTAACCAGCCGCGGGTTCAGTCTTAGTGATTATGGACTCAAAATATCTGTTTTAAATTAAGCGTGATTTTCATCAACCTAACCCGTCACAGGTTCAGCCTGCCAGCTCAGCTTATATTACTGGCTCTAAGTAGTCGGAAATGATGCTAGGTGACCTAATGTTGCCATTGTTGAGTTGGAGATTTAAGAGCACGTGAATAGATTTAAGAGGTACGTGACTTGCAATAAATATTGTCTCTGCGGTGTCTGAAGGTAGCTGCTCTTTAATGACTATACCCCCACTAGCCCACTGTTCCAAAATTAACGTTGTTCTCGAGTTGTTGATCCCCCCCCTTATGAATAGTAAAACGGAAACTTGGTTCACAAACGAAGGCAAAGAATAGTGATTCTATTTATAAGCTTTGTATTCCAAAGGATGTGTCAAATTTTATAAGTCTTAATTTAATAATTAAGGAAAAATTGGTAAAAAATTTGCTGGCAGAAATTTTAATTGGCCAAACGAACCTGAATTTAAGCAAGTACAAATATGATCCGTGAGTGTAACATATCATTCGCTGAGTGTAACATATCATCAATGATGTACAACAATGGTCAATACAGAAGTTAATTGTACACATCAAAAAATATGTTGCACATAACAGATGATATGTTGCGCTCATGGATCATACTTGCACTTACTCAAATTCAGGTCCTTTTGGCTAATTAAAATTTCAAACAGGGAATTTTTACCAATTTTTTCTTTAATAATTAATGTATTTTTTTAGTTTTATCATGAGTTGAGATTGCAATTTTAACAATAAAATTTATTTTAAAGGGTACTGGACACCATAAATTTACTTAGGTACAAAAGTACATATAAAGTTGTTAAAAAGGGACATTTGACGTCACACAGTTAACGTCCGTTAGTTTACCGTTAGTTTACAGTTAGTAGGACTCACGAAATCAGTTTTAAAGTATATTTTTAACAACAAAGTTTACATTAAAGGGTACCGGGCATAATAAAATTTATTTGGGTGCAAAAATATATATATTTTTTCTAAATGAGGGGAAAAAAACAAAATTTATCAACTCCACAAACATCCATTAACTTTATTCTTTTGACTCTTGCCAAATGTGACATTTTCTTTCCATCAATTTCTGCTTCCAAGTCGATTCATCTTTTTTTTATTACAGGCAACACACACTCTCTCTGTCATGTCATTTTCTCAGCTTCCAAACCTTTTATATGTATTTATCCAAGATGTCATTTTTCTCTTCTATGATACGAGGTTTATTGCTTACACTTAAATACTACCTCTGGTTTTTAATACAGGACATAATTGACTAATTTGAGAAAATTAAAAAAATTAAATGAGTTAATTTAAAATATTATATTTATCATTATTCTCCAAATTAATTTTCTTATCTTATAAACTGATATGTAATCTAATGATGCATATAAATATTTTAGAGATGCCATATAATATATGTTATAATTAAGTAACTGTTTTACTTTCTTAATTTTTTTTCAAATTAGTCCATTATACTAAGGAGAGGAGGAAGTGAGAATGAGTGGAGAGAAAACGTGATATTTGGTGAGGCGTTTACGAGAGTTGATGATTTTTGTTATTTTTTTTAAAAAAGGTCATATATTTTTTCACACTCAAATAAACTTCATGGTGCCCAACGCCTTTTGATATAAATTTCATTGTTAAAAATGCATCCAAAAACTGACTTCATGGACCCCTAACAGTGAACTAACGGATGTTAATAGCGTGGTGACTTTATGTATATTTTTGCACTCAAATAAATTTTATAGTGCCTAGTGTCTCTTGGATAAACTTTTTTATTAAAAATGTACCTTCATTTTTTTATCATTAATTATTTATTCTCTCTCATTTGCCATACATTCTATCAATATTTTTTTTCTTCTTTTTCTCATTTATTATATAGGCGTATGTGAAAACAAAGTGATTTATTTATTACTTTTAACTAATTTTATCTAATTTTTTATTATATGCAAACTAATTATCTAAAATTTATAATAAAAAACAGAAAGAGTACAAAAATGAAAGGAAGAAAAAGAGAAAATCTAACCATTGTTCTTCAAACTTTTAAATGAGAGGCGGAAGTTAACGAAAGATACCAAAACATCAGCTTGCGACTCCTAGTATCTCAGCTAGCAGGAGGATATATGTACACTCACTCGGGATTTGAGTTTTGTTTCAAGATGGCTGTTGCTTCAGGTCAAGTTACACCAACAAAACTAATTGGACGTGAGTTTAATTAGCTTAGAAAGTAAATTACAATCCACCTTAGAACAAACTAAAATATCAGAAAAGATAATGTAAGAAAGCATACAGCGAATATCTTGATAAGCCTTTTTTGACAATATATTTTATCCTTCAATAAAGGAGGAGTGTCAATCTTAATCTTCATAATAATACTCTCTCTTTTTCAAACTATAGTAAGTCTTTTTGAGAAGCATTTTCGTTTCATTTTATATCTCTTTCTAGAAGTCTAAAGAAGTATTTACTAATACTATTTTAATATATCCTTATTTACTTCAACAACTTTAACTTATTCCTCAACTAAGGATACACTTGGTAATGTAGTCAATAATTTCTATAGTTTTGTCAATTTTTTTTCCTGATAAGTTGTATCGTAAGTTTTTCTTCTGGGTCTTTGTCATGTTTCCTGGTTTTGGCTATAAGCTATTAGCTTTCGTACTATGATTCTTTTGTAGGCATAACTTAACTTTTAGAAGATTTATATTTTAAAAATGGAGGAAGCATAAGGATTTTAATACAATATTATTATATTTTATTTATTATAAACATTGATAAGCATTATTTTTTATGTCCTTGCAGCTCTCGAATTAGATTTTTAATAATGAAAAAAATATAAAAATATTTAGATGTAAATCAAATCATAATTTTAAAAATAATTTAATGAATGATAAATACTCAGCTGTTCTCGCTCTTGCTTTCTCATTCTGCTAACATTATTAAAATTCAGGGCATTTATTGACTTAAATCTGTCCCCATATGGTGACAATTATCTTGAAATGAAGGGGACACATTGTACTCGCGGGAACGAGAGGATGGGAATACCAGAATATGTTGTTCCCCCATGGAATAATTTCGCTACAATTGTACACCGACCTCTCGGCCCTCTTGTGTCAGGTAGCCGTAAAGTTTCTCATAATGTCCCGTGAGAGTGACCCCACAATTGTCAGTACACAGCCATGTGACTATCACCGTACATCATGATGACTAATGACTATGAGCAAGATAAGGCTTAGGCCATGTGATGCGGATTCACACACACGCGGATAGTGATTTTTCGTTTTATTTAATTGAAGATTTTAATAAAGATTTATTAATGATTTTAATCTCTCAAATTTAAATTGAAAAAAAGATGGCAAAAAATTTGAATTTTTCCAACAAAAAAAATCTGAACCGTGTTATAAATAAAGAAAAATAGAAAAAAAATAATTGAGAAGAAGAGAGAATCAACAATATAGAGTATTTCTTATTTCATTTAAGAGTATTTAATATATCATACATGACTTTTATTTATAATCATAGCTGTATATCTTTGATAGAATCTACATATTACATAATAATAGGAGATAATTGTGGGATATAGAGAGAATGTAAGGTATTAGAGATTATAGGAGATATAAGAGATAATGAGAGATATATAAATATCCATAAAAATATTATTATATTCATAACACTCTTTTTTTGGATGAATGTGCCTTATTAAAAAAATTTAATTAGAAAAAATTCTGCGGAACAAAAACCTAATAGAAAAAAAAAATGCATCATTCATTGATATGCTATATGCTGCTTTATTATAATTTTTTACACAATTGAAATTTCTTCCTATCATTGTTGAAAAAAAATGCTCGTGAATAAAACTGGACTATTTAACTGATTTAAATTTAAATGGATCCACTTTGCTCGGCGAACCCATCTTATGTCTGTTTTTGACTTGCCGTGAGGGCAAGTAACTAAATTACATTATTTTACTAAAAATAGTTGGACTAATTAGTAAGGAATCGGCTCATAACTCACTAGGTTGTTAGTTTGAATCCTACTACTGATGTGAGGATTTTGTTACTAAACAATCTGTAAATACCTCTATAAGCGTTTTATGAGTTTGGAAGCATATATATATATATATATGAAGCTGATAAAGGGAGTGAAGAATTTTTCAATCTGATCAATTTTACTCCTGTTAAGAAAGAACTTTGTGGGATATGATGGAATCTGGTTGTGTTCTGCCGGTGGATACACTCTGTTTAATTAGAAATGCTCTGATGGGCGCACCCGTGCATGTTTTAAATATGAGCTGATACACGCACATCAGACTTGACCTAAAAAAAAAAAAAGGAAGTTGGTTTATTACACATTAAGATTCGTGAGGAAAATTTTTATTCAATAGAAAATACATATGGCTATTAGGAGTTAAGACATTTAAATTACACACACAGTTCATGGCACTTCTCCGCCTTCTTAGAGATGCCTTGACCATAAGCAGAAGAAAGTACCTCAACAAGAAGAGGGAATTGTCATAATATAAAGAGGATTATTGGAACCCCAGTAAGCATAGCAACAAAAAAAAGAGCCCATAAGTGTGGTGGTTTACTTTGCAATATGATCATTATGGTTGCGGAAAAGGCAATCATCATGGTTGTAATGAACAGAAATAATGTAGAAAGACCTCCCATGATTATTACATAATCACAAAGTCCCCCCCCCCCCCGGGATTTAAACTCAAGCACAATACCCATATCTAAGCCTTGTACCTCTTTCTCCTCATCACTATAATCACCAATTCTTGCATATTGGGAAATTAAAATACACAATTCATCCAAAAACAAAAGCAAACTTAAAAAAAAAACCTGGAACTATATTAACTCATCCTTTAAATATAGCAAGTTTTTAATATTATTCATATTTAATATAAATACTATATTTGAAAACAAACTATCTACACTATAATAAATGCTAGACAAACTAGTATATTTATGCTAAAAATTTAATGAGGTTATTTATAAGTAGAATTAAAAAAAAACTGTTTCTTTCTATCCTATAACTAGATAGGTTGACAGGACAATGTGACCAATTTCTTTTGAAAAATCAGGAAAAAAAAAGATATTTTGTTAAAAATTTGTTGTTATTTGTCATTTAATTGTTGTTAGAATCTATACAAAACTTGTAACAAGTCCTCATTTGTAATTTCACAGTTTTCACTGTTTTTATTGCAACCTTTTCAAAATTTTTCTAATTATTTCTGAAACATTTTGGGAAAATAATAAATAAAGACTCCTGAATTACCAAAATTACGCATAGGTCACCTGAATAAGTAAAATTATCATGAATGACCGAATCCCATATTGCAAATATGAAATCTTGACGAAATATCTGAAATGTCCCCTAGCCAAGTTATAATTTGGTCTAATGAAATTATCATTCGCTAAAATAAACTTGTTATTTCCCATAGTCAACTTATCATCTAGTATACCTTCAACCAAGTTGTGATTTGGTCTATTGAAATTGTTATTCGCTAAATTGAACTTGTTATTTTCTACAGTCAACTTGTCATTTGGTTGAGGGACATTTTAGACATTTCACCATTTCATGGTAATTTTGCTTATTTAGGTGACTTTTGCATAATTTTGGTAATTTGGGGGGTCTTTATTTGTGATTTTTCCAAACATTTTTTATAATCACTTTTTTTTTAACCTGAATTTTTGATAATCACTTTACTTTTGGCCTTTTGAATGGTAGCTGGAAATGATACTAGGTGACTTAGGATGTGTTTGGATTGGTGTTAGGCAAAACTGACTTATAGTTCAACTGACTTTTGTAACTGAAATTAGAATAAAAGTCAGTTGGGGTATATTTGGATAGGTGTTTTTAAAAAGTCAGTTGAAAAAGTTGAAAGTTGTTTGGATGATTAGTAGAAAAATTAGTTTAGTTGTAAAATGACTGAAAAAGACATAGACTTTATTGAATAGTAGTGTTTGAAATTTTATGTTTTTAATGTAATAATAGTTTTAAAAATATATAAAATTATTATGATAAAATATAAATAGTTTATTTGTGAAATTATAAAATAAAAATATTTCTTACAAAGGAAAATTTGAAAACACATTACAGATAATTAATTAAATATACATAATAGACAAATATGAATATAAATTAAAATTTATTTGGTCTGAATAAAAGTTTATTATGCTAATGAAGGAGATAAGGTAGAGGAAAAAATGTAAGGGTAAATCTTGGATGCTCATTTTTAATAATCATCGTTTGAAAAGTCAGAAGAGGTTGAAAGTCAGAAGTTGGTTGGAAAAGTTAATACAGACAAACAACAATTTTGTTCAACTCAGTTTGTAACCTCAGTTTCAAAGATTCCAAGACACAACTACAGTTCCAGAGTGCAATCCAAACAAGCTTTTAAGACGCTGTGAACCGTTGAGTCGGAGATTAAAGAGCACGTGAATAGACTTAAAGAGCTACGTGGCTTGCAATAAATATCGTCTAGCAATGTCAGAAGGTAGCTGCTCTTTTAATGGCTATACCCCACTAGCCTACTGTTCCGAAATTATTAATTAACGTTGTTTCCGAGTTTCGAGTTGTTGAATATTTTTTCCTTTTTATGAATACTAAAGGTGTGTTTGGATGAAACCAAACCGTGGTTTGGAAAAGTGATTCTGAAAAATAAATTCTGAGAAGAATAGATACTGGAAAGAATAGATTTTATGAAAAAGTGATTTTGAGAAGTGAGAGTGTTTGGATAGTTGTTATCAGAAGTACTTTTTATATATACAAATTACTAAAAAAAAGACAAAAGTTAATATGATAATTACAGAAAAAAAATAAATTTTATGATATATTTTAATTTGAAGGAATAAAATTGTTAATAATATATTTTTTATTAACATAATTAATAATACATAAGATAATATAATTAATAAATAATTAATATGTATATATATTTATAAAATATAAGATTAAATATGTTTATAAAAAACATAACAAGATACATATCCTATAGGGCTCTCACACTCTCCCTTTTTTCTCCAAAAGCAAAAATTTTTTGCTTTTTCTAAAACCATGGTTTTAGAGCCAAAACCATAGTTTGTGCAAATTGAGTAGGTGTTTGGGTAACTTATCACCCAAACCATGGTTTGAGTCCCCAAACCATGGTTTGGGGTGTCACCCAAACGGTGCCTAATGGTGTGTTTGGCAAGCACCCCAAACCATAGTTTTGAGACCCAAACCATGATTTGGGAAAAATGTTAGTCAAACACCCTTAAAAAAATCAAAACCATGGTTTTGACTCCAAAACCATGGTTTTGGGAAAAGCAGAAATTTTTTACTTTTGGAGAAAAAAGGGAGAGTGTGAGAGCCTATAGGATATGTATCTTGTTGTTTTTTTTATAAACATATTTTTTATAAACATATTTAATCTTATATCTTATAAATATATATACATATTAATTATTTATTAATTATATTATCTTATATATTATTAATATATGTTAATAAAAAATATATTATTAACAATTTTATTCCTTCAAATTAAAATATATCATAACATATATTTTTTCTATAATTATCATATTAATTTATGCCAATTTATATATATAAAAAGTATTTCTAATAACAACTATTCAAACACTCACACTTCTCAAAATCACTTTTTCACAAAATTTATTCTTCTCAAAATCTATTTTTTTCAGAATCTATTCTCCAGAAGCTATTCTCTAAACCATGGTTTGGTTTCATCCAAACACACCCTAAAACGGAAACTTGATTCACAAACGAAGGCAAAGAATATTAATTCTAGGGTTAAGGTACGTCCAGCACTCTGAACTATTTATCCAGGTGCGTCTAGTGGCCTAAAGTAATTTTGGATGCATCCAATGCCCTAGACTGATTAAAATGGTGCGTCTATATCTCAGGCTAACAGAAATGTTATGTTTAACTGTTATTTTCCTAACTCAGCTTAAAGTTGACCCCAGATATTCTACATGGCAAACACATAGGTACCCGATGTGTATTATTCTTACTCAAAAGTCAATTTATTTAGAAGAAGAGGAAGGAAATAAATTCAATTTTGAGTAAGAATAATACACATTAAATGTCCATATGTCTGCCATTTAGAATATTTGGGGTCAACTTTAAGCCGAGTTAGGAAAGTAACAGTTAAACATAACATTTCTGTTAGTCTGGGATATGGACGCACCATTTTAATTAGTTTAGGACACTGGATGCACCCAAAATTACTTTAGGCCACTGGACGCACCTGGGTAAATAGTTCGGAGTGCTTGGCGCCCCTTAACCCTTAATTCTATTTATAAGCTTTATATTCCAAAGGATGTGGCAAATTTTATAAGCCTTAATTTAATAATTAATGTATTTTTTTCAGTTTTATCATGAGTTAAGATTGCAATTTTAACAATAAAATTTATTTGAAAAGGAGCTGGACACATGAAGCTGTTAAAAAGTAGCACATGGTGCCACACAATTAACTTCCCTTAGTTTATTATTTGTAGAACTCACAAAATCAGTTTTAAAATATATTTTTAACAACAAAGTTTACTCTTAATTCATCTTTTTTTTTTCTTTTAATTACAGTCACCACATACTCTCTCTATCATGTTATTTTCTCAGCTTCCAAGCTTTTTATATTTATTTATCCAAGATGCTGTTTTTTCCTTCTATAATACGAGGTTCATTACTTGCACTTAAATACTATCTTTGGTCTCTAATATATGATATAGTTGACTAATTTGAGAAAATTAAAAAAATTAAATAAGTTAATTTAAAATATTATATTTATCATTTTTGTCTAAATTAATTTACTTGGCTTATAAACTAATATATACTTTAATGATGCATATAAGTATTTTAGAGATGCCATGTAATATATAATATACGTTATAATTAAGTGATTGTTTTACTTTTTTAATTTTTTCAAATTAGTCCATTATATTAAGGAGAGGAGGAAGTGAGAATGAGTAGAGAGAAAACGTGATATTTGGTGAGACGTTTATGAGAGTTGACGAATTTTGTTACTCTTTTTTTTTTTTAGAAAGGTCATATATATTTTCGCACTTAAACAAACTTTGTGGTACCTAGTGTCTTTTGATATAAATTTCGTTATTAAAAATGCATTCAAAAACTGACTTCATGGACCCCCTTACAGTGAACTAATGTACGTTAACAGCGTGGTGACTTTATGTTATTTTTACACCCAAATAAACTTTATAGTGCTTAGTGTCCCTTGGATAGACTGTGTTATTAAAATTATACCTTAGTCTTTTTATCATTAATTATTTATTCTTTCTCATTTGTCATACATTCTCTTAATATATTTTTTTCTTCTTTTTCTCAGTTATTATATAGGCGTGTTTGAAAACAAAATGATTTATTTATTACTTTCAACTAGTTTTTTATTATATACAAATTAATTATTTAAAATTTATAATAAAAAAACAGAAAGAGTACAAAAATGAAAGGAAGAAAAAGAGAAAATCTAACCATTGTTCTTCAAACTTTTAAATGAGAGGCGGAAGTTAACGATAGATACAAAAACATCAGCTTGCAACTCCTACATCTCAGCTGGCAGGAGGATATATACACACTCGCTCGGGTTTTGAGTTTTGTTTCAGGATGGTTGTTGCTTTTGGTGAAGTTACACCAACAAAACTAACTGGACGAGTTTATCTTAGAAAGTAAATTACAATCCACCTTAGAACCAACTAAAATATTAGAAAAGATAAAGTAAGAAAGCATATATATAGAAGGAATATCTTGATAAGCTTTTTTTAACAATATAGTTCGTCCTTCAATAAACGAGGAGTGTTTATCTTGATCGTCATAATAATACTCTCTCTTTTCCAAACTATAATAAGTCCTTTTGAGAAGCATTTTCGTTTCATTTTATATGTCTTTCTAAAAGTTTAAAGAAGTATTTCCTAATACTATTTTAATATATCCTTATTTACTTCAGTAACTTTAATTTATTCCTTAACTAAGGATGCACTTGGTAATGTGGTCAATAATTTCTATAGTTTTGCCAATTTTTTTCCCGATAGGTTGTATCGTAAGTTTTTTTTGGGGGTCTTTTTTATGTTTCTTGGTTTTGGCTATTAGCTTGCGTGCTATGATTCTTTTGTAGGGATATATAACTTAACTTTTGGAAGATTTATATTTTAAAAATGGAGGAAGCATAGGGATTTTAATACAATATTATTATATTTTATTTATTATAAAATTGTATGAGGGAGTGTCCTTATCTGTAATGTTTTAAAGATAAATACATACTCCTCGATTTGAGAAGAGTTTTTTTAATGATTAATTTCACCACACTTGTACACCTAATCTCGGCCCTCGTGTCACGAGGTCATGAAGTAACAGTTATTTGAAATAAAGGGGACACGTTATATCTTGACGAAACCGAGAGGATGAGAATATCAGAATATGTTGTTCCTGCGTGAAATAATTTCACTACCCTCATGTGTCACGTGGTCATAAAATGACAAATTATCTTGAAATGAGGGGCACACGTTATATCTCGCGGCAATCGAGAGGTGTCACGTGGCCATAAAGTGACAAATTATCTTGAAATGAAGGGGACATGTTACATCTGGCGGGAACTGAGAAGACGAGAATATCAGAATATGTTATTCCTGCATGAAATAATTTCACTACACTTTTGCACCTAGTCTCGGCTCTCGTGTGTCAGTGGCCACAGAGTGCCCCATAATGTGCGGTGACAGTGACCCCACAATTGTCAGTATACGGCCATGCGACTATCACCGTACATCATCATGGCTAATGACTGTGAGTGAGATGTGGTTTAGGCCACGGGATGCGGATTTTCACGCAGAGACTGATGGTGATTTTTCATTTTATTTAATTGAAGATTTTAATAAATGTTTATTAATGATTTTAATCCCTCAAATTTGAATTGAAAAAAAGATGGCAAAAAATTTGAATTTTTTTAAAAAACTCTGAACCGTAACTTTTTACACAATTGAAATCTCTTCCTATCATGGATGAAAAAATGCTCGTGGTTAAAACTGAACTATTTAACTGGTTTATATTTAAATGGATCCCCTTTGCTCATCGGGCCCATCTTTTGTCTGTCTTTGACTTTCTGTGAAGGCAATTAACTAAACTACATTAATTTATCAAGAAGAGTTGGTCTAGTTCATAAAAAAAATTAAATCAGTTTATAGTTCATAAAATTATGAGTTTTAATCCTACTATTACTGATAAGGCCAAAAATAGAATCTTACTACTAATGAGGAGATCTTGTTAATAAGTAATCTATAAATACCTGTATAAACACTTTCTGAGTTTGGAAGCATATCCTAATCCTGATAAGTCCTTGAGATCCAACTCACCTGAGCGTTTAGTGCCAAAAAACAATTACGTTCTTTTAGTTAAAATTAATGGTCGGATATGGCACTGTTTCTTAGCCAAAATCAACTTCAGCTTTTCGCGAGCTTTTAGCCATACTAGTTACCCTTCGGAATTCCACTTTGGTCTTTCCTTTTTTTTTTTTTTTTTTTTGGTAAAGAGGAGGGCTTAGCCCATTACAAAGAAAAAACTACACATGAGGGGATAGAGATCCCATATAATCTTGGTGCACGAGGGCCCTCAGCGAATCTGGGACCGTATCAATAAAAACAAAACTGTGTACCCTACTGAGGCCATCCTTCGCAAGCCTATCAGCAACTTTGTTGGTATCTCTTGGTGTATATTGAAACTGTATGCTCCAGTTCCTTTTCCTCATCTCGACTATCAAAGTCCAAACTGAAGAGAATTTCCCTCTTTCAATTGGGTGTTTGATGATCCTCTCAATCAACTCCTTAGAATCAGATTCAACAATGATCTTCCGTAGCCCCAGATCCCACGCAATGTTCATACCGGATAGAATAGCCCACTCCTCTGCTTCTATAGCTGAGCATTTCCCCAGATATTTAGAGAATCCAGCTATCCATTCTCCTTGGCTATTCCGTAGAACACCTCCACAAGCTGCTTGTCCAGAAATAGTATTAACAGCCCCATCCACATTGCATTTTATCCAATCCTCTCCCGGTCTCCTCCATTTAATGGGATAAGTTACTGCACCAAAACTATTGATAGGATAAACAGTGTGCTCAAAAGTATAACTCTTGTATAAATTTAGAATCACTCTCGTTGGATCTTCAGGTTTGATAAAACCTGGTTGGAAGGCATGAAGATTGCGCCAGTTCCATAGCTTCCAAGTAGCAACTCCCCATAACTGTGACCATGATGCTTCCTCATTCAAGCCAATCTCTTTTTTAAGATTAAAATGAACCCATTCAGTGAGATTCTTTGAGAAGAAATGCCTTTTCCATCTAGGATGAACCAACTCCTCCCAGAGCTGTTTTGCATATCTGCAATCCCGCAATATATGAGTAATAGTCTCGACAGAAGCGCAACACCATGGACAATTGGGACTGGTTAAACTCCATTTGCTGCGTCTCTCATTTGTAGGAAGCCTATCCTGTACCATGAGCCAAAGGAAGACTCTAATTCTTTCCACCCCCTTCCACTTCCATATAACATCAAAGACACGGGAAATAGGTGAGTTTCCTTTGTCTTCAATCATCCAATAAGCATCTTTAATTTTGAATTGTCCAGAATTATTTCCTCCCCATATTAAGATATCATCCCCCAATACCTCATTAGGAGGACATTTTGCAATAAGCATATTAATAATATCAGGAGGAAGAATGCTACTCATGTAACTTATGGATCTGTTGGGCTTACAATTCCCCATTATTCAAGCTACTGAGTTCCAATTATATATCCCACCACTTTGAATCTGTTGGTTTTCCAATGTTGTTGCGCCAAAAGTTTGAATTGTGCAGACGAAGTCTGGGTATTAAACAATTTAAATTGTTGCCCGTGGTTCCAACAAGGCAACTCCAATTTGACAAACATATGTAGGGGAATGATCTATGCCTTCATTCATGAACTACACTTGACCAATTATAAGGGTTAAGCACACCCCCCCCCCCCCCAAAAAAAGGAAAAACACCAACCTCTTCAAGTATAGTAAATAAAAAATAGTGTTGAGCTGCATGCTATAAAAATATCATTGCATTACAAAAGAGCCGGTTGAAAATTTTATTTTGATTTTAAAAATAAGAATCCAATCACTACATTAGGTATCGGGGGTAGTAACAATTACCACGACGATATGTTACAAAATATTTCTAATATAATTTGTAAAATTAAAAAAACCAAAATTTTATGCGAAGCTAAATGAATAAATGTTCATTTCTTTATTCATTTGGTTTAACCTATATCTAATTGTTGGAGACACTAGATTAAGAATAATAAACTGAAAAAGGCCGTTCGAACTTCTAAGGGACGGCACAAAACTAAAAACAGACAAGAGCCCAAACGATTTTTTTTTTTAACCAACGAAAAGAGCCCAAACGTTGCGCCAGTGAACTACGCTTGATTTAACTACTGTTACAATTAATATCATGACTTAACTACCTATATTTGTTATAATTGTTTACTTTCTCATATGTTAATAAATTATGTATGTTATTTAATTTTTAAAGTATGGATATGTGTTAAGACATGTAGTAGTGTTTTAAATTTCAAGAATCATGTTGCTAATTTATTTTGAAGTATTTCACGGCATGAAATTATGAAATGTATTTTTAGATATTATTGAAGTTTTTTTTTTTCCACATATAGTATGGGCAAGGTGTTACCACCGGAAAACTCAACATTTGCTTGGCTCGAAATGGTCAAGGTGTCTACAACTGCCAGTTGTAACCAGCTCATCTTTCAGGCTGAGTATCAAACAAGGGTTCCACCTTACCCAGTCTTACCAATGAACACTCGTACGCCTAACACCAGATTAAAGTGACAATTATTTTGAAATGAAAGTGACAAATTATATCTCATGTGAACGTGAGGATGAAAATACGTTCAGATAGAAAAGGTCTCAACTTCCCGTGGAATATAATAATTTCACTACACTTGCATTGTACTACATCCGATCCTTAATATAAGAACGCGTTTGAATTTTATTTTTATTCTAATTATAAGATTTTAATCCCCTTTATCTTTTATATTTATCCAATTTTTTAAAGATAATTCTTATAATAATAGTAGTTTTAACCAATACACTTGATTAGCAAGGGTATTTTAGAAAAGACAACACCTATTTATTACAAATAACTAACTTAACTAATTTTTTTTAATCTACTCAAATTAGTCAACTAGTTCTTATATTAATGATAACAAGTAGTAATTAAAAATAACAAAAATTATTGTTGATCTTTAATTTAAATCCCTCAAGCATGATACCCAAAAGTTACTCTCTAAAAAGAATAATATGATTCTTATTATAAGTTATTAAATGCGATAGCAATTTTGGCAACCAAAAAAAAAAAAAAAAAAAGAAACGCGATGGTAATACATCAACCGAAGAAAAAAACTTGTGAATAAAGCTGGACTATTCATCTAATTTAAATTTATGGTTAACATAATTTTTCGGTCATTATAGTTTTGGTTCCTCCAATTTTAAACACGTGGTTTTAATCTGTGAAATTTAATTAGTCCATCTCAAAATGTTTATTCCTCAAAATGTAACGATATTAAAATTAGTTGAAGTGGTGTAAATGTTGTTAAAGTGATATACACACCTCCAGCATAGGCTAAAAATATAAGCCATTGGCTTATTACACGATTAAGATTCAAGAGGGGGGAAATTTTTATTCAATAGGAAATCACACATATATGGTAAGTGTGAATTAATTACCCGCACAGTTCATGGCCATTCTCTCACCTTCCTCTTGAAGAAGCCTGGACCATGAGCAAAAGAAAACACTTCAACAAGAAGAGGGAACTGTAATGATATAAAGAGGGTTAGTAGAACACCAGCAAGGATAATAACAAGAAGAATAACCCATAAACATGATGATTTCTGTTGCAACATGATCATATGGTTGCTAAAAAGGCAATCATCATAGTTGCGATAAACAGAAACAGTGTAGAAAGACCTATTATCAATTTTGTAGGTAAGGTGTAAAAGAAGTTTTCTTCTGCATAGTATGATGTGAGGATTCCTAAAAATCCTAAGCATAGAAGTAGTGGAAGAAAACAAAGAAAGTAAATCTGAAATCAAGAAAACCTTAAAATAACTTTTTCTCCATAAACACTAGGTGCCCCGAAGTCTGATTGTTTCCTCAGGAAACCGCAATTGCGGTGACAAATATGATGGTAACAATTAAAGCCCCAACAACAAAACAAGAAGACACTGTTTACTTCATCTATTTCACTCCAACTCTCAGCTCTTTCTCTTTGTGGTTTTCTTTGAAAAAATCTAGAGAGTTCAGCCCTTTCTCGTTTGCAACTGGACTATCTCTAGGATCCACCACACTCTCTACAGGCTTTGTTTACAGAAAAAATAAGTTTATAAATATTTGTGATTCATTTTACATGTTTACAGAACATGTGTGTACGTGTTAATATGATTAGTTTTCATTCATTAATCTCTCCAAGATGCTCAGAAAATCATTAAACTTGAGTTCTAACCTTGAACCATTGCCATTCTATTTGCATCTGCAGTGCGGTACCAGAGATGCAATTAAGGTAGGAAGCAGGAGCCAAGAAGGCTGCCACATGCAGCAAGGTATTTTCTTTCTCATCAACTAGTGTTGATACCACATTCTTAAAGTGAAAACCACGGAGAAGGTTGAAAATCTCAGCTTTACGATATTCAACAGTGTCGAAGAAAAAGGGCAATTTTGGTGACCAAAAGTGACTATAGTAATTAATTCCGGGTTTGCCTTCGTTACTCGCGATCAGTGCCTCCGCAATCACACCCGTCTTTACTTGATTCAAAAGTATCAGATTCTGACAAACTAGGTTTAGAAATTCAGCTGCCTTTGCATGCTGCAGTGTCATCTTATATATTTCCTTTGTTCCTGGACCAGTGGTAACTCAAATTGAACTTTATGTTTGTCAAGTTTAATTAATCATGAGGACTAAATTATTAAAAGCATCCAATTTAATTTTTGGGGAACTATTTGGCACACATACATGTGCCTGACAAATTATAGATGCGGGAGATGACGCAATGGAGCAGACCTATCCCTGTTGACATGGATATTTTTGTTCCTTTTAGCCCAATGATTCGAAAGGACTACTCACACAGGATATGCATGCATGTCTATATATGCATTTATCTTTGCCTTTTTTTTTTCTTTTTTTTTTTGGAGGATCACAGGCACACAGATATATGGTTTATTTGTGTGGATATACAAGTCTATCTTTTCGTCCTACTTTGGCAATTAGAGATATGCGATAACCAAGAGGAACCGTTCCATTGTGAAATGCGATAATTAAAAAGTAGTTAACAATGCCAAAGCTAATGTGAAATGCAATAATTAAAAAGCAGTTAACAATGCCTAAGCTAATGATTTATGTTTCAGATGACTTAAATTGACTTAAATTATTTCCTTGTCTTTTAAAGATTTATGTCTCTGATGACTTAAATTGACTTAAATTATTTCCTTGTCTTTTAAAAGGCATCTGACATGAAATTAGGACAGCAAGGAGAAAGAGAGAGAAAAGGGTGAGATGGATTTGGAATGAGTATATTCATGTAAACAAATATTGATGAGTGCAACACAGGGGAAAAAACAAAGTTATACCGGTGGTAGTTAAAATAACTTCATCTTCATCATCTATCCTCATCACCATAATTCACCATTTTGGCTAGTGTATAACTAACATGACCAAACAACATAGAGAAAATTGTAGGGAAAAACAGAGCGGCAAGTAATAAAATGCACTAATAGGGATAGGCCCATCGCTTTCAGAACGGAAGTTGATTCCCGTTAAGAGAATTAGAGAGATAGAGTGCAATATTATAAACTGCTTAGTTCCCATCCATGTCAGCAGCAAAAAGCAGCTCCGTACATTGTTGAAGCAAATTCAAGGCAATACCTATTTATGTATCAAAATCATATAGTATGAGATGGAATGGTAAAATGACAAACATGTACGAACAGACAAGGGGAAAATTGAAAATGAAACATATATTATGCTTTATGTATAAAATCATACATCTAAAAGTTATGTTACCAAATTCTCCAATTTTCAAACAGGTTCGGATTAATTGAGGACCCACAGGACCGTTTTCTGGTTTGAAGACTTGCAAAGGAGTGACAGAATAGGGACAATGTCCCACGCTCTTGAGATGGAATTGCAAGTGCATCTACATTTTTGTTGATCATGCATGCTGCAATTGGGATGACTGCACCATGTGTTGTAGCTGTTATAAGTAGAGTATGGCCATTATAAGCATAGTGTATCTCAACATATTGTTTTGGAACTAATCTCACCAAATCCTCTACTATGCCCAGACGCCCAAATTTTGCGGCCACTTGAAGAGGTGTTTCACCTATTGAAGTAGCAAAATCTACGTTCGATACCCTAGGATGGCAGTCAATTTACGCTTTTGCAGCCGACCAGTTATTCTGAGCTATGGCCTTCAGCAAAATGCCCATATCTAATTCTTCTGCTGCCTCCGTTGTCACTGTAATCACCAATTAATTAATTAAATGCTAAGGAATCATAAATATGAGTTGTCCGGCGCCCTTACGAACGAAGAAGGACCATAATTTGACTAAATTTGTGTAGATAACGCTCTTGTTAGTTAGTCTTCCTTTCCAATAACAAAGAATGAGACACTAACCATAACACTCTCTCCGTCTGTGAGTCATTGTATATTTTTGAGAGCGCCGGTGTCCCTAATTATTATAAGACCCTTTACAAAGCTGTAGGAATAATTGAGGAATGTTTCCACATATGCCCTTGTTAATAGTCAAAATTTCATCACCCGTTTTCTTTGAAAAATTTGAAGGCAGTAGAAGTTCAATTCACGTATAGATAGCTAACGCAACAAGGACTCATCTGCATGGATTCAAGAGTATAGAAGGTTGAATAATATTAAAGTCCCAAACATACACCCATACACACGGCCTGGTACATTATTATTGGAGGTACTATAGAGAGTGTCCCATGCATCTTTGGCTTCAGAGTCACCTCTTATCTGAGAGTGATTGTTAGACCCACAAGAGATGCGAATGATATGCAATGCCGCAGCATTGTTTCTTCTCCACCTGGCAAAATCTTTCACACGATATCTCTCTGGTCTTGCCCTACTGCTTGTCACTTTCCAAAGATGTCGAGATATTAGATAGTTCTTAACCCATCCAAACCAGTCTTTTTGGCTGCGCTCCGTAAGTGGCTCTGCAACTATGTTGCTAAAATTGCGTCTCCCTTGCTAACTCAATTACAGCTGTTGTTGCAGATCGATGGTGATGATGCTCTATGTAATAAATTTGAATTGTCGTAGCTACCAATTAATGGCCAATATTTCTCGATAACTACAAATATTTTCCGCTGGAAGGAACAGAGATCAATCATATGCACAACTTACCAGTTTAACTTGGCTATGTATATATGCACCTTCCCCTCCTCTGACCGAAACTCTGATATGTCAATGGCTCAGCCTTCTTTTGCACCTTGACATCTTTTTCCTTTGAGTATCCTGGGCTTTTGTGAACTAAGCGCTAATCTTTGACTAAAATAAGAAAAAGTAAGCATTAATCATATATCTGTTTCGAATTGGATAATCCAGGATGCATGTGAAGTAACGAAAGCACTTATCAGTTATCACGGTGGAATTATTTTGATAATTATCTCTAATTAATAATTTTTTAAACGCTAGTAGTTTTTCTACATCTTTTAGGCCACCATTTTATATCTGAACGCAGAGAATTAAATAATCCCAGAATGCCACACATCTAAACAAATAATTAATACGCCATTCTACCATTAAAAAATCTAGAAGCTTGGAGATCGATGAGGGTTTGTCGTCTCGTCTTGCTCCAGCTTCTCCTGCATCTGCTTGTTGTCAGTCGTCTTATGTGTGTTTCTTTGTTGGAAAATCTAAGTGTGATCAAATACAAAGAAGACGAGGAAGCTAACGGCAAAGGAAAGAAATTAAAGAAACAAAGAAGATGAAGATGACGAAGCCGAAGGAAAAGATACATACAGTGAAAAACCAAAAAGTTGATGTTAAAAAAAAAAAAAAAGAAGAAGAAGCAGAGACAGAGAGAGAGAGACCAAAAAGTGGAGTGAGGCTGAGAGCACGTGAAATTGTGAATTGAAGTAGTGTGAGAGGAATTTAACGTTGGTCAGATTATTTGTCAAACAACACGTGATTGGGTCAGGGCCAGGGGTAGGCTAGAGGCGGACACATATTAATTTAAAGACTTATTTTTGATAAATATTGGGCGGTGATTGGGAGCCGGGAGAGGTTTTTTTTTTTTAATAAATAGAAAACTGAATACAAACAAGACAAAGCAGATAACAGAGAAAGCCATCCCTCATAAACCTCCTCTTCTTGGCTAGTAGTTGGAGTTTGATTAAAAATCCAAAAATTTACTTGCCTCCGATGAGAGAATTTAGCTCAATGGTCAGGCCAAAATGGATGTTTCCTAGAAGATTTTGTTACTGTGATGTAATTTGAAGATGTAATTATATTACAATTTTTAATGATTTATTTTTATTGTTCCTCATATATTTGTTATATTTATATGATTATATATGTATGTAATATTATTGTTATTTTATTATTACAAAACAAAACAATAATTACGCTTACTAATGGTGGCAATGGCTTGTTTACTTCTTTTGCAGCTAGCTCTCACATTTCACAAACTCTTCGCACATTCTATATCCATTGCCGTTTTCCTTCCGTGTTTGTATGGTTTAAGACTTTTTCTTTCTTTTTTTTTAATGGCCAGTGGTATGGTTTACGGCATTTAATACTATGTCCAATTGCTAATATAAAAGTTAGCTAGAGGTTGAATTTGGTTCTAAAAATATTATTACAATCTATTTGTCTCATTTTTATTTATTTTTTCCAAACTAATTTGCATCACATGTGTAAACCAATAAATAATCTAATGTTATGTATGAGTATGTGAGGGATATCAAATTACATTTATTATAATTTATTTATTTATTTTATTTTTAATTTATTAAAGTTAATTAAATAGCTTTTATGTTAAAAACAGAAAGAAGAAGCGGATAGAGATTCTGTTCTTCTGCTTGGACTTGAACAAACTCATCATATATGTAATCATTTTAATCACCCACAACATAGCATAATAATATAAACTTTTTATTATTTTAAAAAATTACCAATAGGGTATTAACATAATTAACTTTCTGGCAAAAATTAACGTAATTAGCTGTATGTAATTAATTATGTCATAAAAAATTTCTTATTATTTTCCAAACTATATCGAACTTTCTTTATAATTGCTTTAATTTTTGCCTTTTGGATGGTAGAAGGTGTTGGCACCGTAAATGTATGGGTCGTGATAAGTAACACGGTAATGAAAAAAATATTATGCTCATAGAAATTTGTGTAAAAATGAGGACCAAAAAACTGAGTAAGCGGATTCAATTAAATTGAACCAAGAAATTTTTTTTATGAGTAGTAGGAATTTTGAAAACTATTTTGAAAACTAGAAATTGATAAAAACAGTTTATTCTTTAACTTCAAGGATTAAAAGTGACCTAGGATTGTTTATCTGTTTTGTATATCATAAACTTCAATTTATTTCCTCTCATGGATGTTTTAATTTTAATGAAAATAAATGTTACTCTTACATCTAAAAAGTACTTGTAAAAGCTCCATCAAGTCAAGAGCAAGTGTTTAATTCTATTAATTGCTCAATTTTTTGTTACAATTAATAAAATCCAATTTGAAGGTCCAACTCTAATGTGACCATGCAAAGTTGCAAATATATCTCTGTACCAACAAAACCATAATTCAACATGCAAACTTTAAGTTCTTACACAATTTGACCCAAATTGTACACTCAATATAACTCTCTCAAGTATCAATCAAATGAACAAAATATCTAAATAGTGATCAAACATTTGAAACATTAAGAAAAAAGTAAAATCTATATCATTAATTACAAAAAGAGAGGAGTAATCAAGAGTTAATCCATACAAAGGTTCAAAATAAATCTAGAACAAAGTATTTAGCTACTCATAATCAGCCATAAGCCATAACTACAAGGGGAAATTATAGCCATAGCAAGTTAGAAGAGAGGAAAGGGAGGAGAAGTAGAAAAACTAAGAAGATGAAGTTTCAAATTTCTTCCAAATCTTAATACCTTGCTCCAAACTTTTCAAGCACCCAAACCTTAGCACACAAAGCTCCCAAGAATGCCTAGGAAGTGTAGATCAGAATGATGTCCAAGGTCGAAACGTGGCCTTAAAATCTGAAATTTTTATCGGCCTTAGTTGAGTCATGTATTTCACTATCAGTGAATGCACCACAACAAGTTTTGCATCACAAACGAATTTACCTCTATTTGAGTTACGTTAAGGCAGGTCAAAGTGCGTTGCAGCACACTTTGCTTCTAAAAAAAAAAAAAAATTAAGTTCTTCTAACTCAAATTAAATAAGGGTTTCAATCCATGTTTTGGCCTCTAATGATTCTTTTATCTCCATAAGGTATTCATGAAGCAACCTTGATCCTAAAATTCTTTGAAAGACTTTGAAGTGTCTTGACATTTAATCCTTATATCAAAATATACTTTGCAATAGAGTAACTCCATAAGCTCATAAATAACAAGGATTAAATTTCTCCAAGAGTAAGTTGAGATACTTCTCTTTGGAGTAAAGCAATCATACACTAAAGTTCTGGTTGGAGTTTCTCAGGTTAGGGGGCAATGATGTGCAACCCAAAAAATATCATGCACATTTTCATATCTTTGAGTATTCAATATATGCACAAATGCACCAAAAACTATCAAAAGCTTAAGGAAAATGTATTGAAATGACATGAAAATTTAGAGCTTAACAAAAGGAAATAATGCTTCTTCCTTTATAATCACTTCAATTTTCACTATTAAAAGCACATGAATAGGTTTCATCCTAGTTGTATTCTTTACTTTTTTACCCCTAGTCATTTAGCTTGTGTTTATCTTCAGTGTGAATGCCACCTCAGTCCTAAATATAAATTACTTGTAGGGAGAAGTTTTGTTTCTCCATATAAGTCACTTGTAGTATAAATATTTAGTGCTTGTTCTAATTTTATCCTTATTTAAATCTCATTATAAGAGAGAAAGAATGAAGAAATATGAAAATGATTTGTAAATATAGAGATTGAGAAAAAAAATTTAATTAACAAGGGTAAAATTAAAAAATATGTCAATTTAATATATTTCTTGTCATGAGAAAATGTGTTAAAAGTGATTTATATTACGTGTTGAAGTAGTATAATTTTCCATTTGCTTGTCAACTGGCAAATAAAAAGAGGAGAATTGCAATAAGGTCCCAAAGAAGAAACATATTCACAAAAAATCTCATAATAACTGATTGTAATAACAAATTTTAGAATAAAAAATAACAACAAATTTCAAATGCTCATTTGTTATTAGGATCTTTTAATAATTATTTTCTAAAAAACTTCATTGTAATTCTCCCAACAAAAAAAATTCAAAGGTAGATAGTTTGTAATAATTAGCAAGCATTGTCTTTGCAATGCCAGAAGCTAGCTGCTCATCCGGCTTCTCTCCATTACCCTTTCCCATCTGCTACCGTCCTTTACTTGAAACTATGCCATTTTGATTGAGTTTAGGTGAGGTGGCACCATTTTTTTTAAAAAATAAGCATATAGTATCCTGAAATATTTTTTAGTACCACTTAGTATCCTAAAATATTTTTTTAATATAAGCTAGTATTCTAAAATAATTTTTGGCTCAGTTAGAGCCCTAAAATATTTTTTCTATGAAATCTAGTATCTAGCTTCTAGCATACTGAAGTTTTTTTCCTCTTAATATCGCATATCCAGTGGTCTAAAATAATTTTTGATCCAATCAGAGCCTTAAAATATTTTTCATATAACACCTAGTATCTGGCTTCTAGCACATTGAATTATTTTTTTTTAGTACCATGCAGTATTCTGAATTTTTTTTCAATACCACCCAATATTCTAAAATAATGTTTGATCCAGTCAAAGCCCTAAAATATTTTTTCTGTAACACTCAATATCTAGCTTACAGCATGTTAAAGTATTTTTAGTAATATCCAGTATCTCAAATTAATTTTTTAGTACATTTAATATCCTAGAATATTACACTAAAAAGTATTTCAAGAAACTAAGAGTCAATTAAAAAATGTCTCCAGATACTACATGACACTGATGTCATAGAGAAAATATTTCAAAGCTCTTACGAAAATTTTTTTTAATACTATATATTTACTTACAAGAAGACAAAAATATCACCTCGCCTAAACTAGGCTACCCCAAACGTTGTCGTCTCGGGGCAACGGATGGGAAGGGATAGAGGAGAGAAGCCGCAATGCCGCAACCCTTTATAAATTTTAAGTCCCCAGTAGAGCCGGGAAAACGGGCCGAGCCCATCGGGCCGACCTGTTTAGGCCCTGAAATTATGAGGGTCGGGCTTGATATTTTTCTTTTAAAATGAGAAATAAGCTCTGGAGGGCCGAGGGCTTAAAAGGGCCGGCCCTTTTAAGCCCTTTTATAAATTTTTTATTTTTAAAATTTTTTTATATAATATTAATGTTATTAATTTTTTACATTGTTAATAATATTTCAAATATTTAGTTATTATTATCATTTTAAAATTAAATTTAGTTTTAGACAATAATTTATCCAATTAAATTTTTAAAAAAAGGGTTAATTTGGACTTTAATAATGATTTGATTTATATTATATGCGTTGATATTTTTAAACTATATATATTTGATAATAGAATATTTTTATACTTATATAACGTGTGATTCTATAATTTGAATTAGAAATTCATGAGTTTCAATAATAATGTTTCTCACATTAAAGTAAAATAATAGTTAGATTGCAAAATTTAAAAATAAAATTCTTATAAAGAAGAAAAACTTGATATTTTTGTTACGAAAGAAAAGCATACTTATGAAGAAAAGTAATTAATTATAGTGATGATGAAGTTTCAAAAGATTAATGATAGTGTTTATTTATTGTACAATTGCATTATAGATAAAACTTTTAGATGTTATTATCTTGTTAATGAATGTTTTAGATGTTCTTAGATGTTGATGAACATTTATATATGATGATATTTTATATTTGTGACTTAATTTTATTCATATTTAATAATTTCATTGGTTTTTTTTATATTTTATAAAAAAAATATGATAAATATAAAAAATAGTATTTTTTCTTAAACGGGCCAAAAGCCCGCGGGCCGGCCCTGGCCCTGAAGCTTAAGGGCTGGACTTAGCAAATTGGGGTATTTTTAAAATTTCAGCCCTGGAGGGCCGGCCCTTTTAAGCCCGTCAGCCTTGAAGGGCCGGCCCTGGAGAGTCGGGCAGGCCCTGATTCCCAGCTCTAGTCCCCAACTGCGAGTAACAAAGCAGTCAACGACTTGATGTGCTGTCATTCATACGATCACACCGTACTAGCCTACTGTTCCAGAATTATTAGCGTCAGTTTTGGGGAGTTGGTTTCTTTTTTTGTTCCTTTTTATGAATAATAAAACGGAAACTTCGTTCACAATCGAAGGTAAACAATACAGAGATCAAGAGAAAAAATCAGTAATTTCATGACACTGTTTAATTAGTTAGATTTTACATTCTCTATATGCAAAATCTTCGAAAACAACCGAAAATTTTGATGGCATCATCAATGGTATCTTCAAAGGAATGATTATTGGCTTGATTCAAGAGAAAAAGGCTGATGGCTCCTGCCCAATCGCAATATGCTTCCACTTTCCTAATTCCCAGATTCCAACAGACTTCTAGACCATTTGCAGCTCCTAGCATCTCAGCTGGCAGGAGGATATGTATTCACTCGGGTCGAGTTCTGTTTCAAGATGATTGTTGCTTTAGGCTTTCAAGAAAATATGAAGTTTTTTTTGACAGTATAATTTAATTTCATCCTCCAATAAATGAGGAGTATTTATTTTAATCATCATAATAATATCCCTCTTTTTCAAATGATGGTAAGTCTTAAACATTTTCGTGTTTTATATGTCTTTCTAGAAGTTCAAAGAAGTATTTACTGGGTGGCCAAAAAAAGAAGAAGAAGAAGTATTTACTAATACTATATTGATATATCCGTATTTGCTTCAATAACTTTAATTTATTCATCACGTTAACTAAGGATAAATTTGGTAATGTAGTTAACTAAGGATAAATTTGGTAATGTAATCAATAATTTCTATAGCTTCTGTCAATTTTTTCCTGATGAGTTGCACTGTGAGTTTTCTTTTGGTCTTCTTTACGTTTCTTGGTTTTGGCTATTTGCGCGCGTACTATGATTTATATTTTTGGTGATTAATAATATACAATGCTGTTTTTGGTAAAAAAATTTGTAAGTGTTATGAATATAATAATATCTTTGTGGATGTCCATATATCTCCCATTATCTCCTATATTTCCTATAATCTCTAATATCTCCTATTATCTCTATATCCCACAATTATCTCATATTATTATATAATATGTAGATTCTATCAAAGGTATAAAGCTGTGCCTATAAATAGAGGTCATGTATAATGTATTGAGCACTCTTGAATGGAATGAGAAATAGTCTCTCTTGTTGATCCTCTTTTTCTCTGTATGATTCTTCTCTCTATTTCTTCTTTATTTATAACACGTTATCAGCACGAGGCTCTAACCAAGGTGCGTATGATATACCTTTCTACCTCAGCATAATTTTAGAGCATCATCTCTATTATTTTTCTAAGTATCCTTTACTCTGTTCAAATAAAAATATCTTGAGCATCATATGTATGGTGTTTTAGAGTATCCATATTCCTATTCAATTTATCTAGGATAATCTAAGCCATTATATGGAATTAAAAGGATTATCTACCGTTGTTTTAAACATCGAGTTTCATGGTTATGATTGGAGATTTTTTCCCCTCTCTATTTCTTATTGACCTGACGTCACCATTTCGATGGAACTTGAAGTTCCAATAGATACTAGCAATATCCGTAAAGAGTTATCATCTAAAGTTAAATGGCCAGAAGCTATATTATTTTAAGTTTTCATCTCATTGAGATTGAATGGCCAGAAACCATATAACTCTGATTTTCCGTTTTTTCAAATTAAATGGCTAAAAGCCATATGATTTTGATTTTCTATATTATAGCCAGAAGCTATACAACTTTGAGTTTTTATCTTATGGCTAGAAGCCATATATATATATGGTTAATTCTCTATTTTTTTTAAATGACTTGAAGTCATATATATTTGATATTTTATCTTATTAAATAACTAGAAGTATTTAGGTATAAAATTTCCATCTTATAGCTAGAAGCCATATATATTTGATTATTGTTATCTTATTAAATGGCTAGAAGCCATGTAATTTGAGTTTTCTATTTTATGGCCAGAAGCCATATATATATAATCTTGTTTTATCTTATTCAATGGCTAGTTGCCATATAAATTTGATTTTTTATTTTACGGCCAAAAGCCATAGATATTTGAATTTTTTTTATCTCATTAAAAGGCTAGAAGCCATATAATTTGTATTTTCTATTTTATGGCCAGAAGCCATACATATATTTAATTTTTCTTTATTTATATATATCATGTTGAACTTTCTATTTTATAGCCAGAAGCCATTTATATATATATATTTAATTTTTCTATATCTTATTAAATGGTTCACATTCATGTAATTTTGATTTTCTATCTTATGACTAGAAGTCATAAATATTTAATTTTGTTATTTTATTAATTGGCTAAAAGTCATATAACATCAAATTTTCATCTTATGGTCATAAACCATATATCTTTAATTTTTTTTATTTTCAAATTAAATAGCTAGATGCCATGTATCTTTATTTTTTTTATTAAGTGGCCTGAAGTCATATAGTTTTGATTATGAGAATGATCATTATATGGTTTGTTTATAAAAGAAAAATTATGACAATTAGAATTATAAATAATGTAGCCCAGAAAACTAATAACTATATAGTGAAGGATGTATTAGTAAAAGAGTTTACCTTTTTCTCTTTATTTCATATTACATTTAATTAATTTAAAATTTAAGTTTTATTCTTATCTTATTCTCATATATTCTTCACATTCAATTTGATATTTATTAATATTATAATTTCCTATTACTAAATGGCCATCAGCCATTATACTCATGTTATTGAATGACATGAAAATAACAACTTAAGATGTTTTTAAAACCCCTAAGGCTTATAGTTCAAATACTAAGGGACACAGATGATTTTTAAAATATATATTTACTATATAGAGTCTTGAAGACTAATAACTTATAAATAGCCCTAAAGACTTATGAATTAAATCTTCATAACTATATAGTTTGATTTTAGCCCTTGTAGATCTTCTCAAATTTTTGTTAGATTTATAATTTTATGCATAAGTTTTGAAGCATTACATAATATATACAAAGAAATAAAGTTTTTGAATAATGAAATATCGAGAATATATATATTGTTCAAAAAAATACTTCATATTTTGAAAAAAAAAGTATAACAAAAAGTGAAATATATCATACAGTGAAATAATAATATATTTTAGTTCTTGAAGAACTATATATAGCATTTTCTTTTTGAAGAACTATATGTAATCAAAAAATTGATATAGTTCTAGAAGAACTAATAACAAAATATTAATATAGTTCCAGAAGAACTAATAGCAAAATGTTGATATGGTTCCTGAAGAACTAGTAACAAAATCAATATAGTTCTTGAATAACTAATGTAGTTCCTCCCATTATTTTTGTGTGCAGAAAAGGAATTGATAATGAAAAATTATGACCCATAAACATATATATTAGAATCTTTGCTTATCAAAGGGTCTTAAGGTGATAGCTCGATTGGATTAAAATCTATTATTATATATGAATCAGGAAGCATTTGAATTTTCAAGTTAAAGATATGTTATTAGCTTACTATATATTATTCATTGTATTTGAAATACAGAAATAAGAAAAATATATTTATATGACTCACATTTGAGGGGGAGATTGTTGAAATACACATGTGAATCATGTTGGATAGAATTTGTTATTATTAATATTAATGTCATTCCTTATATCTCATATTCCTTTTGAAAAAAGCTCCAGAAGAGCCAGAAGTGCTCAACCTTCTATGAGTGCACAAGTTTTTGCCATTTGGGTAAAAGATAAAAACTAACGCTCTAGAAGAGCTATATCATTATTTATTATCCTGAAGATAAAATTCATAATTGATAACATATTCTTTATGGAATATTAAGGAGAAAAATAAATAATATAACATGGTAACAAGAAGTTTACCAATAATTGAGAATAATTTTACAATAAACCAGAAGTTTATGTATTCATAGTTTGACATAACCGGTCAGATCATCCCGGATCATAATGATGCAAAATATCATGAAAAATGTGTATTATCATTTATTAAAGAACTGGAAGATTCTTTAAAAATGATATATGATTCAGGAATTTTTATGTGTTCTTTGTTATCAAAGAGAACATCACTAGCTATGCTCAAAATCAGATCCGTACAGATTTATAATGTATTAACTTTATATATGGGCCCATTTAGACACCATGTGGACCAAAGTAATACTCTATAAGTGAAAGATGCATCTATAAAATGGTCACAGGTGTTTATGATCAACTTGCAACCTGAAGTTTGCAAATATGTTTAAATAATTACATGGAGTACATAAGTTCTTGATTATGAAATCAATATGATTCTCGTTGAGATTGCTAGTGATTGTTCTTCTTGTTATTGATGATTACATGCTTAGCAAAAGCCTTCATAAGTAGCTAGATCAGAGTTTATGAGAACAGAATTCCCATTTGAGTATTGGTGTAACACCTCACTTTTATATATACTAATAGGATCATTTCTAACGTCTGTGAATCACTAACACTAGGTTTCTATCATGGGAGAAGACAGGGAATTTTTTTTTTTTTTTTTTTATATATACACTAACAAGTGATTCACACACTTGAACCCTACTTTTGAAGCACGTGTAACAGGCACACAGATTTAAGACAATACTACTATTGTATAAGTACTACCCTGGTCATTCAGGACAATGACCCTTACCTAAGCACTGAAGTACATACTCCCTTAAAGGAGGATACAAAATAGTATAATTACTAGTAAGTGGAGGTTACTTGCTCTTAAACTTCTAATAAGTCAGATAATTAAATATCAAAATAATTATTCTGTAGGTACAAAAGCAGCAGGCATTCCTGCTCTTCATACAAGCCCACCTTCAGCACTTATGACCTCCTTACTCTTGGAATTGCTTGCTCTAGCTGTATAATATAGGAAGGGAGGGTGAGATTCCGAAGAAATCCCCGTAGTAGTAATTTCCATCAAACAAATGTGCAGATCACATAAAACATGCAAAACAAGCCAAAGTGGAACATAACCTTGCAAGCTAATGCAAATAAGCATTTATGTGCAATGACAGATAGAAAAGCTGAATAAATAATGCACAAATACCTGGCAATCACTGCTCCATGTCTATTAGACAAGCTGGATAAATAATGCGCTAATAATTGGCAATCACTGCCGCGCATATAATTGGCAATCACTGCCGCGTAAATAATTGGCAATCACTGCCGCGCATATAATTGGCAATCACTGCCGCGCAAATAATTGGCAATCACTGCCGCGCAAATAATTGGCATTCACTGCCGCGCATATAATTGGCAATCACTGCCGCGCATATAATTGGCAATCACTGCCGCGCAAATAATTGGCAATCACTGCCGCGCATATAATTGGCAATCACTGCCGCGCATATAATTGGCAATCACTGCCCCCTGTTTATCAGCTGCACGTGGTCACGGCTAAAAATCCAGGAATTAAGGATTACATGTTCTCATGCTTTAAAAAAAATAATATGGCACAAACAGACATGCAGCAGTCATACACAAGTGTAAGGTAGGAAAGAACTACTACCTGAACCTTCTGCTTCAAAGTCAAACCTTACTTGTTTCCTTCCTCTTAGCTTCTTCTGTGGACTTTTGCAGATATCAAAACCTATTATTTTAGTAAGGGCAGGTTAATGCTTGATCCAACTAAAATTCATAAATTAGATATCTCTCTTTAAATCCCAATCCTTTTGCAATCTCTATTAGTCTTTAATTACTCTTATCTCCTTGCCTTACAAGCTTACTAATTGAAAGTGTGTACACAAAACCTCAATCCATAATCCCTACTAAAAATTTTCTAACAATAGGGTTGACTTAGGATAAAGAAGTAAGCCTTTTCCAAACCCACATATAGAGCGTCTTTCCTTCAAATCCAAAAGACCCGATGAATACTCCCCATTCAAATAGCAATATAACGTATATTCAAATAATACTATATATATATAGGTGAACCGAAATCATAACCGTATATATATATATATATTTATATGTCATCAACCTTTCTTTTCCACTAAACCCGAAACCAAAACTTGCAGGCATAACAATCTCCATTCGGTAACTTCAAAAACAGAGCAACAGCACATGTATGTATCTACATACATATATATACCGAAACTATATACACACACACACACAGAATAGTCGGCCAACACGGAACATATATATATTATACTCCAGCACGTTACATCCTACCCAAGCCGATAACACATATAAATATATATATTTATATATATACATTTTGCATCTTCCTCGGACAGCATATACAACAATCGTGAATCCATAAGTATTCACTTATACACCTTCCAAAATCTCACTCCAACAGTCACGGCATCCCCCGCGCACAGACAGTCACACACACATATATTAAGCTTGTTACTCTAGCATTAACGTGTTTCATTCCCCTCTATTATCCAACTAAAACAACAACTTCACAAATACAACAGCCCTATCACGGTACCTATAATCCAGCGACTATATCCCCTGTTTCGACGACTATAGAACAGAGGAAGTAATCGATGCATATATATATCTATTACTTCCTGTTAACTCCAAAAACTCACAGTATAAAGAATCAGAATAAGGAGTTCGGTTCCAAAGATCACCACTCCAGCTTCGTACAGTCATAGCCCAGAGACAACCATCGACATGCAACAATGAAACTCAAGCTTGCAAACTACACCCGTGTTCGGCCAAAACCAGAATAGAAAAACAGCAGTAGGCACTTGAAGCTCACCTGATTCAGAATCCAAATTTGCATGCAAGTGTAGCTTCTCCGATCACCACCTCCTGTCACTTTTCCAGCTCCGTAGACTCTGTTTCACCGTGCTCCCCCTCTCTCGCTCTCGTCTCTATCTCTCTTTTTCTCCTTCCCTTTCTTTTTCTTCTCAACACCGAATGAAATGGGTCAGCCGCATGATAACCAGCTGTTACATGGAGGATTAATTTTAGCCGCGTGGAAGACCAGTGTGCCACGGAGAAATGGTTCAGCCGAATTGAGGAGGAGGCAACACGTATATTATAAAGTTCTTGGACCAATATTAACCTCACACATAATTATTTCTCCAATCCTATTTTTTTTTTCTGAAATATAAGATATATCCAGAGAAAATAAACCAGTCTTCCCTGAAAATTATCTATTAAAATTATTTAAGCCATTTTTGGGAAATACCTTTTTCCAAAATGTCTCTAAACCCTAAAAATCATTATTCCATAATTTTCCCCCTTTATGTGGCAAATAAATAAATAATTTTAATAAATTTTTCTTTTCTCTTTTCTACTCATCCTAAATCATAAAATTCGGGGTATTACAATTGGGATGATTGATTTTATATATTTTACACATAAATGCATCAAGCCAACAATGTATTGTGAATTCTCTCATTATAATTGGCTTTTGGTCAGGAGCAAGACATCTTTCATCTTAGAATGTGCAATATCTATTATTGCAACAATGCACATAGATGGATATTTAAAGTAAGTTGGGATCACTGTTGGATATGGATTTGGAAGACCTACATTACATGTTCCTAATATGAGAGGGAGAAAATATGTAGCTGGAAAAGAAAACACAGACTGTATTTTCACCATCAAATGTAGATCATCAAATGTAGATCCTCAAATATAGTAGTATGAACAAGAAGTTCATAAAATATTGCATTTATAAAACATTACTAATGTCTGCCAAATGCAATAACTGATTCAAATGAGAATTCTTAATTCTTATAGTCCAGCTAAAAATGCTCCTATTCTTGAAGACATGCTAAAAGAATGAGATTATGATCGGTTCCAAAAGAAAAAGAAAAAGGAGCAAATGATCATGATGATCATACTAAGGAGACATAAATTGCAAAAGAGATTAAGACATAACTCCTTAACCCTTGAAGAGGTTTAAGTGTCTGAAAGCAATAAAGAGATCTCGATATATTATGTCATAAAGAAAATGGGACCGATAAAGGAATAAAATTGTCGACAATAATTTAATTGATGATATCACATGATCAAGTGAGGATCTTATATATAAACCTGTTATGAGATACAGACAAAAAAATGGTTGGTCAACAGAAAAGAAAAGATGCAATATTATAACAGGAGATTTGTGTATCTCTAACTCAAGCAGCACCTGAAGTGTAATAGGCATTTGTACAAGAAAAGAGAAATACAATCTTGTGGTGAATTAAAATTTTTATGTATCTTATCAATCTGGCAGTTTGATAATTCATGAAAATATCTCATATGCGTCTAGAAAATACAGTTACTCACTATGTAGTGAAATTATATGTGAATCTCAGAAGGATTCAAATCCTTGTATAAATATAAATGATCCAATACATGAATAGATATGGATCATAATGTATAAAAATCCTTGAACGATTTAAGTTTCTAGAAGCATACAATTATGTTCTCAAAGACACTATTCAAGTAAGTCTCTATATGAGACATGTGGTTAATATCGACTGAAGGAATGATGTAAACATATTCCAACTTGTCTGTTTGTGAAAAGATTCAAAATGAATTTGTTATCAGTATTATTTATGATGATAGTATCAAAACTCCTGATGAGTTTTCAAAAGTTGCGAATTACTTAAAGAAAAAGTTCGAAATGAAAGCTTTCAGAAGAATACATATGGATAAGTCACATCCATTATATAGATAAGCAACATCCATTATATGTTTCGGTAGTTGCAAGATCTTTAGATATGGATTAAAGATCGATTTAAACCTCCAGATGGTAATGAATAGACACTTGGTCCAAAAGTACCATATCTTAGCGTCACTGAAACATTTATATATCTATCTAGCTATACAGAATTTGAGCTATCATTTGCTAATTAGCATGATATGGTTCTTTATCAACATGAAGATGTTGGAATGAAGTTAAAAATATTCTTCATTACTTTAAAGATATTGTGGAGGTAATATTATTTTATCTGAAAGTATCCAATACTAATCTTAATGGCTATATAGATAAAGTATTCTTGTTTGATCCTCATGTCAAGAGATCATAGTATGATCCATGTGTGGATAAACTATAAAAGGACTATTCGTCTCATGATTTTTAGAAGATTATGAAATTCATAGTTGATGTTTTTATCTCATTATAATATTTGGAAGTGTTGTTTGTTATATTAGATTTTGCAGGCTCGAAGATATCAACTGATGTTGTTAAAAGGGGGAGTTGATACACGTTGTACTCTCTTTTTCTTGTCTATGGTTTTGTCCCATGGGTTTTCCTAACAGGTTTTTAATAAGGCAGCATTACATAGTGTATCAATGAATGATGTACTCTCTTTTTTTCGCTAGGTTTTTATCCCATAGGGTTTTTCCTAATTGAAGTTTTTTAACGAGGCACATTCTCATAGATTGGACATCCAAGGGGGAGTGTTATGAATATAATAATATCTTTGTGGATGTCCATATATCTCCTATTATCTCCTATATCTCCTATAATCTCTAATATCTCCTATTACTTCTATATCCCACAATTATCTCATATTATTATATAATATGTAGATTCTATCAAAGGTATAAAGCTGTGCCTATAAATAGAGGTCATGTATAATGTATTGAGTACTCTTGAATGGAATGAGAAATACTCTCTCTTGTTGATCCTTTTTTTCTCTATATGATTCTTCTCTCTATTTCTTCTTTATTTATAACAGTAAGCATAACTTCAATTTTAAAAGATTTATATTTTAAAATGGAGGAAGAATAAGGATTTTAATAAAACATTATCGATTCTATTTATTTTTCCTTGTTCCCCATATTATAAGAAGTATCTTAGAAGAAAATTTTGGTTCAAAGTATAATTAAGAGGTTGATAGAGTAATTAATGATAAATTTTTATTTATAGCTTTTATCACAAAAGAAAGACAGTTTTAAATGAAGAAGAGGGATGAAAGAATTTACCAATCACATTCCATAATAAGAGTAAAATAGGTAACTTTTATTAATTTAAAATACATTTAATAATCTAATCAATATTCCTTCATTTTAGTACCACTTAGTATCCTAAAATATTTTTTTAATATAACCCAGTATTTTGGAATAATTTTTGGCTCAGTTAGAGCCCTAAAATACTTTTCTATGAAACCCAATATCTGGCTTCTAATATACTGAAGTATTTTGTTTTTTTAGTATCACATACCCAGTGTTCTAAAATAATTTTTGGTCCAATTAGAGCCTTAAAATATTTTTCACATAACACCTAGTATCTGGCTTCTAGCATACTGAAGTATTTTTTTAGTACCATGCAGTATTATGCATTTTTTTCAATACCACCCAATATTCTAAAATAATGTTTGATCCAGTCAGAGCCCTAAAATACTTTCTGTAACACCCAGTATCTAGCTTACAACATGTTAAAGTATTTTTAGTAATATCCAGTATTTCAAATTAATTTTTTAGTACATTCAATATCTTAAAATATTACACTAAAAAGTATTTCAAGAAACTAAGTGCCAATTAAAAAATGTCTTCAGATACTCCATGGTACTAAAAAAATATTTCAGTCCGCTGAAAGCCATATACTAGGTGAGTAGGTGTCACAGAAAATATTTCAAGGCCCTACGGGACCACAAATTATTTTAGACTACTAGGTGATGCTGAAAAAATATTTCAAGATATCAAGTAATGACAAATTTTTTTTTTTTAAATACCATATACTTATTTACAAAAAGACAAAAAATATCACCTCACCTAAACTAGGCTACCCCAAGCGTTGTAGTTTCGGGGCAACGCATGGGAAGGGATAAAGGAAAGAAGCCGCAATGCCGCATCCTTTTTAAATTTTAAGTCCCCAGCCGCGAGTAATAAAGCATCCAACGACTTGATGTACCATCATTCATAATGACCACAGCGTGCTAGCCTACTGTTCCAGAATTATTAACGTCATTTTTGGGGAGTTGGTCATTTTTTTTGAAACTTCGTTCACAATCGAAGGTAAACAATACCGAGATCAGGGGAAAAAATCAGTAATTTCATGACACTGTTTAATTAATTAGATTCTACATTCTCTATATGCAAAATCTATGAAAACAATCGAAAATTTTGATGGTATCATCAATGGTATCTTGAAAGGAATGATTATTGGCTTGATTCAAGAGGAAAAGGCTGATGGCTCCTGCCCAATCGCAATATGCTTCCACTTTCCTAATTCCCAGATTCCAACAGAGTTCTAGACCATTTGCAGCTCCTAGCATCTCAGCTGGCAGGAGGATATGTATTCACTCGGGTCGACTTCTGTTTCCAGATGATTGTCGGCTTTCAAGAAAATTTGAAGTTTTTTTGACAGTATAATTTAATTTCATCCTCCAATAAATGAGGAGTATTTATTTTAATCATCATAATAATATCCCTCTTTTTCAAATGATGGTAAGTCTTAAACATTTTCGTGTTTTATATGTCTTTCTAGAAGTTTAAAGAAGTATTCACTAGGCCCAAAAAAAAAGAAAAAAAGAAGAAGAAGTATTTACTAATACTATTTTGATATATCCTTATTTGCTTCAATAACTTTAATTTATTCATCACGTTATTCATCACGTTAACTAAGGATAAATTTGGTAATGTAGTCAATAATTTCTATAGTTTTTGTCAATTTTTTTCCTGATAAGTCGTACTGTGAGTTTTCTTTTGGTCTTCTTTACATTTCTTGGTTTTGGCTATTTGCGCGTGTACTCTGATTTTTTTTTTTTGGTGATTAATAATATACACTCCTGTTTTTGATAAAAAAATTTGTAAGCACAACTTCAATTTTAAGAGATTTATATTTTAAAATGGAAGAAGAATAAGGATTTTAATAAAACATGATCGATTCTATTTATTATTCCTTCTTCTCCATATTATAAGAAGCATTTTAGAAGAAAACTTTGGTTCAAAATATAATTAAGAGGTTGTTAGAGTAAGATGATAAATTTTTATTTTTAGCTTCTATCGCAAAAAGAAAGACAGTTTTAAATGAAGAAGAGAGATGAAAGAATTTCCCTATCACATTCCATAATAAGAGTAAAATAGGTAACTTTTATTAATTTAAAACACATTTAATAATGTAATCAATATTCCTTCATTTGCCAGAAAGCTTAACTAATGTGTTATATTATGAACTCGAAGGAGTATAAACAATACATGTGTAAATGTCCATCACTCTTAACTCTTAGGATTATTTATCTTGAATGTTCTAAACATGTAACCTCTCCAATAAATGACCAGAGAAAATTTCTTATGATTAATGTCATTATATTATTCTTTATTTCTTTAGCCATATGCTGGCAAAAACAAAAAGTTGAAGTCATGTGCAATGTGCATTGGCGCCCGGGGGGGGGGGGGAAATGAGAAAACTAAATTGTTTTCTCTCCCAATTTCGTCTCACTGTTATTCCTTCAACTCTCTTGCTCTCTCATTCCGGTAACATCGGGTATTTGCGCATAACTCCAAATTAAAGTGACAGTTACCTTAAAATGAAGGGGAGATCGTTATATCTCGTTTGAATGAGAGGATGAGAATATGTTGTGCTCGTAGAAAAGGTCTTGGCTCCCCGTGGAATAATTTCGGGAAAATAACAATGAGATTTTAAGAAAAAAAATAATTACAAAATAAATTATAAAAGTTATTATTTTTTACTCCAGAATTTGTTATTATAAATTGTTTAAAGTATTATTATTATTGAGATTTTTTTAATAGTTATTTTTTTCTTAAAATTTTACTGTAATTTTCCTCCTAATTTCACGACACTAGTACGTACACCTGCTCGCGGCCCTCATGCATGTGTAATGATGGCTACAAAGAGCTTGGACCGGTTGATGTACGGTGATAGTGACCACACTGAAGTAACTATAGGGCTACTCTGATCTGCCAATGGCATGCAATGACTATACGAGGGGATGAGGCTTAGGCCGCGGGATACGGATCTTGTCTCTCTCTCTCTATCACACACACATACTGTGATTTTTTGTCATATTAATTAATTGGAGATTTTAATAAATCTTACATATTAATGATTTTAATCTCATAAATTTGAATTGATAAAATCTGGCAAAAAATTTGAATTTTAAAAAATTGAACTCTAGCTTTTTGCACAATTGAAATTTGGGAAAATGATAGAAAAATGACAGTTAAATTTAAAAATCTCCAAATAGTTATCTGAATAATAAAAATTCCTTTTTAATCAAATAAGTCTAAATAGGGATTTTAAAGATTATTGAAATGACCATATTGCCTATTTTTAATTTTTTTGAAAAACCCATCATTAACCATCTTATAATCTCAAGACCCTATCTAGTTAGATAATTAGCAGAGCTTTTTACATTCTCTATACATGCGAAACTTGCGAAAACAGTCATCAATGATATATCTTGAAAGGAATTATCATTGGCAGCTTTATTCTTGAACCTTTAATTTGACGGGGTACTCTCTGTCACACACAGAGAGCCAAGGAATGATAGTAATTTTTTGTGATATTAATTTACTGAATATTTTAAAAAAGAATATAAAGTTTTCTGCTTTATTGCATTGATGATTTTGATCTCTTAAATTTGAATTTAAAAATCTCAACCATAACTTTATTTCTCATTATTGATGAAAAAATGCCCATGAAAACAATTAAACTTTTTATTAATTTAAATTTAAACAGTTCAACCTTATTTGGATTCAAACCATAATAGGCTCATATTTATTCCTGCTACAGTCACAACATTATCAATGTTCATGCATGGTGCTTTACATGATAAGGTTCAAGGGGATCAGAAATTTCTTATTCAACAGAAAATACATGAAGTAATAAGATGTGAAGTACCCACTTACACAGATCTTAGTAAAACAGAACCTAATATTGGAAACAAGTTAGGCCCTAAATCAGTCAACAACTTTTGGAAGGACTTCTAGCATTCTTTAAAATTGCCCTTAATTTTAGTTATAAAGTGCCATCGGCCCATCTGATATATTAGGCCCATGTGACTCCTTTGGTTTGGTTTGGGCCCATTTCATCGTCTAATTTGTTCCCGTTAAAAATAAATAATTCATCCGCACATATATAGCCAAGTTTGATCAGTTAATTAATCTAATTAATTTGGGACAACTAACATCAATATATATATTTATGTTCTGAATATAAGTAATTGCATGGTTACCCGATTAAGCTTCAAGATGAAAATTTTTACTCAATAGAAAATAATGCATATATAGCAAGATGCCAATAAATTATATACATAGTTCATGGCCACCTTACCGGCATTTTCTTGAAGAGGCCTGGACCATAAGTAGACCAAAATACTTCAACAAGAAGAGGGAATTGTAATACTACAAAGAGGGTTACTGGAACAGCAGCAAGTATAGGAACAGGAAGAATAATCCATAAACGTGATGAGTGATATTGCATCATGATCATTATGGTTGCTGAAAAAGCAATCATCATAGTTGCAATAGATAGAAAAAGTGTAGAAAGACCTATTATCAACTTTCTGGGTAGTGAGTAAAGGAAATCTTCTTCGGTATAGCGCGACGTGAGGATCCCTAAAAACGTGAGCACGGAAGTTGTGGAAGAAAACAAGGAAAGTGCATCTGAAATTAAAAAGACTTTAAATAGCTTCTCCTTCATAAACATTGGGTACCCTGAATTCTGATTGTTTCCTCCGGGAACAGTTATAGCTGCCGCAAACATGATGGTTACAATTAGAGCCCCAACAACTGAGCAAGAAGATGCTGTTCCCTTCATCCATTTTTCTCCATCAGCCCTCAGCTTTTTGTGGTTTCTTTTGAAATACTCTAGAGGCGTCAACCTGTCATTGTTTAGAACTAGCCTATCTCCAGGATCCGCCAGATCCTTGACGGCCTATGTTTACAAAAAAATAAATATATAATAAGTAATTAATAAAAGACACAATATCGAAGGAAAGAGCGTTATATTTCACTTCTAACTAACATTGAACCATTGCATCTCTCTTTGCATCTGCAACGTAGCACCAGGGATGCGGTCAAGGTAGAAGGAAGGAGCTAACAGTGCTGCCACATGCAGCAAGGTATTTGAGTTCTTGGAATCAAGTATTGTCGCCACCACATTGTTAAAGCGAAAACCACGGAGGAGGTTGAAAATCTCAGCTCTACGATATTCAACAGCATGGAAGATAACGGGCAAGTCTGGCCCACCAAAAGTAACTAGTGCTATTAATTCTGTGTTTGCATTCCTTACTTGCCGCAAAAACTCAACATTCTCATTTCGACATGCAGACATCAGTGCTTTTCCAACCATATTCTTCTTTACTTTATTCAAATATATCACATTCTCACAAACTAATTTTAGAATTTTAGCTGCTTGTGCATGCTGCAGCTTCATCTTATATATTTTATTGATTCCTGCACCATTGGTAAATCAAATAGAATTAAAATATTAAGGGCATCCAATTTAAGTTCTGGGGAAACTTTTTGGTATACTTACATACATACCTAGCAAATCATAGATGTTGGAGATGAGCCAATGGAATAGACCTAGGCCTGTTGACATGGATTTTGGTATGTATAATGAATAAATTGAAAAACGTAACTTTACATTGTATAATCTATGTTCTATAATAATAGTTATATAATATTACTTAATTTCATCTTCTAATGTGAGAGAGAATTCTGTACCTTGACCAGCTTGGTTGCTCTCGCCTTCTTGCTGAATATCTACGCACAAATGCGCAGTGGTTGTGGTTGATGGTATTTTGATATCTTCCACCCAAATGTGATCAAAGAAATGGAACACATAAGCTTCTTCGAATAATATTGTAATAAATAACTAGAAAGTACGAGTAAATTACACAAATAGTATCAATTAATTGCCACCGCCACCAAATAAATTGAGGGATTGTTTTGTATGAAACACAAAGTCAGAAATAATAGTTGCAAAAGAATAATAATAAAGTCAGAGATAATATTTTCCAATAAATTGAGGGTCAATTGCATAAATTGTATTTTTGGAATTTTGCCAACATTATTTTTGGAAACACTTCATAAACGTTTCACCAAATTTTCAGAGACTTAGTAGATGAATACCAGTGGCAGTTAAAATAACTTCTTCTTCACCATCTTTATCCTCATCATCATAATTCACCATTTTGGCTAGTGTGTAATTAAAATGAGCAAACAACATAAAGAAAATTGTAGGGAAAAACAGAGAGTACTAGAAAGTAATAACATGCACTAACAGTGATACGGCCAGCGCTTCCAAAACGAAAGTTGACTTATATTCAGAGACTTAGGAAGATAGCGTGCAATGTTCTGAATTGTTGGGTCCTTGTTTATGTCAGTGGCAAAAAGCAGCTCCTTGCATCGTTGGAGCAAATCCAAGGCAATATCTATTCATGCACCAACAATCCAACATCATATAGTATGAGAAATGGAAGAAGGCCACATGTATAAACTGACGGGGGAAAATGAAAAGGGTAAAATGACATTTTTGTCCTGAAAGTTTTCGTTGACCAATTCGTACTGAGGTGGATCTGTCATATTAAATATTATGTCACATAACATGCCACATCATCACAATCCTTACTGGAAAAAAAATAAAAGAAACCTTTCCCCTGCGTCATTATCATCAGTCCCATAAAAAAACTTTAAACCCTGGTCAACAATTAACCAATATGAGAAGAAAAACGAATCTAGAAAAATGCAAATCTCTACCCTTCATCATCATCATCCGCATCCATGGAGAATTTTAGTTTACAGCATTCCATGGCTTCTTCATCTTCTTTCTAGATATTCGCGCCCCTGCTCTTAGTTATTCTCACTATCCTCCTCGACAACCTACAGCAACCTTTGTATCTATGCTCTTGATTGCTTCAGGAGACTCAAGTCTTAACTAATTGGAGTATTTCAAAAATGCCATTCATACGGGAGACTCAAGCATGTCATCGAGAAAATTTAAGATCATCAAAGAGACTCTGGCATAGCATCAGTGTCGGCCAAAATTTCACACAGCAATGGCAGTTTGGATTGATTATGATATTTATGGGTATCTTCAGCTCTTCACAGCAGCTCTCCAAATACACAACCCTCACTATTACCAACTTCATTGATTAAAATGAACCAAAAAAAAAAATCACAATAGATTTTGAAATCCAAATTCAAAACCAAACAGCAAACATGATTATAAAGCCAGAAATATTAAAAAAATAAAAACAGAACAAGAGGTTGAACATTGAGGGATGAAGGTAAGCCCAGAAATATTCAGGTCTACATTTATTTTTGGTTTCTTCCGAAAGAATGTGTGGTGGAGGAGGAGGAAGAAAGGGACATGTTTGGTATTTCATTTTTATTATGTGGCGTACTATCCTATGTGGTAGAACCACCCCAACACAAATGGGTGAACTAACAGTTGACTGTTTAACTCCGTTGAAATATGATGACATTGCTACGATTTTGTCACTTCCAAAAATATTTTTGGATACCCACAGTTCCATCGTGAAAACTTTCGGGACTAAAATATACCTTAACCCAAATGAAAATGAAACACATATATTATTATCCTGTGCATAAAATTATTGATCTAAAAGTAGTTATGTTACCGAATTCTCGGAGGCTCAAACAGCAGCGGAGGAACTGAGGCCCCACAGTGCCTTTTTCTGGTTTGAAGACTTCCAAAGGAGTGACAGAATAAAGATGACGTCCCATTTTGTTGTGGCCAGAACTAAAAGCCGAGGTAACAGGAATCTTCCAATCGTGTTTAGTTGGAATTTCAAGTGGCTTTTTATTTTTGATGATCAAGCATGTTGCAAGCCGGATGAGTTCATCACTATGTGAAACAACTGTTGCAAGTGGAGTATTGTCATAGTAAGCATCGAGTATCTCCAGATATTCTTCTGGAACTAATCTCACCAGCTCCTCTACTATGCCCAGATGCCCAAATTTTGCAGCCACGTGAAGAGGTGTTTCGCCCATTAACTTCGCAAAATCTACGTCCAATACCTGAGGATAGCGATCAATGGATGCTTTTGCAGCCGGCCAGTTGTTTTCAGCTATGGCCTTGCTCATATTACTCATCTCTAATCCTTCTGCCTCCGTTAACTCTGTAATCACTACTCAATTATATTTTGAGTAGGAGGGCAATGAGAGAATTGTTAGTAGCCTTACAAACAAAGAAGGACCGTATATTTTGAGTAAATTAATTTTGTGGAGATGACTCTTGTGAGAGAGCTGGTGCCCTAATTACTAAAGGATTTTTCCACATATACCGCTAATGAAATATATAAGGGACTGACCTGGAGGATAGGCCGGTGCATTATTCAGAGAGCCCTCTTATGAGAGAGTGATTGTGAGGCCCACAAGAGATACGGATGACGTGCAATGCTGCGGCATTGTTTCTTCTCCATTTAGGAAACTCTTCCAAATCATTGTCGTCTGGTTTTGCGCTCACTTCCCAAAGATCTTGAGATATCAGATAGTTCTTAACCCATTCGAACCAATCTTCACTGCTGTCTTCCGTGAGTGGCTCTGCAACTATGTCGTTAAAATTGCGCCTTCCTTCCATAGCTCAATTGACTAAAGCTGTTATGTTGCAGGCGGCGAAAATTTGAGCCTCCTAATCAACAGAAAATAATACTAACAATAAATAAAATGGATTGTTTTTTGAAATATTTTCACATGATATGATTATGGTGGAATAATGCAGGTTGCAAAGTAAGCGCTAATTGTTGACCAACAAAGAAAATTGAAGCATTAATCATGCCTCTAATTTCCAAACGGACTTTCAAAATTCAAATTTGATATCTTTGGACATGACAATCAGAATATAATAATATGGGTTTATTGGGATTAGATGAAAAAACTAACTTATTTTTAATTTAATTTTTTTAAAAACATTATATTGGGTAAAAATTAAATTAAGTGATATAAATTATGTACAGATAAGATTTTATAAAAGTTGGTTTGTAAAAATTAGACTAAGCAAAAAATTATTTAAAGTATGATTAAATAAAAATAAGTTTAGTCTGTTCAATTATCAAAATAGATATAGATTTTATTAAACAATAAAAAATGATAAAAGAATAAATTTAAATAATACAATAAATTTGAATTATTTTAATATGAAAAAGTGAAATTTGAATACCGAAATATATTTTAAAATCTTAACTTATACTAGTTCCGATTCTTAATATAAGATATTATTTAACTTTTATTTTGTTCTTAAATATAATATTTCAATCTATTTTGTCTTTTATATTTATGTATTTTTTTCTAAGAGAGTCCTTCTAAAAATAGTAGTTCTAGTCCTTCTAAGAATAGTAGTTTTAACCAATACATTTGATTAATAAGAATATTCTAAGAAAAATAACACTTATTTATTACAAATAACTAATTTAATTTTTTAATCTCTTCAAATTAATTAATTACTCCTTCCGTTTCTTATTATAAGAAATGAATAACCGAATGACGTTGATAAAAAATAATTAAAATTAGTTAAAAACAATCAATATGTAAAAAGTATAATTTTTTTTTTCAAAAATGCTCTCATTAATAGGAGAAAGAGCATGAGAAAGAATAATTAAATTATTAAAAGACAGAAGAGTGGGAGGGGAAAAGAGCGTGAGTTAGAGACAAAATAAATATAGGTAAAATATGAAATCAACACAAAAAAGTAGAGACAACTTTTAAGTATCTCTTATACTGCTCCAGTTCTTAATATAAGACCCATTTAACTAATTTGATTAAATTAAGAAAGTTAGGTAAGTTAGTTAATTATAAGAAATATGACACATTTTTCCTCAAACACTATAATAATCTTTCTTAATGCCCCTTCTCTCTCTTTTATTTGTTTATGTTGAGGAAGTATCCATAAAGGCAATTTAGAGAAAATTAATAAATATGATAAATAGATTTTATATTTAGGACCAAAACTAACTCAACAATTGAGTTCTATATTAAAGACGAGAAAAGTATATAGGAACATTCCATGAGTATTATATGTCTCTTGTCATAAGAAAGCGAGGGAGTAGCTTTTATAATTAGGATTCGAGGTAGTATTAAACAGGAAAGAAATGTTAAGAATCGATGATTGTGGTGAATGGTTAAGAGGATTTTCAAAGAAACTGGGAAACATGGACATAGTGGAAGCAGAACTGGTCGGGATACTAGAGGGCCTGCAGCTATGCTGGAGCATGGGTTTCAAACTCATCAAAGTGGAAAGCGACGCAAAACAGACAGTAGAAGCCTTGCGAGCACAAACCACTATCGTAGGATAGTCACATATTCAGAGGAAGGTACTAGAGTGGATGAACAGGAACTGGAGGGTAGAGTTTCATCAAATATACAGAGAAGGTAATCGATGCGCTGATCGCTTGGCACATATAAGTCTTCAACTCAAGAAATCTTATGAGCTCTGGGAACAACCCCCCAAGGAAATCACAGCCATGCTTCGCGAGGACAGGGAAGGACGTGGGATTCCACGTGTAATTAGAATGTAATTTTGGGTATATCCCCTTTTCTTTTTTCACCAAAAAAAATTGTTAAGAATCTCGGGATGGAATCAAGGAAGAACAAAACGCACAATCAATTTTGGCAATCGAATAAGAGAACCCCGAAACCTTACCGGTGAGGGTCGTGGAGGGGAATCGACCAATAATGCAAGATGCTTAGATATGCAGACGCAAAATGGAACACGCGACGATGCGACTGGTCAGAAGGCTTAGATTGATGGGTAAGTGGAGGACCCCAAACCAGTGGGTTGGGAACAGCAAAAGGGAACTAACAAACCATCAGCTTCTCCGTAATTATGCGCATCACTGGACTGACTGCTACTACATTACAAACGATGCATTTAGGGTCCCAGCACTGGACGGCGCTCACGGTGAAGACGCGACGGATGTGATAGTGAAGATCCGACGGCCGTCACAGTGGAGAGGCTGCAACGTTCTGCTTTCGAGCAGAGGAGAGGAGAATGAGCCTGAGAGACTTTCGAAACTGAGAGAACGAGAGCTAATGAGGGAAAGTGAGAGAAAAATTATTCATCTGACACAACCATGACCTCTTAAATCAGGATATCAAACTTGTTACGTTTGAATCGTTTATATTTAATTTAAACGGTTACTCTGATCCTATTTATAAAGCACTTCCAATATCTTTTACACAGATCAAGGAAAACCTTAAACTGCATTAACTCTCCATAAAAATATAGCAACTTTCCAACTTTATCTCTATTTAATATATACTTCTTTCAAAAAAGATAACTACTTACAGTATAATAAATGAAAGACAAAATAGTACATTCACACTAAAAAATTAATGAAGTGACTTATAAATAGAACCAAAAAAAAATTCTCTCTCTGCCCTGTAAATAGGACCAGAGGAGTAGTATTTAAAATTTTTACTTAATTATTTCTAAATAAAAAATTATTTTTAAAAAATAATAATAAAGAAATTATTTTTATTTTAAATTTTTATATATATTAAAATAATTATTTCAGTGTATTGAATTTATGTTCGTTCAATCATGCTTTTGATGTTTATAATTAAATACTTATAATCGTTTTTATCCCCCATAAAAGAAATCTTTCAATGTTTTAAGAAGGTTCAAAATTTCCGCATTTTTTAAAGATGTTTGGACCATAAGTAGAAGACAAATTGTAGATGCTGGGCGGAGATGAGCGGAGTAGACGTAGCCCGGCAAGCATAGGAAGGGGACGAAGAGCCCATAAGTGTGATGGTTTACTTTCCAACATGATCATTGTGGTTGCGGAAAAGGCAATCATCACAGTTGCAATGGACATAAATAATGTAGAAAGACCTACCATTATTATTACATAATCATAAAGCGCCCTCCCATGATTTAAACTTAAACACAATACCCATGTCTAGGTCTTGTACCTCTTTCTCCTTATCACTATGATCACCAATTCTTACATATTGAGAAAGTAAAATACACAATTCATCCAAAAACAAAAGCAAACTTAAAAAAAAAAAAAAACACTTAAACTGTAGTATCTCATCTTTTAAAATATAACAAGTTTTTACTATTATCTCTATTTAACAAAAATATTATATTTAAAAATAAATTATTTACACTATAACAAATGCTGGACAAACTAGTATATTTATGTTAAAAATTTAATAAGGTTACTTATAAATAGAATTAAAAAAACTTTTCTTTCTATCTTATAAATAGATAAGTTGAGAGGAAAATGTGAGAAATTTTTTTTGAAAAATCACAAAAAAAGACAGTAAAAATTGGGAAATTAGAAATCAGATATTTTGTTAAAACTTTGCTGTTATTTATCATTTAATTGTCATCAAAATCTATACAAATCTTATAACAAGTTCTTATTTGTAATTTCACTGTGACAAAAACTTTTCTAATCATTTCTGAAATATTTTTTTATAGTCACTTTACCTTTGGCCTTTTGAACGGTAGCCGGAAATGACGCTAGGTGACTTCAGATGTCGTGACCGTTGGGTTGGAGATTTAAGAGCACGTCAGTAGATTTCACCCTGGCTTCCCGACCAGCCCCTTCAATCAGCGGCTTGAATATTGTCTCCGTAATGTCAGAAATCAGCGGCTCTCTTTCTTCCACGAGTAATCTTCCGGCACTTGGGCAGTCCAACTCCGTAATGTGTGTGTATATGTTTAATGACTATACCCCACTAGCCTACTGTTCCAAAATTGACGTCGTTTTCGAGTTGTTCAATTTTTTTGCCCTTTTCATGAATAGTAATATTTAATAAGTTTTGATTTAAATTTATCTTAATAATTAATGAGTTTTTTTCTTAATTTTACGGTGAGAAAAGGTGTAATTTTAACAACTAAATTTATTTTAAGAGGCACTGAACACAATGAAATTTGTTCGGATACAAAAATGAATATAAAGTTGTCAAAAAGAAACATATGACATCACACCCTTAATGTCTTTTAGTTTACTTTTAGTGGGACTCAAGAAGTTAGTTTTAAAGTATATTTTTAATAAAAAAAATTTATATTAAAGAGTATTGGGTATCATAAAATTTATTTGGATACAAAAATATTCATAAATTTTCTAAATGAGAGGAAAAGACTGAATTTATCAACTCCCATGAACGTAAATTAACTTTATTCATCTTTCTCTCGTTATAATTAACACGCATATGTCATGTTGTTCTCTCAGCTTCCAAACTTTTTATATATACTTGCTCAAGACGCTGTTTTTCCAAGCCTTTTTATATCCTTATAGCTCCTGAATAGATTTTTAACAATAGAAAAAATAAGATAGTATTTGAGTGTAAACCAAACCATAATTTTTATACAAAATAGATATATAAGAAATTTATTTTGATTTTATATAAAAATATTTTTTTAAAAAACAGCTTCTCCGAAGAATCAAACACCCCGAAGGTGAATGACAAATGCTCAATTGTTCTCTCTCTTACCTCCCCACGCTGCTAACGTTATTAAAATTTAGGGTATTGATTGACTCAAATCTAGTACTAGGAAAACGGCCCGCTTCTGCCTGTTTAAGCCCGAATCCTAAGAATTAGTAAAATTTTTAGGCCTGATTCTCAAGTTTCCGGGCTCAAGACCATAAGCTTTTGACCCGTTTAATGAAAAATATAATTGTTTAATTTTTTGTATATTTTATCAAAACAATGAAAATAAAACAATAAAATTATTAGTAAAAATATAAATATAAATAAAATTAAATCATAAATATAAAAATCATCATATGTAAACATCTAAAACATTAATCATAGTGCAAGAGAGTTTATGGAATACACAAACTAAATAGAAGACAGACATAAATAACTAAACAAGCACTAAATTCATACTAAACAACTAAACAAACACTAAGTTCACATTAAGAAACATTATGTAGGTGGTAGTAGCATCATCATTTTTTTGAAACTTCATCATCATTATCATCAATTACAAGGACATTTGATTGTATTTTACTAGTAACAGACTCTTCTTGACTTCTAAAAATGTCAATAATTTATTTTCCATCATTAATATTACATGCATTTTTCGCAACAAATAATAAACCAACATTATAGACAAACCGAGCAATTAAAAGCATAAATAATTGTGATTCACTTATAAATTAGTGAATTATCTTGATATGCAAAACTATGCAATTAGTTGTGAGAACGAATGAGAGCTTGAAGATTAATTGAAAGAATAAAAAAAATATGCAAATCCATGCAACCAGTTTTCTTTTTTAAAGTAAGAAAAAATAAAAAAATTTAAAAACTTATTTGGTTAGTTTGAACAGGTCAGCCTATTTAATTTTAGACCCTACAGTTCAACTTGTTTTTGAAGGGTCTAAATCATAAGCCTAACATTCAATTTAAATGAGTTTAAATGAACTCATCCAACAAGCTCAACCTAGTTTTTCGGCCATACTTAAATCACTATGCATAAAGTGTCAATTATCTTGAAATGAAGGGGACACGTTATATCTCGTGTGAAGGAGAGGATGAGAATATCAGAACATGTTGTTCGCCCTAGAATAATTTCACTACACTTGTACACCTACTCTCACCCCTCATGGGTCACAGCCATAAAGGTCCTCATTATGTTCGGTGACAGTGACCACACAATAGTGAGTACACGGCTATGTGGCTGACTAATGACTGTGAGCGAGATAAGGCTTACTTTATAGAACCAACCTTTTTACTTACTTTTAAAAGGTCCAAATCATGATCCCAACCCTCGGTTTGAATGAGTTTAAATGGAATGACCGGACAAGCTCAAATGTTTTTCCTGCTATGCTTAAATCAGTATGCATAGAGTGGCAGTTATCTTGAAACTTAGGGGACACATTATATCTCGTGTGAACAAGAAGATGAGAATATCAGAATATGTTGTACCCCCTTGGAATAATTTCACTACACTTGAACGCCTACTCTCAGCCCTCATGGGTCACGTGGCCATAAATTGCCTCATGATGTTCAGTGACAGTGACCACATAATGGTGAGTACACTGCCATGTGGCTGACTAATGACTGTGAGCGAGATAAGGCTTACTTTATAGAACCAACCATTTTACTTACTTTTAAAAGGTCCAAATCATGATCCCAACCCTCAACTTGAATGAGTTTAAAATGAGTTTAAATGGACTGACCAGGCATGCTCAAATGTTTTTTTCCAGCTAAACTTAAATCAGTACACATAGAGTGACAATTATCTTGAAATGTGGGGGGCATGTTATATCTCGTGTGAACAAGAGGATAAGAATATCAGAATATGCTATTCCCCTTGGAATAATTTCACTACACTTATACACCCACTCTCAGCCCCCATGGGTCACGTGGCCATAAAGTGCCTCATAATGTCCGGTGACAGTGACCACACAATAGTGAGTACACGGCCATGTGGCTGACTAATGACTGTGAGCGAGATAAGGCTTACTTTATAGAACCAACTTTTTTACTTACTTTTAAAAGGTCCAAATCATGATCCCGACCCTCGGTTTGAATGAGTTTAAATGGACTGACCGGACAGGCTCAAATATTTTTCTGGCTATACTTAAATAAGTACGCATAGAGTGGCAGTTATCTTGAAACATAGGGGACACATTATATCTCGTGTGAACGAGAGGATCAGAATATGTTGTCCCCCCTTGAAATAATTTCACCACACTTGAACACCTACTCTCGGCCCTTATGGGTCATGTGGCCATAAATTGCCTCATAATGTTCGGTGACAGTGACCACACAATAGTGAGTACACTATCATGTGGTTGACTAATGACTGTGAGTGAGATAAGGCTTACTTTATAAAACCAACCTTTTTACTTACTTTTAAAAGGTCCAAATCATGATCCCGACCCTCGGCTTGAATGAGTTTAAATGGACAGACCAGACAGGCTCAAATATTTTTTTCAGCTATACTTAACTCAGTACACATAGAGTGACAACTATCTTGAAACGTGGAGGGCATGTTATATCTCATGTGAATGAGAGGATGAGAGTATCAAAATATATTGTTCCCCTTGTAATAATTTCACCACACTTATACACCTACTCTCAGCCCCCATGGGTCACGTGGCCATAAAGTGCCTCATAATGTTCGATGATAGTGACTACACAATAGTGAGTACGCAGCCATGTGGCTAACTAATGACTATGAGCGATATAAGGCTTACTTTATAGAACCAAACTTTTTACTTACTTTTAAAAGGTCCAAATCATGATCTTGATCCTCGGTTTGAATGAGTTTAAATGGACTTACCAGACAGGCTCAACTGTTTTATCAGCTATACTTATATCAGTACGCATATAGTGACAATTATCTTGAAACGTGGGGGACACGTTATATCTCATGTGAACGAGAGGATGAAAATATCAGAATATGTTGTTCTCCCTTGGAATAATTTCACTACACTTGAACACCTACTCTCGGCCCTCATGGGTCACGTGGCCATAAATTGCCTCATAATGTTTGGTGACAATGACCACCCAATAGTGAGTACACTGCCATGTGGCTGACTAATGACTGTGAGCGAGATAAGGCTTACTGTGTAGAACGAACCTTTTTACTTATTTTTAAAAGGTCCAAATGATGACCCTAATCCTCGGCTTGAATGAGTTTAAATGGACTGACTGGATAGGCTTAATTGTTTTATCGGCTATACTTAAATCAGTACGCATAGAGTGACAATTATCTTGAAACGTGGGGTACATGTTATATTTCGTGTGAACGAGAGGATGAGAATATCATAATATGCTATTCCCCCTTGAAATAATTTCACTACACTTGTACACCTACTCTCAGTCCTCATGGTCACGCGGCCATAAAGTGCCTCATAATGTCCGATGGCAGTGATCACACAATAGTCAATGCACGGCCAAGGGGCTGACTAATGACTGTGAGCAATATAAGGCTTGATGTACTATCATTCATATTAACGTCATTTCTGGGGAGCTGGTTATCTTTTTTCCTTTTATGAATAATAAAACGGAAACTTCGTTCACAATCGAAGGTAAACAATACAAAGATCAAGGGAAAAAATCAGTAATTTCATGACACTGTTTAATTAGTTACATTTTACATTCTCTATATGCAAAATCTATGAAAACAATCTAAAATTTTGATGGTATCATCAATGGTATCTTCAAAGGAATGATTATTGGCTTGATTCTAGAGAAAAAGGTTGATGGCTCCTGCCTACTCGCAACATGCCTCCACTTTCCTAATTCCCAGATTCCAACAGTGTTCTAGACCATTTGCAGCTCCTAGCATCTCAGCTGGCAGGAGCATATGTATTCACTCGGGTCGAGTTCTGTTTCAAGATGATTGTTGCTTTAGGCTTTCAAGAAAATATAAAGTTTTTTTGACAGTATAATTTAATTTCATCCTCCAATAAATGAGGAGTATTTATTTTAATCATCATAATAATATCCCTCTTTTTCAAATTATGGTGAGTCTTAAACATTTTCGTGTTTTATATGTCTTTCTAGAAGTTTAAAGAAGTATTTACTCGGCCAAAGAAAAAAGAAGAATTATTTACTAATACTATTTTGATATATCCTTACTTGCTTCAATAACTTTAATTTATTCATCACGTTAACTAAGGATAAATTTGGTAATGTGGTCAATAATTTCTATAGTTTTTGTCAATTTTTTTCTGATAAGTCGTACTGTGAGTTTTCTTTTGGTCTTCTTTACGTTTCTTGGTTTTGGCTATTTGCTCGTGTACTCTGATTTTTTTTTTGGGTGATTAATAATACACACTCCTGTTTTTGGTAAAAAAATTTGTAAGCATAACTTCGATTTTAAAAGATTTATATTTTATTCACCCAAAAAAAAAGATTTATATTTTAAAATGGAGGAAGAATAAGGATTTTAATAAAACATTATCGATTCTATTTATTATTCCTTCTTCTCCAAATTATAAGAAGTATTTTAGAAGAAAATTTTGGTTCAAAATATAATTAAGAGGTTGATAGAGTAATTAATGATAAATTTTTATCTTTAGCTTTTATCGCAAAAGGAAAGACAGTTTTAAATGAAGAAAAGAGATGAAAGAATTTCTCTATCACATTCCATAATAAGAGTAAAATAGGTAACTTTTATTAATTTAAAACAAATTAATAATTTAATCAATATTCCTTCATTTGCCAGAAAGCTTAACTAATGTGTTACATTTTGAACTGGAGGGAGGATAAACATTACATGTGTAAATGTCCATCACCTTGAGTTTTAGGATTATTTATCTTGAATGTTCTAAACATGTAACCTCTCCAATAAATGATCAGAGAAAGTTTCTTATGATTAATGTCATTATATTATTCTTTATTTCTTTATTTCTTTACTTCAATAGTTAAAGGCATATGCTGGCAAAAACAAAAAGTTGAAGTCATGTGGATTGGCCGGGGGGGGGGGGGGACAATGAGAAAGCTCAATTGTTTTCTCTCCCAGTTTCGTCTCACTATTATTCCTTCTACTCTCTTGCTCTCTCATTCCGGTAACATTGGATGACTATACGATCCCGCGGATCTTCTCTCTCTCTCTCTCTCTATCACACACATACTGTGATTTTTTGTCATATTAATTAATTGGAGATTTTAATAAATCTTACATATTAATAATTTTAATCTCATAAATTTGAATTGATAAAATCTGGCAAAAAATTTGAATTTAAAAAAATTGAACTCTAGCTTTTTGCACAATTGAAATTTGGGAAAATGATAGAAAAATAACAGCTAAATTTAAAAATCTCCAAATAGTTATCTGAATAATAAAAATTCCTTTTTAATTAAATAAGTCTAAATAGGGATTTTAAAGATTATTTAAATGACCATATTACCCATTTTTAATTTTTTTGGAAAACCCATTATTAACGATCTTATAATTTCAAGACCCTATGTAGTTACATAATTAGCAGAGCTTTTTACATTCTCTATATGTGCGAAACTTATGAAAACAGTCATCAATGATATCTTGAAAGGAATGATCATTAGCAGCTTGATTTTTGAGGCTTTAATTTGACGGGGTACTCTCTCACACACCAAGAGAGCCAAGGAGTGATAGTAATTTTTTTGTGATATTAATCATTGAATATTTTAAAAAAATAATATAAAATTTTCCGTTTATTGCATTGATGATTTTGATCTCTTAAATTTGAATTTAAAAAATCTCAACCATAACTTTATTTCTTATTATTGATGAAAAAAATGCTCACGAATAAGATTAAATTTTTTATTAATTTAAATTTAAATTGTTCAACCTTATTTGGATTCAAACTATAATAGGCCCATCTGTATTCCTGCTATAGTCACAACATTATCAATGTTCATGCATGGTGCTTTACATGATAAGATTCAAAGGGATCAGAAATTTCTTATTCAACAGAAAATACATGAAGTAATAAGATGTGAAGCACGTACTTACATAGATCTTAGTATAACAGAACCTAATAAATAATTTTAGGGAAGGACTTCCATCATTCTTTAAATTTTTTCTTAAGCGTAACTATAAAGTACCGTGGGCCCATGAGTGTATTAGGCCTATGTGACGCCTTTGGTTTGGTTTGGGCTGGACCCATTTCATCGTCTGATTTGTTCCCGTTAAAAATAAATAATTCATCCGCACATATATAGCCAAGTCTTGTCAATTGATTAATCCAATTAATTTGGGATAATTACATCAATATATATTTATGTTCTGAATATAAGTAATTGCATTGTTAACCGATTAAGCTTCAAGAAAAAAATTTTTATTCAACAAAAAATAATACATATATAGCAAGATGCGAATAAATTACATGCACAGTTTATGGCCACCTCACCACCTTCTTCTTGAAGAGGCCTGGACCATAAGTAGACCAAAATACTTCAACAAGAAGATGAAATTGCAGTAATACAAAGAGGATTATTGGAATACTAGCAAGTATAGAAACAAAAAAAATAACCCATAAACGTGATGAGTGATACTCCAACATGATCATTATGGTTGCTGAAAAGGCAATCATCATAGTTGCAATAGACAGAAAAAGTGTAGAAAGACCTATTATCAATTTTTTGGGTAGTGAGTAAAGGAAGTCTTCATGAGTATAGCGAGACGTGAGGATCCCTAAAAATGTGAGCACAGAAGTTGTGGAAGAAAACAAGGAAAGTGCATCTGAAATTAAAAAGACTTCAAATAACTTCTCCTCCATAAATATTGGGTATCCTGAATTCTGATTGTTCCCTCCGGGAACTGTTATAGCTGCCGCAAACATGATGGTAACAATTAGAGCCCCAACAACTGAGCAAGAAGATGCTGTTTCTTTCATCCATTTTTCTCCATCAGCCCTAAGCTCTTTGTGGTTTCTTTTGAAACACTCTAGAGGTATCAACGAGTCCTTGTTTAGAACTAGCCTATGTACAGGATCCACCACCCTCTCGATGGCCTATTTTGACAGAAAATAAATACATAATAAGTAATTAATAAAAGACACAATATCGAAGGAAAGAGCATTAAATTTCACCTCTAACTAACATTGAACCATTGCATCTCTCTTTGCATCTGCAATGCAGCACCAGAGATGCTGTCAAGGTAGGAAGAAGGAGCCAACAGGGCTGCCACATGCAGCAAGCTATTTGAGGTCGCGCTCTCACCCATTGACGCCACCATATTCTTGAATTGAAAACCACGGAGGAGGTTGAAAATTAGCTCTACGATACTTAACAGCATGGAAGAAAATGGGCAAGCGGGACCCACCATAAATGACTAGCATTATTAATTCTGTGTTTGCCTTCGTTACTCGCAACAAAAACTCAACACCCTCTTCTTCATGTACGGATATCAGTGCTTTTTCAAACATTTTCTTCTTTACTTCATTCAAATGTCTCAGATTCTCACAAACTAAGTTTAGAATTTCAGGTGCTTTTGCATGCTGCACCTTCATCTCATATATTTTCTTGATTCCTGCACCATTCGTAAATCAAATAGAATTAAAATATTAAAGGCATCCAATTTAAGTTCTGGGAAAACTTTTTGGCACATTTACGTACCTAACAAATTGATGGTGCTAGAGATGGGCCAATGGAATGGACCTAGGCCTGTTGACATGGACTTTGGTATGTATAATGAATAAATTGAAAAACGTAACTTTACATTGTATAATCTATTTTATATAATAATAGTAATATAATATTAATTAATTTCATCCTCTAAAGTGAGAGAGAATTTTGTACCTTGACCAGCTTGGTTGCTCTCGCCTTCTTGCTGAATATCTACGTAGAAATGCCCAGTGGTTGTGGTTGATGGTATTTTGATGTCTTCCACCCAAATGTGATCAAAGAAATGGAACACATAAGCTTCTTCGAATAATATTGCAAGAAATAACTAGAAAGTACAAGTAAATTACATAAATAGAATCAATTAATTGCCGCCGCCTCCTAATAAATTGAGGGATTGTTTTGTTTGAAACATGAAGTTAGAAATAATAGTTGCAAAAAAATAATAATTAAGTCAGAGATAATATTTTCCAATAAATTGAAGGTTAATTGTATAAATTGTATTTTTGGAATTTTGCCAACATTATTTTTGGAAAAGCTTCATAAACGTTTCACCAAATTTTCAAAGAGCCTTGGTGGATGAATACGAGTGGCAGTTAAAATAACTTCATCTTCACCATCTTTATCCTCATCATCATAATTCACCATTTTGGCTAGTGTATAATTAAAATGAGCAAACAACATAAAGAAAATTGTAGGGAAAAACAGAAATTAATAATATGCACTAACAGTGATACAGTCATCGCTTCCAGAACGGAAGTCGACTTATGTCTAGAGAAGGATGAATATAGCTGGCAATATTCTGAATTGTTGGGTCCTCGTTTATGTCAGTAGCAAAAAGCAGCTCCGTGCATCGTCGGAGCAAATCCAAGGCAATATCTATTTATGCACCAACATCATATAGTATGAGAAATGGAAAAAAGCTCTAACATGCCACATCATAAACTGACAGGGGAAAATGAAAAGGGAAAAATGACATTTTTGTCCTGAAAGTTTTCGTTGACCAATTTGTACTGAGGTGGATCTGTGATATTAAATATTATGTCACAAAAGATGCCACATCATCACAGTCCTTACTGGAAAAAAAAAAAAGAAGAAGAAACCTTTCCCCTGCATCATTATCATCAGTCCCATAAAAAAAACTTCAAACCCAGATCAACAATTAACCAATATGAGAAGAAAAACAAATCTAGAAAAATGCAAATCTCTACCCTTCATCATCATCATCCGCATCCAGGGAGAATTTTAGTTTTGATCATTCCATGGCTTCTTCATCTTCTTTCTAGATATTCGCGCCCCTGCCCTTAGTTATTCTCACTATCCTCCTCGACAACCTACAGCAACCTTCGCATCTTTACTCTGAATTGATTCAAGAGACTCAAATCTCAACTAATTGGAGTATTTCAAAGTGCCATTCATACGGGAGACTCAGGCATGTCATAGAGAATATTTAAGATCATAAAGAGACTTTGGCATAGCATCAGTGTCGGCCAAAATTTCACACGGCAATGGCAGTTTGAATTGATTATGATATTTGTGGGTATCTTCAGCTCTTCACAGTAGCTCTCCGAATACACAAGCCTCACTATGACCAACTTTATTAATTAAAATCAACAAAAAAAATCACAATAGATTTTGAAATCCAAATTCAAAACCAAACAACAAACATGATTATAAAGCGAGAAATATTAGAAAAATAAAAACAGAACAAGAGGTTGAACAGTGAGGGATGAAGGTAAGCCTAGAAATATTCAGCTCTGCATTTGTTTTTGGTTTGTTCCCAAAGAACGTGTGGTGGAGGAGGAAGAAGAAAGGGACATATTTGGTATTTCACTTTTATTATGTGGCTTACTATCCTATATGGTAGATCCACCTCAACACAAATGGGTCAACTAACAGTTGACCGTTTAGCACCGTTCAAATATGGCGACATTGTTACGATTTGCCACTTCCAGAGCCACATTGCTTCAAAAAGTATTTCTGGATACCCATAGTTTCTTTGCGAAAACTTTCAGGGCTAAAATATACCTTAACCGAAACGAAAATGAAACACATATATTATTATGCTGTGTATAAAATTATTTATCTAAAAGTAGTTATGCTACCTAATTCTCCAAGTTTCAAGCAGATTTGGAGAAAAAGGGGCCCCACAGTACCGCCGTTGTCTGGTCTGAAGACTTCCCAAGGAGTGACAGAATAAAGATAACGTCCCATTTTCTTTCGGCCAGAATAAAAAGCCGAGTTAACAGGAATCTCCCAAGCGTACTTATTAGATGGAATTTCAAGTGCCTTTTTATTTTTGCTGATCAAGCATGCTGCAACTGGGATGAGTTCATTGAGTGAAGCAGCCATTGCAAGCGGAGTATTGCCCCAGTAAGCATCGCGTATCTCCAGATATTCTTCTGGAACTAATCTCACCAGCTCCTCTACTATGCCCAGATGCCCAAATTTTGCAGCCACGTGAAGAGGTGTTTCGCCCATTGACTCCGCAAAATCTACGTCCAATACCTGAGGATAGCGATCAATGGATGCTTCTGCAGCCAACCAGTTGTTTTCAGCTATGGCCTTGAGCATATTACTCATCTCTAATCCTTCTGCCTCCGTTAACTCTGTAATCAGCACTCAATTATATTTTGAGTAGGAGGGCAATGAGAGAATTGTTAGTAGCCTTACAAATAAAGAAGGACCGTATATTTTGAGTAAATTAATTTTGTGGAGATGACTCTTGTGAGAGAGCTGGTGCCCTAATTACTAAAGGATTTTTCCACATATACCACTAATGAAATATATAAGGCACTGACCTCGGGGAGAAGCCGGTGCAGAGGCCGTTGCAGAGGCCGGTGCAGAGGCCGGCGCATTATTATTGTAGGTCTCATAGAGAATGTCCCATGCATCTTTGGCTTTAGAGACCCCTTTTATATGGGAGTGATTGGGACGTCCACAAGAGATACGGATGACGTGCAATGCTGCAGCATTGTTTCTTCTCCATTTAGGAAACCCTTCCAAATCATCTTCGTCTGGTTTTGCGCTACTATTCGTCACTTCCCAAAGATCTCGAGATATCAGATAGTTCTTAACCCATTCGAACCAATCAGCACTGCTGTTTCTCGTGAGTGGCTCTGCAACTATGTCGTTAAAATTGCGGCTTCCTTCCATAGCTCAATTAACTAAAGCTGCTATGTTGCAGACGGTGAAAATTTGAGCCTCCTAATCAGCACAAAATAATACTAATAATAAATAAAATGGATAGTTTTTTGGAATATTTTCACATGATATGATTATGGTGGAATGATGCAGGTCGCAAAGTAAGCGCTAATTATTGACCAACAAAGAAAATGTAAGCATTAATCATACCTCTAATTTCCAAATGGACTTTCAAAATTCAAATTTTCAAAAGTGTTGCCCCCACCAGGTGCCACTTTTCGGAACAGAACACACGAGTCATCCAAACTATAAAATATTAATTTTCAAAGCCCTAGGTAGCAAAATTCAGGCCGCTTATATCATGATGACAGATCTATAACCATTGAAATATTAATTTAAGTTTTATAAAATAACTTAAAAAACTATAAAATAATAAGTTTTATAAATATTAAATAAGCACAAATTATGAACTTAAAACTTTAAAATTTATTAAACCACCATTATAGCTATGAACTTCAATTAATCACTATCCTTTTAATATTCTGCAAATTGAAATGTACTAATGCATGAAAGGTAAAAGAAAAAAGAAAAGAGCACTAAGTAAGAAGAAAGCATAATTGAATTGATGTGTTGCCAAAAGGAAAAGAAAAGGAGTGCTTAACTTTTTCTAAAGGCAAAAAATAAGTATAGCGGAAAACCTTTTCAAAGTGGGTGAAGTGGAAAGGAGCCGGTAATCCAACGTGCTATCTTATCTTCTCTCTTGCCACGACGCGAGCTTACATCTTTATTTGATATCTGTGGCCATGACAATCAGAATCCAATAATTTGGGTTTGTTGGGATTAGGATGAAAAAATAACTTATTTTTAATTTATTTTTTTTAGAAAAATTAGATTGGGTAAAAATTAAATTAAGTGATATAAATTATGTTTGGATTAGATTCTATAAAAGTTAATTTATAAAAATTAAATGGAGTAGAAGATTGTTTGGATTATGATTAAAAAATAAGTTTAATTTATAAAATTATCAAAATAGATATAAATTTTTTTAAACAATAAAAAATGATAAAAATAAATTTAAACAATACAATTAATTTGAATTATTTTAATATGAAAAAACGGAATTTAAATACTGAAATATATTTTAAAACCTTAATTCATACTCCTCCAATTTAATTGTTAAGTTGATTTTGATCCTAAATATAAGACATATTTTTCATATTTATTAATTTTTTAAATTATTCTTATGAATTTCACAGAACCATAATCAAGCAAAAAAAAAAAAGAGGATATTAAAAAAATAATTATGATATTTTAAAAAAAACATGTTATATTTTTTATAATCAACTATCTTATCTAACTTTTTTAATTTAATCAAATTAATTAAATAGTTAAATAGGTCTTGAGTATCATACAGAAAAGAAATATTAAGAATCTCAGCAGTAAATAATCAAGATGGGATCAAGGGAGAATAAAACGCACAATCAATTTTGGCAATCGAATAAGAGAACCCCGAAACGTTACTGGTGAGGGTCGTGGAGGGGAATCAACCAATAATACAAGATGCTTAGATATGCAGACGCGAAATCGAACACGCGACGATGCGACTGGTGAGAAGCCTTAGACTGATGGGTAAGTGGAGGAGCCCAAACCAGTAGGTTGGGAACAGCAAAAGGGAACTAACAAACCATCGGCTTCTCCTTCATTGTGCGCATCACTGGACTGACTGCTACTGCATTACAAATGGCATATTTAGGGTCCCAGCACTGGACGGCGTTCACGGTGGAGATGCGACGGATGTGATAGTGAAGATCTGACGGATGTCAAAGTGAAGAGGCTGCAACGCTCTGCTTTCGACCGGCGGAGAGGAGAATGAGTGTGAGAGGCTTTCGAAACTGAGGACGAGAGATAATGAGGGAAAGGGAGAGAAAAGTTATTTATCTATACAACCATGAGCACGATAAACCTTAAGGGCCTGTTTGGGGGTTTAAAAAATTTCTTATACGTACGTTTCAAGGTAAAACTCCTCTCAAATACTTGTCTTGTATTCTTTAAATCATTATTAAAAAACTATTTGTAAGCTGTTCTAAATGAGTCCAATCAGGAAACATAACTTCTTAAACTTATCCGATTTCTGCAGTTTATATCTAATTTAAACAATAAATATTTAAAATAATTAATTAATTATTTTTAAATAAAAATTATTTTTTTAAAAAATATAATTAGGAGGTTATCTCTATTTTATTTTATATATATTAAAATAAGTATTTTGAATAAATAAAAAATTAAACGTAGACCATCAAAATAAGATGTGATTATCCAAATTGATAAGTTTATAATGCTGTTCAAAGGGATGAGCACACTATTAACGTGGAAAACGTTTTCACACTGGATGACGTGGCATGCTTTGGAGCGTTGGCGGGCGGAAAGGATAACGGCTCAGATTTGAACATATGCACTTATTGGCTGTAAGTCTGTAATTATTTTAATTACTCACAAGTTAAACTATTAAACATTATTTATAAATGATACTGTAAATAATTAAACGTTGAGAGTATTGTTAATTTCAATATTTTAAAAAATTTGTTATGCATTTTTTTAATAATCAATGTTGGTCATTTCATTTTATTTGAAGTTTTTATTCAATAAGTAATTAATGTATCCAATATTCATATTCTAGCAATATTATATTCAGTATAAATGAATTTCTTATTTTAGTGCATTGAATTTATGTTCGTTCGGTCACGCTTTTGATGTTTAAAATTAAATACTTATGACCGTTTTTATCCCCCATAAAAGAAATCTTTCAATGTCTTAAGAACACAAATTATAGATGCTGGCTGGAGATGAGCGGAGTAGACCTGGCCCTGTTGACATGGATATTTTATAAAATATTTACATACTTCTTTAAATATATATACACGGACACAACTTCTGATTTTAAATAAAAATTAGTTTATTCTATAATTTTAATTTGTATTTTTTAATTTACGTTATAAACTAGATCTTATATTTAGGATCAGAAGTAATGGGTGTATATATATGAAGCTGATAAAGCGAGTGAAGAATTTTTTTAATCTGATCAATTTTACTCCTGTTAAGAAAGAACTTCGTGGGATATGATGGAATCTCGTTGTGTTCTGTCAGCGGGTATACTCTGTTTAATTAGAAAGGCTCTGATGGACACAGCCGTGCATGTTCTAAATATGGGCTGATATCCGCAAATCAGACTTTGGCTAAAAATAAAAGCAGTTGGTTTATTACACATTAAGATTCACGAGGAGAATTTTTATTCAATAGATGGTTATAATGGACGGAAATAATGTAGGAAGACCGACCATGATTGTTATATAATCATATAGTGCCCCACCATGATTTAAACTTAAACACAAAATACCCATATCTAAGTCTTGTACCTCTTTCAACTCATCACTATAATCACCAATTCTTGCGTACTGAGAAGTTAAAATACACAATTCATCCAACAACAAAAACAAACTGAAAAAAATTAAATTGTATTAACTCATCCTTTAAAATATAGTAATTTTTCAATATTATCCCTATTTAGTAGAAATACTATATCTAAAAATAAACTATCTACACTATAATAAATACTGGACAAACTATTATATTTATGTTAAAAATTTAATAAGGTTATTTATAAATAGAATTAAGAAAAACTAGAAGCACAAGTAAATTATATAAATAGTATTAATTAATTACCGCCACCTCCTAATGGATTGCGGGATTGTTTTCTATGAAAAAGTCAAAGATAATATCTTCCGATTGATTGAGCGTTAATTACATAAATAATATATTTAGAATTTTTTTGCCGACATTATTTTTGGAAATATACGTCATAAACGTTTCACCAAATTTTCAAAGAGCCTAATAATGGACCATGAAAAATTTCAGAAGATATCTTATGTTATTGTTGGATGGAGGGTAGTTATAATAAGTAATACTCCCTTCGTCCCATATTATAAGCAACAATTACCATCTTCATCTTTTCCTAGAATATAAGTAATTTTTAATAGTTGTCTTAAATTTTTATAACAAATTTTTTATTTTATCCTTAATAAATAATCCTCCCATTCTCTCTCTTTCATAATATAAGCAACAACTACCATTCTTTCTCTTTCATTATTCTCCAATCATAAATGAGGGTATTTTGGAGAGAATTTTTAATTTTTACATATTTATTATTTTTAACTAATTTTAATTACTACTTTGATTTACGTAATCTAGTACAAAGTTGCTTATAATATGGGATGGAGGGAGTATTGTTATTATGCTCACAATGACTATAACAATGAACTATCGATCAGAAGACGACACTACTTGTAAATATATGTAGGCTAGAGTTATTGTCCGCTGCAAGTGATTAAGAAGATAGATTTTGGAAAATCTTGAAGCAATCATCTTGCAAAATGACAAAATTAACTAAATTAAAGGATAAGCTTGGAAGAGAGAAGCAAAGGAGGAGTCTTTTAATTTTTAGTCAAAGAACTTACACATTCCTAAATGCATATAATTATGGATTTAGAGTTCCCGCAAAACTATACCTAAAACTCTTGGCAAACTTGTTGTTTACACTTTCCAACGTGTTCTATACATAGTGGATTTTCCTAACTCCCTTTGGTTTTTAGTACAGGGCATTTTCTAGAGGCAATTTTTTATTCTCAATATAAGTCTCCAACCACATAACTCATTAATGGCTACTTTCCAATTTCACCCATGTTATTGTTTAAGGTATAGTACTAATAAGCTCTTGAACCTTGTGTTTCTCTGCTATATTATTTAATCTAAATTGGAGGGACACTCGGAAAAAAAAAAAACAAAGAATAAAGCACACGTATCTGCTGGATACGGTGTTGTTAAGTTATACAGACATCCCTATTTTCAGGATGAATAGAAACACGGTATTCCTCTGGTTCTAAATAAAAATGAGTCTTGTATTTAGGATAGGAGAATATAAAAATAAAAGGAAAGCCCATATAGTTGAAGGAAAATCCAAGGGTTATTGTGTGCAATTTTTCCCCAAAACATATATTGTGCTTTGCGAATGAAATTATATATCTAAAAATTATGTTACGAAATTCTCCAATTCTCAAATAGGTTCGGAGAAACCCAGGACCCACAGCAGAGCCGTCTTCTGCTTTGAGGACTTGCAAAGGAGTGACAGAATAGAGATGACGTCCAAATTTGTTGCGGCCACAGAAAAAAGCCAAGGTAACAGGGATCAGCCAAGGCCGCTGAGCTTCAACTATAAGTGCATTGCTATTTTTGTTTATCATGCATTTTGCAATTGGAATGGATCCCGTATATTTGGCAGTTGTTGCAAGTGGAGTATAGCCATAATAATCCCATATTTCAAGATATTCTGGTTCTACTAGTTGCGTCAATTCTTCTACTATGCCCACATGCCCGAACTTTGCAGCTACATGAAGAGGTGTTTCGCCTCTTGAAACTCCAAACTCTACGTCCAATACCTTAGGATGGCGATCAATGACTGCTTTTGCTTCGAACCAGTTGTTCTCAAATATGGCCTTGTTCAAATTAGCCATCTCTAATTCGTCTGCCTGCATCACTGGAATCAACAACCAGCACATATGCATTAAAAATTTAAAATATATATTCATATGCATAATTAAGAGGAAGGATATAGATAAATCAAATGAGAATGAGTGAATCCAATGAGTTGGCACCCAGTACTGGTATCGAGGTTCAGCTAGGAATTGGCTCAGGTGTTGCCTAATAATAATACTGAAACATGCTTTAATTTTGTTCTAGACATAAAGAAGATACGCTGGAAGTTTTTAATAACATGGCCCCAACACAATACTCAAATCTAAATCTTGTACTTCTCTCCCCTCATCACTGTATTTAATCATCAATTCTTTCAGTTTGTGAAAATAAAATACACATTTCAGCAAAATAAACAAAGATTAATTGCGCTTACTTCTTTCTTCCTCCACGTGAATTTGTGATGGCAGTGGCTTGTTACTTCTTTTTCAGCTTGCCCTCGCACTTCACTGACTCTTCACTGACTTTTCGTTTATCTATTCCTTACGTGTTCGTATGGTTTAAGATATTCAATATATGATAGAGGATCAAGAAAAAGATCGTGATATGTTACCACCAAGAAAAAGAAAAAGAAAACAAACTTGACTTTTCCTTTGAAAAAGCATGTACGCATTAAAAAAGATAGTGATGTTGGGGAACAACTCAACTTTCTTAACTACCATATTGTATCTTCTTTTGCAGTTGCCTCATAGTTCACTTACTCCAGACGCATTTTAAATTTATAGTCATTGTCGTATTATTTCTTATGGTTCAAAATATTTAATGCTCTTCATTGAGTTTTTAATGCAAAAGCTACTTAACTACTAATTTGAATATATTAAGAAAATTGGATAAATTAATTAATGATTACTAATTATTGACATGATTTTTTCTAAAATACACATGTATAGAATATGTCTTGTATCTATTTGAATTTGATTGGTAATACTGCTAATCGAGTGAGTATCAATCAATTCAGGTAGTTTAAAAAGAAATAATAAATATGAGAGATAAAGTGTATTAAAATTATATATTTAGAATTAAAATCAATCTTTAATTAGCTTCTACACCTTAGATGAGAGCATTTAAAACTAAAACCGGCCGGTCTAACCAACGTTTGCACAAGAAAGTATTATATAACTGTGGGCTTGAGTCTATTCTTTCCCTGGAGGAATGAAAGCACCATATGCTTTTTAATTTCCTTTAAATTGAACCCAGTAGATCTCAAGCAGGCAAGAACAAGGAAAATGGTTTTTGGGGGGGGGGGGGAGGAAAAAAAGAAAGAGAAGGGAATGGAAACAGAAGGCAAACGTGTCTAAGAGACGGGGGAACGCTGACGTGGCATAATCTGAAGCATTGGTGAAGCAACCGACTTGGACTTGAATTGAAGATTATCAATTCACTAAAATGCGGCATATCTTCTAGAGAAAATCTTACACAAGGAACATAAACATTACTAATCTCAAATCAGAATTGTTTCCTATACTTTAATAGTTTTTGGGTTAAAGTGCATTTAGTATCCTGGAATATTTTCTTATATGCATCTAGCACCTTAAAGTATTTTTTAGGTGTATCCAATATTCTGAAATTTTTTTTTTTGCTTTGATGCTGGATGCACCAAAAAATATTTTTGGACATTGGATGCATCTAAAAAAAATATTTTGAGATGTTAGATGCAGAAAAAAATTCACGGTGCTGGACATATCCGAGAAAACACTTCAAGGTACTGAATGTACTACAAAATATTTTAGAGAGCTAGACACATCCGAGAAAATATTTCGGAGTGTTGAATACATCTTAACTCAGTTTTTTTACTACTAAATAATAACACATTTTTGTAGGAATTTTTTATTTGAGATTTAGTAATTTGGAAGTTCCTGTTATAGAAATTTCCCCATCTTGTTATGCAAATCTTGTTTTTAGTAATTTTTGCACCAAAGTTCTAAAATTATGCATCACATTTGACTGTTTGTGCCTGTTTGAATTTGTGCAAATTAAACAGAATATGTGCCCTTGTTCAATACAATTATTTTTAATTAGAAATAACTTAAAATAACAAAACTTTTTATTATTTCAACCATTAATTAATAGGTTTTAATGTAATTTTTTTAGCCGAAAGGTATCGATGTACTTAATTACGTTAAAAAAAATCTTGTTATTCCTCGAATTATATTAAACATTCTTCATAATCACTTTTATTTTTGAATAATACTATAAATAACTAAAAATTGAGGATAGTAATAATCTCTATATCTTAAGAAATTGTTGTTATGTGTTTTCCATAATAATCAAAAATATTATTGGTAGTTTCGTTTTATTTTCAGTTTTCGTTCAATAAAAAGTTAATGTATCAGATATTCATATTATACTAATATTATATTTCATACAAATTAATTTTTTTAATTTTATCTGTGTTGATTCAATCATGCTTCTGACATTTAAAAACAACTACATATAACTGTTGTTTTACTTCATATATAAAACAAATCTTTCAGTGTTTTAAGAGAGTTCAAAATTTATTTTTCTCCTCCAACAACCTGAAACAGTTGGGTAAAATTAAAACGAAACAGTTTTTGCCGGTTTTAATTTGTCATTGCTACAAAGTTTTTTCATAAATAATGCTCCTCTTTTTTGGGTGAACATAAATAATGCTTCTTTATTAACACAAGTACGTGAATGAAAGATTGTGCTGCGTTTTCATATTATTTGAATTTTTATCTAATTTTTTATTTTTTCCTAAATGGTGGTAGAAAATTGTGTAAAATGAAATAGGAAACAATTATGATCAGAGACGGTGGATCTTTTTCAAATTATTTTAATTTCTTATTTTAATTTTATATAATTAAAATATATGGGCGTAAATATGTTAAGGCTAGACTCAAGCCTTATACTTTTGGGGCAGTGGCTGGCGGTCCCACCGGATCAATTTGTTGACAAGTTACAGCGGTTTACCGGTGGGAATCAAATCGAAGTTTAACTGTTGAGCAGTCACCACATGCACCTCATCACTTTTGTTGGAATTTGCTGGAATAATTCATTATTAAATAATTAAGAAAAGTCAGACATTCCGAAAATAATAGGAGAAAAATGGTCAAAGGACAATAGGATCTTCTATAAAATATATTTATGTGACAGTATTTTAACAACAAAATCGGAACCTACGGTGAAAACCTACTCTGCGTACAAACACATACATGAAGCTTGCAGATGGCCATGAAAACGGACCCTCTTGCAGATTCAATAATGAGCTCCTAACGTTGTTCACCTCATCTAGATGTGCAAAGCATGATGATACGATTAGGCTAAAAATAAAACCAGATGCTTTATTTACGTGACAAGATTCAAGGGGATCAGAAATTTCTTATTCAACAGAAAATATATAAAGTACATATTTAATTTCATCCTCTAGGAAATAATACATACTATGCTAAGATGTGAAATAATTACATGCACAGTTCATGGCCACTCATCCACCTTCTTGAAGGGGCCTGGACCATAAGTAGACAAGAATACTTCAACAAGAAGAGGGAATTGTAATAATACAAAGAGGGTTATTGGAACACCAGCAACCACAGTAACAATTACAATAACCCATAAACGTGAAAAATTATATTGCACCATGATCATTATGGTTGCTAAAAAGGAAATCATCATGGTTGCAATAGAAAGAAACAGCATAGAAAGACCTATTATCAATTTTGTAGGAAGCGAGTAAAGGAAGTCTTCTTCTGCATAGCGTGATGTGACGATTCCTAAACATGTGAGAAGAGATATAGTGGACGAACACAAGGAAAGTACATCTGAAATTAAGAAAACTTTAAATAACTTCTCCTTCATAAGTATTGGGTACCCTGAATCCTCATTGTTTCCTCCGGGAACTGTTAAAGCTGCAGCAAACATGATGCCAACAATTAAAACCCCAACAACCGAGCAAGAAGACGTTGTTTCCTTCATCCACTTTTCTCCTTCAGTCCTCAGGTCTGTGTGGTTTTCTCTGAATAATTCTATGGGGTTCAGCCCCATCTTGTTTACAGCTAGCCTATCTACAGGATCCACCATACTCTCAACAGCCTATGCTTACAGAAAATAAATACATAATAAGCAATTAATGAAAGACACAAAGTATCGAAGGAAATTAAAAGCATTAAATTTCACTTCTTAATAACCTTGAACCATTGCAGTTCTCTCTGCATCTGTAATGCGGCACCAGGGATGCCATTAAGGTAGGAAGAAGGAGCCAACAGGGCTGCCACATGCAGCAAGGTATTTGAGGTCTCGCCATCAACTATTGACGCCACCACATTCTTAAAGCGAAAACCACGAAGGAGGTTGAAAATCTCAGCTCTACGATATTTAACAGCATGGAAGAAAATGGGCAAGTTTGAACCACCACAACTGAGTAGCGTTATTAATTCTGTGTTTGCCTTTGTTACTCGCAACAAAAACTCAACATTCTCTACTTTAGATACAGATATCAGTGCTTTTTCAAACATATTCTTCTTTGCTTTATTCAAATGTCTCAGATTCTCACAAACTAAGTTTAGAATTTCAGCTGCTTTTGCATGCTGCACCTTCATCTCATATATTTTCTTGATTCCTGCACCATTCGTAAATCAAATAGAATTAAAATATTAAAGGCATCTAATTTAAGTTCTGGGCCGGGCCACTTTTTGGGACACTTACGTACCTAACAAATTGTAGATGCTGGAGATGGGCCAATGGAATAGACCTAGGCCTGTTGACATGGATTTTGGTATGTATAATGAATATATTGAAAAACGTAACTTTACATTGTATAATCGATGTTCTATAATAATAGTTATATAATATTACTTGATTTCATCTTCTAAAGTGAGAGAGAATTTTGTACCTTGACCAGCTTGGTTGCTCTCGCCTTCTTGCTGAATATCTACGTAGAAATGCCTAGTGGTTGTGGTTGATGGTATTTTGATGTCTTCCACCCAAATGTGACCAAAGAAATGGAACACATAAGCTTCTTCGAATAATATTGCAACAAATAACTAGAAACTACAAGTAAATTACATAAATAGTGTCAATTAATTGCCGCCACCTCCTAATAAATTGAGGGATTGTTTTGAATGAAACATAAAGACAGAAATAATAGTTGCAAAAAAATAATAATAAAGTAAGAGATAATATTTTCCATTAAATTGAGAGTTAATTGCATAAATTGTATTTTTGGAATTTTGCCAACATTATTTTTGGAAACACTTCATAAACGTTTCACCAAATTTTCAAAGAGCCTTAGCAGATGAATACCAGTGGCAGTTAAAATAACTTCATCTTCACCATCTTTATCCTCATCGTCATAATCAAAATGAGCAAACAGCATAAAGAAAATTGTAGGGAAAAACAGAGAGTAGTAGAAAGTAATTAAAGTAATAATATGCACTAACAGTGATACAGCCATCGCTTCCAGAACAGAAGTTGACTTATGTCCAGAAGTTGACTTAACAGTGCAATATTCTGAATTGTTGGGTGCTTGTTTGCGTCAGTAGTAAAAAGCAACTCCTTGCATCGTTGGAGCAAATCCAAGGCAATATCTATTTATGCACCAACATCATACAGTATGAGAAATGGAAAAAGGCCACATGTATAAACTGACGGGGGAAAATGAAAAGGGTAAAATGACATTTTTGTACTGAAAGTTTTCGTTGACCAATTTGTACTGAGGTGGATGTGTCATACTAAATATTATGTCACATAACATGCCACATCATCACAATCCTTACTGGAAAAAAAATAAAAGAAACCTTTCCCCTGCATCATTATCATCAGTCCCATAAAAAAAAACTGTAAACCCAGATCAACAATTAACGAATATGAGAAGAAAAACGAATCTAGAAAAATGCAAATCTCTACCCTTCATCATCACCATCCGCACCATGGAGAATTTTAGTCTAGATCATTCCATGGCTTCTTCATCTTCTTTCTAGATATTCGTGCCCCTGCTCTTAGTTATTCTCACTATCCTCCTCGACAACCTACAGCAACCTTCGTATCTTTGCTCTTAATCGCTTCAGGAGACTCAAGTCTCAACTAATTGGAGTATTTCAAAATGCCATTCATACGGGAGACTCAAGCATGTCATAGAGAAATTTTAAGATCATCAAAGAGACTCTGGCATAGCACCAGTGTCGGCCAAAATTTCACACAGCAATGGCAGTTTGGATTGATTATGATATTTATGGGTATCTTCAGCTCTTCACAATAGCTCTCCAAATACAGAAGGCTCACTATTATGAACTTCATTAATTAAAATCAACAAAAAATTCACAATAGATTTTGAAATCCAAATTCAAAACCAAACAGCAAACATGAATATAAACCCAGAAATATTTTTTAAAAAAAACATAAAAACAGAGCAAGAGCTTGAACAGTAAGGGATGAAGGTAAGCCCGGAAATATTCAGATCTACATTTGTTTTTGGTTTCTTCCCAAAGAACGTGTGGTGGAGGAGGAAGAAGAAAGGGACATGTTTGGTATTTCACTTTTATTACGTGGCGTACTATCCTATATGGCAGATCCACCTCAACACAAATTGGTCAACTAACAGTTGACCGTTCAACTCCGTTGAAATATGACGACCTTGCTACGAGTTTGCCACTTCTGAAGCCACATTGCTTCAAAAAATATTTCTGGACACCTATAATTCCTTCCTGAAAACTTTCAGGACTAAAATATACCTTAACCCAAATGAAAATGAAACGCATATATTATTGCTCTGTGTATAAAATTATTCATCTAAGAGTAGTTATGCTACCTAATTCTCCACATCTCAAACAGGCGTGGAGGAACTGAGGCCCCACAGTACCGTTTTCTGGTTGGAAGACTTCCAAAGGAGTGACACGATAAAGATAACGTCCCATTTCCTTGCGGCCAGAATAAAAAGCCCGGGTAACAGGAATCTCCCAATCGGAAAGAGTTGGAATTGCAAGTGCCTTTTTATTTTTGATGATCAAGCATGCTGCAACCGGGATGAGTTCACTATGTGAAACAGCTATTGCAAGCGGAGTATTGTTATAATAAGCATCGCGTATCTCCAGATATTCTTCAGGAACTAATCTCACCAACTCCTCTACTATGCCCAGACGCCCAAACTTTGCAGCCACATGAAGAGGTGTTTCGCCCATTGAAGTAGCAAAATTTACGTCCAATACCTGAGGATAGCGATCAATGCATGCTTTTGCAACCGACCAGTTGTTTTCAGCTATGGCCTTGAGCATATTACTCATCTCTAATCCTTCTGCCTCCGTTAACTCTGTAATCACCGCTGAATTATATTTTGAGTAGGAGGGCAATGAGAGAATTGTTAGTAGCCTTACAAATAAAGAAGGACCGTATATTTTGAGTAAATTAATTTTGTGGAGATGACTCTTGTGAGAGAGCTGGTGCCCTAATTACTAAAGGATTTTTCCACATATACCGCTAATGAAATATACAAGGGACTGACCTGGAGGAGAGGCCGGTGCAGAGGCCGTTGCAGGGGAGAGTGCATAGTCATTATTGTAGGTATCATAGAGAATGTCCCATGCACGTTTGGCTTCAGAGAGCCCTCTTATAAGAGACTGATTGTGAGGCCCACAAGAGATACGAATGACATGTAATGCTGCGGCATTCTTTCTTCTCCATTTGGCAAAATCTTTGACACGATATCTCTCTGGTCTGGCGCTACTACTGCTTGTCACTGTCCAAAGATCTCGAGATATTAGATAGTTCTTAACCCATTCGAACCAATCTTCACTGCTGTCTTCCGTGAGTGGCTCTGCAACTATGTCGTTAAAATTGCGCCTCGCTTCCATAACTCAATTAAAGCTGTTTCTGCAGGTCCATGGTGATGATACTCTAATGTAATAATATTTCTACCAATTAATGGCCAATATTTCTTCATAACTACAACTATTTTCAGTTGAAAGGAACAGAGATCAATCATACACACTACATACCAGTTGAACTTGGCTATATACACCTTCCCTCCTGTGAAGTAGTAAGCACTAATCTGTGGCCAAAAAGGAAGAAGCAAACATTAATCTGACATTCAGAATAATAATACTCGACCACATAATAATCCGTCTATTTGGGATAACCCAGGCTGTGAAGTAAGTACTCATAATCAAAGTGGAATTATATTGATAAATTTATTTTTAAATGCAAATAGTTTTATTTTGTTATCTTCTTTAAGGTCACCATTTTATATCTGAACGTACGGAATTGAATAATCATTAAGTGCGCTACATCTAAACAAATACTAATATATAGCCTTGAACACAATGCCTATATCTAAATATTGTAATACCTCTTGCTCCTCATCACTGTAATCTCACTAATTCTTGTGGTTTAAGAAATTTAAAACATGCATTTCAGGTAAAGAAACAAAAACTGATTGAGCTTACCAAAGGTGGCAATGGCTTGTTGCTTCTTGTTTTTCAGCCCGCTCTCACACTTCACTAACTCTTCACACATTCTATATTTATAGGCCTTTCCTTTTATTCCTTACGTGTTAATATATATCACAGGGGACCAAGAAAAGGATTGTGATATGTTACCAAAAAGAAAAAAAGAAAAAGAAAAAGAAAACAAACTTGACCTTTTCTTTCTAAAAACACACATTAAAAAAAAAAAAATAGTGCTGAAGGGGAACGACTCAATTGTCACAAGTACCATATAATATCTTCTTTTGTTGGTGCTCACAGTTCACTTACTCCTGACGCATTGTATATTTATAGCCACTGTTGTATTATTTCTTACATGCATGTTCATATGGTTTAATTTAAAATATTTAATACTATTTTATTAAGTTCTTAATGTAAAAGCTACTTAACTATTACCTGAAGGAACAAAAGCGCCATTTGCTTTTTAGGATCCTTCAAATTGAATGGAATAGATATATCTGAAGCAGACAAGAAGCAAGGAATGGAAACAAAAGGCAAACGTGTTTATGAAATGGGGAATGCTTGACGTGAAACAATCTTATGTTTTAGCAATTTTTGCACCAAAATTCTAAAAAATCATATGCCAATGTTTGACTGTTTAGATTTGCTCAAACTGAATATATATATTCCCTTGTTTGCTGTAATTATTTCAACCGTTAATAGGTATTCGTATTTTGTTTAGCTGAAAGGGTATTAAAAATTACTTATAATCACTTTTACTTTTGAATAATACTATAAATGATTAAAAAATTAAGAGGACTGTTGCATTTTTTATATTATCAAAAAAGTATTGGTAACTTCATTTTATTTTCAATTTTTATTCAGTAAACGAGATTAATGTATCAAATATTCGTATTCTGGTAATATTATATGCATTTAATATAAATTAATTTTTATTTCAGTTTATTTAATTTATACGTTGGTTCAATCATGCGTTTGATATTGAAGAACAAACTGTTAGTTGCTTTAGTTTCATTTTAAAAATTAACCGAATTAATACAGTATAGTGTATAATCTTGTATGTAATCATCAATTCTTTCAGTTTGTGATGTGAGATTAAAATACACTTTTCAGCGAAATAAACAGAGATTAATTGCGCTTAATTGTTTCTTCCTCGATGTGAATTTGTGATGGCAATGGCTTGTTACTTCTTCTTTTCCAGCTCGCTCTCTCACTTCACGGAATCTTCGCACATTCTATATATTTATAGCCTTTTCGTTTATTCCTTACGTGTTCGTTTGGTTTAAGATATGTTACAAAAAAAAAGAAAAAGAAAAAAAGAAAAAGAAGCAAACTTGAGTTTTCCTTTAAAAAACTAAAAAAGCACGTACACATTAAAAAAAGATAGTGCTGTAAGGGAACAACTTGATTGCCTTAGGTATCATATAGTATCTTCTTTTGCAGTTGTTTCATAGTTCACTTACTCCTGACGCATTGTATATTTATAGCCATTGTCGTATCATTTCTTATGGTTTAAATTATTTAATACTATCCATTAAATTTTTAATGTAAAAGCTACTTAACTAATAATTTGAATATACTAAGAAAATTAGATAAATTAATTAATGATTACAAATTGACATGATTCTTTTTAAAATATACATGTATAGCAAATGTCTTGTATCTATTTGAATTTGATTGGTAATAATGGTGATGACCGAATATTAATCAATTAAAGTAGTTTGAGAAAAAATGAGAAATAAAGTTTAAAATCATATATTTAGGATTAAAATCAATCTTTACTTAATTAGCTTCTACATCTTAGATGAGAGCATTTAAAACTAAAACCAGCCGCTTTAACTCTTTTTTACGCAAGAGAGTATTATATAATTGGGGAATCGAGTCTATTCTTTCCCTGGAGGAATGAAAGCACCATATGCTTTTTATAGGAATTTTCTTTTACAGAATTTTCCCCATCTTGTTATGCAAATCTTGTTTTTAGTAATTTTTGCGCCAAAGTTCTAAACTTATACATCACGTTTGATTGTTTGTGTCTGTTTGGATTTGTGCAAATCAGACTGAATATGTGCCCTTGTCCAACACAATTATTTTTAATTAGGCATCACTTAAAATAACACAACACTCATATCTAAATCTTGCACCTTTCTCTTCTCATCACTGTAATCTCCAATTCTTGCAGTTTGAGAAATTTAAAATATGCATTTCAGCTAAAGAAACAAAGACTGCTTGCGCTTACCTGGGCAGCAGTGGCTTGTTACTTCTTGGTTTTCAGCTCGCTCTCACACTTCACTAGCTCTTCACACATTCTCTATTTATAGGCTAACTTTTCGTTTATTCCTTACGTGTTCGTATGGTTTCAGATATTAATAGGTACCAAGAAAAGGATCGTGATATGTTACCGAAAAGAAAAAAACAAAAAGAAAAAGAAAACAAACTTGACCTTTTCTTTTAAAAAAACACATTCGGAAAAGAAAAAACCTCGTCCTGCAGGGGAACAACTCAATTGTCGTAAATATCATAGGGCATCTTCTTTTGCGGTTGGCTCACAGTTCGCTTACTTTAGACGCATTGTATATTTATAGCCGTTGTCGTATTATTTCTTACACTCATGTTAATATGGTTTAAAATATATAATACTCTTTCAGTGTTTAATATAAGACATACCTTATAGTGCAATTTATACTACAAAATGAGTCTTACATTGAAAACTACGGAGAATATTTCATTAAGTTTTTTATGTAAAAGCTACTTGTATAACTACTAATTTGAATATACTAAGAAAATTAGATAGATTAATTAATGATTACAAATTGACATAATTTTCCTAAAATACTCATGTATAGCAAATGTCCTGTATCTATTAGAATTTAATTATTAATAATACTGTTGATGGGTGAGTGTACAATCAATAAAGGTAGTTTTAAAAAAATAATAATTTATTCAGAAGAATACTAATAAATATGACAAATCGATTGAAATCATATATGTTATTTAGGATTCAAATCAAACTTTAATTAGTTTCTACCCCAACTCAAATCAGATGCTCTAAGTTACTTTAATTTTACACCATATGCTTTTTAAGTTCCTTTAATTAAATTGAACGGAATAGATCTGAAGCAGACAAGAAGCAAGAAATGGAAACAAAAGGCAAACGTGTTTATGAAATGGGGAATGCTTGATGTGGACCAATCTACGTGTTAACGCATATTTTAGATGAAAGGGTATTAGAAATTCTATATAATCACTTTTATTTTCGAATAATTTTTTTAAAATAAAACTATAAATGATTAAAAATTAAGAGAACTGTTAATTTCTATATTTTAAGAAATTTTTTTTACGCATTTTTATATTTTCAAGAAAAATTGGTAACTTCATTTTATTTTCAGTTTTTACGGTAAACGATTAATGCATCAAATAATCATATTCCAGTGATATTATATTTAATATAAATCAATTTTTATTTTAGTTTATTTAATTTATACGTTGGTTCAAATCGTGCTTTTGATGTTTAAAAATCAATATTTATAGTTGTTTTTAGCCCCATATAAAAGAAATCTTTCAATGTTTAAGCAAGTTCAAAATTTCTTTTCTCCCTTTAACAAGTAACAACGTGAAATAGTTAGGTGAAACTGGATCTAATCAATATTTGCCGGTTTTGTCAAATTGCTTCAAATTTTGTCATAAAGAATTTTTGTTTCTTAACACAAGTACGTGAATGAAAGATCCTTCTTCCTTTTCATATTATTTGGAATTTCTTATTTAATTTTTTTATTTTTGTTTCCGGATGGTGGTGGAAAATCCTGTAAATGGAAATAGAAAACCAGCGATGATTTTTTTTAGACGAGTACGATGATAGATAATGGATCTTTTTCACATTATTTCAATTATTTCTTATTTTTAATCGTGTTTTATTATTATATTCTAATAGTACTAGGAAATTCGCAGCCAAAACTAAAAAAAAAAAAATTAAAAAAAAAAACAGATGGAAGTTGGATTGTATCAAAAATAAATAAGAAAGAAATTACCGGGGTTGTTGTTGGGAATCAAATTAAAGTCTAATCTGTTGAGCAGCCAGCACTTGAACGTCACTACTTTTGTTGGAATTTGGCTTAAATAATTTGTTATTAAATAATTTGGAAAAGTCATACATTCGGAAAAAAATAGAAAAGAACTAGTCAAAGGACAAGATTTTTTATAAAATATATCAAGGTGACAGTATTTTAATTACAAAATCGGGCAAAAAGCATTCCAAATTTTTAATATCACCCATTATTCTAAAATAATTTTTGGCTTAGTCATAGTCCTAAAATATTTTTTCTATGAAATCCAGTATTTGGCTTCTAGCATACTGAAGTATTCTTTTCAGTACCACATACCCAATGTTCTAAAATAATTTTTAGTTCAATCAAATCCCTAAAATATTTTTCCTATAACACCTGGTATTTGGCTTCTAGCACATTGAAATATTTTTTTTTAGCACCATGTAGTATTCTCATTTCTTTTTTTCAATACCACCCAATATTCTAAAATAATGTTTGATCCAGTCAAAGCCCTAAAATTTTTTTTTCTATAACACCCAGTGTCTAGCTTCCGGCATGTTAAAGTATTTTTTAGTAACACCCAATATCTCAAATTAATTTTTAGTGCATTTAATACCATAAAATATTGCAGCAAAAAATATTTTAAGACACTAAGCGCCAATTAAAAAATGTCTATGGATACTACATAGTACAAAAAAAAAAATATTTCAATGTGCTGAAAGTAGAGGTATTCAAATTGTCTCGTCCCGGTCAGTCCGTCCTAATTCCAGTAACTTTGGGATGGGACGGGACGGGACAAAAAAATTTATGGGATGAGACAATTTCGGAACGGGACAAAATATATCTCGGGATGGAACAGGACACAGGACGGGATCGTCCCGTCCTCGGGTATATACTATATAATTGAAAAAAAAAAATTTGCAAATACTTTGGCTCAAAGACCTCTCTTCCTGAGTTGCCCATTATTTCTAATACCAATTTGGCGCCTCCCCTGCTTGCCTTCAGACTTCCTGGTTCTTTCCTTCCCCGCGACACGACCTCTGCAATACCAAATTCAGCGCCTCCCTTGCTTTACCTTGACGGCTGGCTTCAGATCACTTCCTCAGGTCATTCCTTCCCTGCGAGGTGAGCCCACAAGTGCACTCCTGAAACTGTCTCCTGCAAATCTCCCTCTGGATCGGCCTCTCGCGTGTGGCATTTTCAATAATTCTTGCCGTGTCTCTCCACGCACAGCTCTGCTTCATGCAGGGACGCAGATGCTTACAGTCTAAATAGTTTTTATTTTCAAAGCAGACTGTCTCCTGAGTCCATCTCCTTCTCGGCCTTTCGCTCTCCTGTCATACTCGTCATTGTCGTCCTATTCTCGCCAGCTCAGAGCTTCACGAGACTCTCCCTACCGGTGCTGAGATCGCCGTAGCTGGTCAAGCTGATAATCCTTCTTGGGCCAGCACTCTATTGCTACTCTAGACATTGCATCACCGTGAAAGCCTTGGCCCCCGCTGGTCGCGCTCCGGTCTCTCTCCCCCTTTGTCCAAGCTCATCCAGCGTCGAATGTAAAGAGGCATTTTTTAAATACAAAGAGGCGTTTTTGTTACATTTAAAACGTGATTGTTCACAGGCCCAAAAATTTAATTATTAGAAACTTTTAAGGCCCAAAAACAAAAAAGAAACAAAGTAGGTCCAATAAAAAAGAAATAAGGTCCAAGAGGGGAGAAGACGGACGGGACATCCCTGTCCCGTCCTGGTTTTGTCCCGGTCCTGTTAGGACCGGGACGGGAGTGGGATGGAATGGGACACAGGACAAAAGTCCTGTCCTGTCTCGTGAACACTTCTAACTGAAAGTCATACACTAGGTGTCATAGAAAAAATATTTCAAGGCTCTAATGGGACCCACAAATTATTTTAGAATACTAGGTGACAATGAAAAAAATATTTTAAGAGAGTAATTGATATTAAAATAATATTTTAGAATATTAGATATTTATTTACAAAAACTACCACCTCAGCTAAACTACACCAAAGCGTTGTAGCTTCAGGCAAAGGATAGCAATGGATGGGAAGGGATAAAGGAGAGAAGCCGCATCCCTTTTTAACTCCCAGCCGCGAGTACTAAGGCAATTCAACCACTTGATGTACTATAATTATATTCACGATGACCATACCGTACTAGCCTACTGTTCTAGAATTATTAACGTCATTTTTGAGGAGTTGGTTGATTTTTTTTTCCTTTTTATGAATAATAAAACGGAAACTTCATTCACGATCGAAGGTAAACAATGCAGAGATCAGAGGGAAAAAATCAGTAATTTCATGGCTCTGTTTAATTAGTTCGATTTTACATTCTCTATATGCAAAATCTGTGAAAACAATCTAAAATTTTGATGGTATCATCAATGGTATCTTGAAAGGAATGATTTATTGGCTTGATTCTAGAGAAAAAGGTTGATGGCTCCTGCCCAATCGCAACATGCTTCCACTTTCCTGATTCCCGAATTCCAACAGAATTCCAGACCGTTTGCAACTCCTAGCATCTCAGCTGGCAGGAGGATATATATTCACTCGGGTTGAGTTCTGTTTCAGGATGATTGTTCCTTTAGGCTTTCAAGAAAATATGAAGTTTTTTTCACAATATAATTTAATTTCATCCTCCAATAAATTAGGAGTGTTTATTTTAATCATCATAATAATATCCCTCTTTTTCAAATTATGATAAGTCTTTTTTAGAAACATTTTCGTTCCATTTTATGTGTCTTTCTAGAAGTTAAAAGAAGTATTTACTCGGCGGCAAAAAAAGAAGAAGTATTTACTAATACTATTTTGATATATCCTTGTTTGCTTCAATGACTTATAATTTATTCATCACGTTAACTAAGGATAAATTTGGTAATGTAGTCAATAGTTTCTATAGTTTTTGTCAATTTTTTTCCTGATAAGTTGCACTGTGAGTTTTCTTTTGGTCATTTTTACGTTTCTTGGTTTTGGCTATTTGCGCTATGATTTTTTTTGTGTGATTAATAATATACACTCCTTTTTTGGTTACAAAATTTTTGTAAGCATAACTTCAATTTTAAAAGATTTATATTTTAAAATGGAGGAAGTATAAGGATTTTAATAAAATATTATCAAGTCTATTTATTACTCCTTCTCCATATTATAAGAAGTATTTTAGAAGAAAATTTTGGTTCAAAATATAATATATTGATGGAGTAATTAATAATAGTTTTTCACTTTTAGCTTTTATCGCAAAAAGAAAGACAGTTTTAAATGAAGAAGAGAGATTAAAGAGTTTCCCAATCTCAATCTTTAATAAGAATAAAATAGGTAACCTTTATTAATTTAAAACATATTTAATGATTTAATCAACATTACTTCGTTTGCCAGAAAGCTTAACTAATGTGTTGCATTATGAACCGGAAGAATTATAAACATTGCACGTGTAAATGTCCATCACTCTTAATTCTTAGGATTATTTAGCTTAAATGTTCTTGTGGTTAATGTGATTATATTCTTCTTTATTTCTTTGTGATCATAGGAGTAGACTTCAATAGTTAAAGGCACATGCTGGCAAAAACAAAAAGTTGAAGTCTGTGCATTGGCCCGGGGGGGGGGGGGACAAGAAAACTCAATTGTTTTCCCTCCCAATTTCGTCTTACGTACTATTCCTTCTGCTCTCTGATTTTGGGAACATTAGGTCCAAATTAAAGTGACAGTTACCTTAAAATGAAGGGGAGATCGTTATATCTCGTGTGAACGAGAGGATGAGGATATGTTGTTCTCATAGAAAAGGTGCTGTTCCCCAAGAAAATAATTTTGGGAGAATTATAATAAGATTTAAAAAAATAATTACAAAATAAATCTAAAAAATTGTTATTTTTTACTCTGAAATTTGTTATTATATTTTTTTTAGATTATCACTGAATTTTTTTATTAATTATTTTTTTTGGGACTTGATTCGTAACTCTCGTAATAATTTCACCACCCTTGTACGTACACCTGCGCTCGGCCCTTATGCTTCTGTAATGAATGGCCATAAAGAGCTTGAAGCACTTGATGTACGGTGAGAGTGACCACACAATAGTAACTGCGGGGCTCTTCTGATCTGCCATGCATGCGATGGCTATACGAGGAGACGAGGCTTCGGCCGCGGGACGCGGATCCTCTCCCTCGCTCCCTGTGCCTCTGTCACGCACCTAGATTGTGAGCTTGCCATATTAATTAATTGAAGATTTTAATAAATCTTATATATTAATGATCTTAGTCTCATAAATTTGAATTCAAAAAAATTGGCAAAAAATTTTGAATTAAAAAAAATTAGACTCTTGCTTTTTGCACTATTAAAATTTGAGAAAATGATAGAAAAATGATTAGTTACATTTAAAAATCTCCCAATAGTTACCTAAATAATAAAAATTCCTTTTTAATTAAATAAATCTAAATAGGGATTTTAAATATTATTGAAATGACCATATTGCCCAATTTTAATTTTTTTTGGAAAACCCATTATTAACAATCTTATAATTTCAAGACCCTATCTAGTTAGATAATTAGCAGAGCTTTTTACATTCTCTATATATGCGAAACTTATGAAAACAGTCATCAATGATACCTTGAAAGGAATGATCATGGGCAGCTTGATTTTTGAGGCTTTAATTTGACGGGGTGCTCTCACACACACACACACACAGAGAACCAAGGAATGACCGTAATTTTTTGTGATATTAATTCATTGAATATTTTAAAAAAGAATATAAAGTTTTCTGCTTTATTGCATTGATGATTTTGATCTCTTAAATTTGAATTTAAAAAATCTCAACCATAACTTTATTTCTTATTATTGATGAAAATATGCTCATGAATACAATTAAACTTTTTATTAATTTAAATTTAAATTGTTCAACCTTATTTGGATTCAAACTATAATAGCCCCATCTGTATTCCTGCTATAGTCAACACATTATCAATGTTCATGCATGGTGCTTTACATGATAAGATTCAACGGGATCAGAAATTTCTTATTCAACAGAAAATACATGAAGTAATAAGATGTGAAGCACGTACTTACATAGATCTTAGTAAAACAGAGCCTAATAAATAATTTTAGGGAAGGACTTCCATCATTCTTCAAATTTTTTCTTAACCGTAACTATAAAGTACCATGGGCCCATCAGTGTATTAGGCCCATGTGACCCCTTTGGTTTGGTTTGGGCTGGACCCAATTCATCTTCTGATTTGTTCCCGTTATAAATAAATAATTCATCCACACATATATAGCCAAGTCTTGTCAATTAATTAATCTAATTAATTTGGGATAATTACATCAATATATATTTATGTTCTGAATATAAGTAATTGCATTGTTACCCGAGTAAGCTTCAAGAGGAAAATTTTTATTCAGCAGAAAATAATACATATATAACAAGATGCGAATAAATTACATACACAGTTCATGGCCACCTCACCGGCCTTTTCTTGAAGAGGCCTGGACCATAAGTAGACCAAAATACTTCAACAAGAAGAGGGAATTGTAATAATATAAAGAGGGTTATTGGAATACTAGCAAGCATAGGAACAAGAAGAATAACCCATAAACGTGATGAGTGATATTGCAACATGATCATTATGGTTGCTGAAAAGGCAATCATCATATTTGCAATAGATAGAAAAAGTGTAGAAAGACCTATTATCAATTTTGTGGGTAGTGAGTAAAGGAAGTCTTCATCGGTATAGCGAGACGTGAGGATCCCTAAAAATGTGAGCACGGAAGTGGTGGAAGAAAACAAGGAAAGTGCATCTGAAATTAAAAAGACTTTAAATAACTTCTCCTCCATAAACATTGGGTATCCTGAATTCTGATTGTTCCCTCCGGGAACCGTTATAGCTGCCGCAAACATAATGGTAACAATTAGGGCCCAAACAACTGAGCAAGAAGAAGCTGTGTCTTTCATCCATTTTTCTCCATCAGCCCTAAGCTCTTTGTGGTTTCTTTTGAAATACTCTAGAGGCCTCAACATGTCCTTGTTTACAACTAGCCTATCCCCAGGATCCATCACACTCTCAACGGCCTATTTTTACAGAAAATAAATACATAATAAGTAATTAATAAAAGACACAATATCGAAGGAAAGAGCATTACATTTCACTTCTAACTAACCTTGAACCATTGCATCTCGCTTTGCATCTACAATGCAGCGCCAGAGATGCTGTCAAGGTAGGAAGAAGGAGCCAACAGGGCTGCCACATGCAGCAAGGTATTTGAGGTCTTCTTCTCAACTATTGACGCCACCACATTCTTAAAGCAAAAACCACGGAGGAGGTTGAAAATCTCAGCTCTACGATATTTAACAGCATAGAAGAAAATGGGCAAGTCTAACCCACCATAACTGACTAGCGTTATTAATTCTGTGTTTGCCTTTGTTACTCGCAACAAAAACTCAACATTCTCTACTTCACATACAGATAGCAGTGCTTTTTCAAACATATTCTTCTTTGCTTTATTCAAATGTCTCAGATTCTCACAAACTAAGTTTAGAATTTCAGCTGCTTTTGCATGCTGCACCTTCATCTCATATATTTTCTTGATTCCTGCACCATTCGTAAATCAAATAGAATTAAAATATTAAAGGCATCCAATTTAAGTTCTGGGCCGGGCAACTTTTTGGGACACTTACGTACCTAACAAATTGTAGATGCTGGGGATGGGCCAATGGAATAGACCTAGGCCTGTTGACATGGATTTGGTATGTATAATGAATAAATTGAGAAACGTAACTTTACATTGTATAATCGATGTTCTATAATAATAGTTATATAATATTACTTGATTTCATCTTCTAAAGTGAGAGAGAATTTTGTACCTTGACCAGCTTGGTTGCTCTCGCCTTCTTGCTGAATATCTACGCAAAAATGCCCAGCGGTTGTGGTTGATGGTATTTTGATATCTTCCACCCAAATGTGACCAAAGAAATGGAACACATAAGCTTCTTCGAATAATATTGCAACAAATAACTAGAAACTACAAGTAAATTACATAAATAGTGTCAATTAATTGCCGCCACCTCCTAATAAATTGAGGGATTGTTTTGAATGAAACATAAAGACAGAAATAATAGTTGCAAAAAAATAATAATAAAGTCAGAGATAATATTTTCCAATAAATTGAGGGTTAATTGCATAAATTGTATTTTTGGAATTTTGCCAACATTATTTTTGGAAACACTTCATAAACGTTTCACCAAATTTTCAAAGAGCCTTAGTAGATGAATACCAGTGGCAGTTAAAATAACTTCATCTTCACCATCTTTATCCTCATCGTCATAATCAAAATGAGCAAACAGCATAAAGAAAATTGTAGGGAAAAACAGAGAGTAGTAGAAAGTAATTAAAATAATAATATGCACTAACAGTGATACAGCCATCGCTTCCAGAACAGAAGTTGACTTATATATGTCCAGAGAATTAGGAAGACAGAGCGCAATATTCCCAATTGTTGGGTCCTCGTCTGCGTCAGTAGTAAAAAGCAGCTCCTTGCATCGTTGGAGCAAATGCAAGGCAATATCTATTTATGCACCAACATCATACAGTATGAGAAATGGAAAAAGGCCACATGTATAAACTAACGAGGGAAAATGAAAAGGGTAAAATGACATTTTTGTACTGAAAGTTTTCGTTGACCAATTTGTACTGAGGTGGATCTGTCATATTAAATATTATGTCACATAACATGCCACATCATCACAATCCTTACTGGAAAGAAAATAAAGGAAACCTTTCCCCTGCATCATTATCATCAGTCCCATAAAAAAACTTTAAACCCAGATCAACAATTTCACACAGCAATGGCAGTTTGGATTGATTATGATATTTATGGGTATCTTCAGCTCTTCACAGTAGCTCTCCAAATACACAAGCCTCACTATTACCAACTTCATTAATTAAAATCAACAAAAAAATCACAATAGATTTTGAAATCCAAATTCAAAACCAAACGGCAAACATGAATATAAACCCAGAAATATTAAAATAAAAATAAAAATAAAAACAGAGCAAGAGCTTGAACAGTAAGGGATGAAGGTAAGCCCGGAAATATTCAGATCTACATTTGTTTTTGGTTTCTTCCCAAAGAACGTGTGGCGGAGGAGGAAGAAGAAAGAGACATGTTTGGTATTTCACTTTTATTACGTTGCGTACTATCCTATATGGCAGATCCAGCGCAACACAAATTGGTCAACTAACAGTTGACCGTTCAACTCCGTTGAAATATGACGACATTGCTACGAGTTTGCCACTTCTGAAGCCAAATTGCTTCAAAAAAAATTTCTGAATACCTACAATTCCTTCCTGAAAACTTTCAGGACTAAAATATACCTTAACCTAAATGAAAATGAAACGCATATATTATTGCGCTGTGTATAAAATTATTTATCTAGGAGTAGTTATGCTACCTAGTTCTCCGCGTTTCAAACAGGTGTGGAGTAACGCAGGCCCCACAGTGCCCTTTTTTGGTTGGAAGACTTCCAAAGGAGTGACACGATAAAGATAGCGTCCCAATTCCTTGTGGCCAGAATAAAAAGCCGAGGTAACAGGAATCTCCCACTCGTCTCGACTTGGAATTACAAGTGCCTTTTTATTTTTGATGATCAAGCATGCGGTAACCGGGATGAGTTCACTATGTGAAGCAGCCATTGCAAGTGGAGTATTGCCATAGTAAGCATCGCGTATCTCCAGATATTCTTCTGGAACTAATCTCACCAGCTCCTCTACTATGCCCAGATGCCCAAATTTTGCAGCCACATGAAGAGGTGTTTCGCGCATTGACTTCGCAAAATCTACTTCCAATACCTGAGAACAGCGATCAATGGATGCTTTTGCAGCTGACCAGTTGTTTTCAGCTACGGCCTTGCGGATATTACTAATCTCTAATCCTTCTGCCTCCGTTAACTCTGTAATCACCACTCAATTATATTTTGAGTAGGAGGGCAATGAGAGAATTTTTAGTAGCCTTACAAACAGAATATTTTGAGTAAATTAATTTTGTGGAGATGACTCTCTTGTGAGAGAGCTGGTGTCGCTAATTACGAAAGGATTTTTCCACATATACCCCTAATGAAATATATAAGGCACTGACCTGGAGGAGGGGCCGGTCCATTATTATTGTGGGAATCATAGAGAATGTCCCATGCACGTTTGGCTTCAGGGACCCCTCTTATAAGAGAATGATTTTGAGGTCCACAAGAGATACGAATGACATGTAATGCTGCGGCATTCTTTCTTCTCCATTTGGCAAAATCTTTGACACGATATCTCTCCGGTTTGGCCCTACTACTGCTTGTCACTTTCCAAAGATCTTGAGATATCAGATAGTTCTTAACCCATTCGAACCAAATTTCACCGCTGTCTTCTCTAAGTGGCTCTGCACCTATGTCGTTAAAATTGCGCCTCCCTTCCATAGCTCAATTAACTAAAGCTGTTACGTTGGAGACGGCGAAAATTTGAGCCTTCTAATCAACACAAAATAATACTAATAATAAATAATAAATAAAATGGATTGTTTTTTGGAATATTTTCACATGATATGATTATGGCGGAATAATGCAAGTTGCAAAGTAAGCGCTGACCAACAAAGAAAATAGAAGCATTAATCATGCCTTTAATTTCCAAACGGACTTTTAAAATTCAAATTTGATATCTTTGGACATGACAATCAGAATCTAATAATATGGGTTTATTGGGATTAGATTAAAATAAATAAATTATTTTTAATTTAATTTTTTTTAAAAAATATATTGGATAAAAATTAAATTAAGTAATATAAATTATATATAGATAAGATTTTGGGAAAATTCCAGAAAAGGTCCCTCAAATATATGAAATCCCAGATTGGGTCCTGGAATTTCCAAAATGACAGAAAGGGTCAGTGACCCAATTTGTCATTTGTGAAATTAAGACCAATTGACAATAGCTGTTACTTTCGGTTCCCATTCTTTTGTGAGAATTGCAAAGGAGTTAGTAAGTTCTAAGAAAAGGATAAAGTTTTTAGACTTGAGACTCTGAAGTATTCCCTCTGACTAAGCGCACACGTGCTTCTCCTTTGGTTTCTTCAATAGCTGTTACTTTCGGTTCCCATTCTTTTGTGAGACCGCTCAGTATTTTCCTCACTTGATCTTCTTGACTATATTTCTTCCCAAGTGCAGTGAGGTGGTTTATGAGATGTGAGAATCTGACTTCCATATCTCGGATACTCTCTCCTTCCTTCATTCTGAATAATTCAAATTCGGTGGTGAGAGTGTTGATTCGACTCTGTTTTACACCGGTGGTTCCTTCATGAGCTATCTCCAGAGCCTCCCACATTTCCTTCGCGGTTTCCAGACTTGAGACTCTGAAGTATTCCCTCTGACTAAGCGCACACGTGAGTATGTTGATAGCTTTGTCATTTAGAGTCACCAGCTTCTTATCTTCCTCATCGAACTCGCTGGGACTCTTGCGTACTTGCTGGCCATCTATTGTGTTCATCGGGACATAATTGCCGTGTTCTATTACGTCCCACAAACCATACTCTGTGGCCTTGATGAAGATTTTCATCCTCATTTTCCAGAAGGTATAATTTTCTCCACTGAAGCCTGGCGGTTTAGATGTTGAGCATCCTTCGGGTAGCACGCTATCTCCAAATCCTGCCATTTGATCTCTCTTTGGACTGTTAAATCCTTAGTGAAGAGACCTGCTCTGATACCAAATGTTAGAAACAATCTCACCCAAGAGGGGGGGTGAATTGGGTGAGTTACAAAAATTTTAAATCAAATCCGTGACAGTATTGAATAAAAACAGAGAGTCAGAGTCAGGAGAAATTTAACCGCAGAGAGAAGACACAAGATTTATACTGGTTCGGTCTAAACCACGTGACCTACTTCCAGTCCCCAGAACACCTCTGAGTATTTCACTATCTTCCAAGATCGACAGGGCTCTTGGTGCCTCGGTACAATAATTGAATCGCTCAATCACTCCCCCTTACTCCCGTAAGGATACAAGCCCTCTCAAGAGTCCACACTCTTGAGTATCACTCAAGTTTTTAATAAAAATAGTAGTTGGCTCTCTCACAGAGTGAATTTAATGATAAACACTGATGCTCGGTAGTAACGTGAAAAACAGAGTATTGAATGCTAAATAATCGCAGGTGGTAGTTCCGGTATTCAATGTCTTCATTAATGCTTCTTCGCGCCTTTTATAGTTGATATCGTTAAGTAGCCGTTAGACGGAAGAGCTTCTAGCCGTTGTGACTCCGTTTGCGTGTTTCGCTGGTTTCAACGGCTCCGCCATTAATGCGTCTGAGCTTCTGACACTGTAGGTTGCAGTCTACGTAATCCCGTTGAAGAGCCGTTGCACTCGTTTTTCATTAATCTGCATATTTTAAGCTTTAAGCAAATAGGAGTCTTGCGGTGAATACTTTAATCATGAACAAAGAAGAGAAAACAATTTTATCATTCAAACATTTGTGATGAAATGATTTATCTGTAAGACGAGCAGAAAGTCATTCTGGTTTAGTTTGATAGAAGAGATGATCGATTACTTGATGATAGATCAGGTTATCGATAAACAGAATGAAGACTTTTCAAATTAGTTCACCAATATTATCGATCAAGTGTTGGATCATTGACTCTAAGAATTATCATAGCAAAGGAAATCGTTCCATGATCGAACACTTGTTTGATCGAACAGATTATCGATAATTCAAATGTTATTGAAATGAAACTTCAGTCATTGATGATCGAACAATTTATCGATAAATATATGATGGATAATGTTATCGATAAACCATGGGTATGAATATATTCAATGAAAGACACAGACTATTTGAAGTGATCGAACAGTTGATCGATCAAAGAATATTCGAACAAGTAATCGAATAAAGTGAGAAGAGAAATTTAATCCTGTAAGGCAAAGAAACTGATTATCGATCACGTTTTGTGAAAACATGAGTTTCAGGGAATTGAATGATCGATCATATTATCGAAAAACCAGTGATCGATTAGGTGATCGAAAATAGTTCAACATAAGTTAATGCGAATATAGCAATCCTTAGACTCTTTATCGATCATGTTATGTGAAAAGATATTTATGCAAACAAGTTAAATTTATCGATAATGTTATCGATAATTTGGTTGCAGGAAAACTAAATAAGAGTAGATAAAGACATTGATTATCGATCATGTGATCGATAATTTTATGATCAATAAGGTCATCGATCCATCAGTAAAGATGATTACCTGTATTCAAAGAGTTAGAGCATAATGTTCGAACATGTAATCGATAAACAAATGATCGAGAATATGATCGATAAATTGGTAACAGAATTAATGTGTAGAATAAGTAGATTGTGTTACCTTTGATCGAAGTCGTTATTGATAACTGATTTATCGATCACGTGATCGATAAATACACATCAGATTTGGTTCTCTTATCAGTAACTCGATTGTTCATCTGATATTATCGATCAGTTGATCGATAATTAACCATAGTTTTGTGTGATTTCCACGTTAACGATAATCGATCATTTTATCGATTAACTACTTATCGACTGGTTCTTCGATCAAAATACCTACTATAAACTCGATTTACACTTGAACAATTATCTGTAACCTTAGCGATAAATGATTGATCGATCAAAATACTTAACCCAAATTATCTGACTTTGTTATCATCAAAACTATAATCCTAACAGAAGTCTGATTGTTTCCTCCGGGAGCTGCAATTGCTGTAGCAAACATAAGGGTAACAATTAGAGCCCCAACAATTCAGCAAGGGGACACTGTTTTCTTCATCCATGTCTCTCCTTCAACTCTCAACTCTTTCTCTTTGCGGTTTTCTTTGATAAAGTTTGCAGGCTTAATTAAGCCCTTTCTCGTTTGCAACTAGATCCACCACACTCTCTACAGGCTATGTTAACAGAAAAAATAAGTTTATATATATATATATATATTTGTGATTCATTTTATATGTTTACAGAACATGTGTGTACGTGTTAATGTGATTAATTTTCATTTATTAATCTCTTCAAGATGCTCAGAAAATCATTAAACTTGAGTTCTCACCTTGAACCATTGCCATTCTATTTGCATCTGCAGTACTGCGGTACGGGGGATGCGGTTAAGGTAGGAAGCAGGAGCCAAGGAGGCTGCCACATGCAGCAAGGTATTTTATTTCTCATCAACTAGTGTTGATACCACATTCTTAAAGTGAAAACCACGGAGGAGGTTGAAAATCTCAGCTTTACGATATTCAACAGTCTCGAAGAAAATGGGCGAGTCTGGGTGACCAAAAGTGACTACAGTGACTAATTCCGGGTTTGCCTTCATTACTCGCAATCAGTGCTTCTGCAATCATACCATTCTTTACTTGAATAAAAAATATCAAATTCTGACAAACTAGGTTTAGAATTCTAGCAGCCTTTGCATGCTGTAGCTTCGTCTTATATATTTCCTTCATTCCTGCCCCATCGGTAACTCAAATAGAATTTTATGTTAGTCAAGTTTAATTAATCATGAGGACTAAATTATTAAAGGCATCCAATTTAAGTTTTGGGGAGCTATTTGGCACACATACATATACCTAACAAATTATAGATGCGGGAGATGAGCCAACGGAGCAGACCTATCCCTGTTGACATGGATATTCACTACAAAAAAATTGACTTTCAGCGGCGACAAAAGTCGCCGCTGAAAGTACAAAAGTCGCCGCCGAAAGTTTTTTGCGGCGACAAGTCGCCGCTGAAAAGTCGTTGCCGTAGCAGCCGTGGCTGAAAACTTTCAGTGGCGACTAAAAAGGTCGCCGTTAAAAGATACTTTCAGCGGCAACTTTTAGAAGTTTCAGCAGCAACAAATGTCGCCGCCGAAAAGCCTTTCAGCGGCGACAAAAAAGTCGCCGCAGAAAACACTTTCGACGGCGACACTCTTGTCGCCGCTGAAAGACTTTTTGGCAGCGACATTTGTCGCCGCCGAAAGTGTTTTCTGCGGCGACTTTTTTGTCGCCGCTGAAAGTAATGCCTAAGAAGAATTGGCTTTACCAATGCCACGTCATCACCGCCGATGCCACGTCATCGTCTCCGGCCGCCACGTCAGCACCGTCGACCTCCACGTCATCGCCATCGGCGGCCACGTCATCACCGCCGACCGCCACATCATCACTAGCCACCTCCACGTCATTGCCACGTCACTCCTCCTCGCCACGTCATCGTCTAAATATTTTCACCTTAAACGTGTCTTCTTCCAGGTTCGAACTCGTGACCGCCTCCCTTCGTGTCCAACCTTCTTGCCGCTGAGCCAGATTGAATTTGTTTATTAATATTGTAAAATAAAATATATATTATTATATTATACTTTCAGCGGCGACAAAAAAAGTCGCCGCTGAAGGTCTACTTTCGGCGGCGACAAAAAAAGTCGCCGCTGAAGGTCCATTTTCGGCAATTTGTTTATTAATATTGTAAAATAAAATATATATTATTATATTATACTTTCAGCGGCGACAAAAAAAGTCGCCGCTGAAGGTCCACTTTCGGCGGCGACAAAAAAAGTCGCCGCTGAAGGTCCATTTTCGGCAATTTGTTTACTAATATTGTAAAATAAAATATATATTATTATATTATACTTTCAGCGGCGACAAAAAAAGTCGCCGCTGAAGGTCCACTTTTGGCGGCGACAAAAAAAGTCGCCGCTGAAGGTCCATTTTCGGCAATTTGTTTACTAATATTGTAAAATAAAATATATATTATTATATTATACTTTCAGCGGCGACAAAAAAAGTCGCCGCTGAAAGTCCACTTTGGGCGGCGACAAAAAAAGTCGCCGCTGAAGGTCCATTTTCGGCAATTTGTTTACTAATATTGTAAAATAAAATATATATTATTATATTATACTTTCAGCGGCGACAAAAAAAGTCGCCGCTGAAGGTCCACTTTCAGCGGCGACAAAAAAAGTCGCCGCTGAAGGTCCATTTTCGGCAATTTGTTTACTAATATTGTAAAATAAAATATATATTATTATATTATACTTTCAGCGGCGACAAAAAAAGTCGCCGCTGAAAGTCCACTTTCGGCGGCGACAAAAAAAGTCGCCGCTGAAGGTCCACTTTCAGCGGCGACACTTTTGTTGCCGCTGAAAGTCTTGGTTTCAGCGGCGACTTTTTGGTGTCGCCGCCGAAAGTGGACTTTCAACGGCGACTTTTTTTGTCGCCGCCGAAAGTCGTCGCCTAAAGTCTATTTTTTTGTAGTGATTTTTGTTCCTTTTAGCCCAATGATTCGAAAGGACTACTCACACATGATATGCATGCATGTCTATATATGCATAGGTTTATCTCTTTTTTTTTTTTTTTTTTGAGGATCACAGGCACACAGGTATGGTTTGTTTGTGTGGATATACAAGTCTATCTTTTCGTCCTACTTTACCAAAGAGACATGCGATAACCAAGAGGAACCGTTCCACTGTGAAATGCGATAATTAAAAAGTAGTTAACAATGCCTAAGCTTATGATTTATGTTTCTGATGACTTAAATTGACTTAAATTATTTCCTTGCCTTTTAAAAGGCATCTGACATGAAATTAGGACAGTAAGGAGCAAGAGAGAGAAAGGGTGAGATGGATTTGGAATGAGTATATTCATGTAACCAAATATTGATGAATGCAACACAGGGAGAAAAATTAAGTTATACCGGTGGTAGTTAAAATAACTTCATCTTCATCATCTATCCTCATCACCATAATTCACCATTTTGGCTCGTGTATAATTAACACGGGCAAACAACATATAGAAAATTGTAGGGAAAAACAGAGAGTGGTAAGTAATAAAATGCACTAACCGGGATGGGCCCATCGCTTCCAGAACGGAAGTTGACTCCTGTCAAGAGAATTAGGTAGATAGAGTGCAATGTTCTGAATTGCTGAGTTCCCATCCATGTCAGCGGCAAAAAAGAATCTCCGTACTTTGTTGGAGCAAATTCAAGGCAGTACCTATTTATGTATCAAAATCATATAGTATCGGATGGAATGGCAAAACGACAAACACGTATGAACGAACAAGGTAAAAATTGAAAATCAAACATATATTATGCTTTATGTATAAAATCATATATCTAAAAGTTAAGTTACCAAATTCTCCAATTCTCAAACAGGTTCGGATTAACTAAGGACCCACAGGACCTTTTTCTGGTTTGAAGACTTGCAAAGGAGTGCATCTTCATTTTTGTTGATCATGCATATGCTGCAGTTGGGATGACTGCACCATGTGTTGCAGCTGTTATAAGTGGAGTATGGCCATTATAAGCATAATGTATAAGTGGAACTAAACTCACCAACTCTTCTACCATGCCCAGACGCCCAAACTTTGCGGCCACTTGAAGAGGTGTTTCACCTATTGAAGTAGCAAAATCTACTTTCAATATCCTAGGATGGCAATCAACGTATGCTTTTGCAGCCGACCAGTTATTCTGAGCTATGGCCTTGTGCAAAATGCCCATATCTAATTCTTCTGCTGCCTCCGTTATCACTGTAATCACCAATTAATTAAATGCCAAGAAATCATAAATATGAGTTGTCCGGCGCCCTTACAAACAAAGAAGGACCATATTTTGACTAAATTTGTGTAGATAAGGCTCTTGTTAACTAGTCTCCTTTTCCAATAACAAAGTATGAGGCACTAACTATAACACTCTCTCCGTTTCTGAGTCATTGTATATTTTTGAGAGCGTTGGTGTCCCTAATTAATATAAGACCCTTAACAAAGTTGTAGGAATAATTGAGGGATGTTTCCACATATGCCCTTGTGAATAATCAAAATTTCATCACCCGCGTTCTTTGAAAAATTTGAAGGCATTGGAAGTCAATTCACGTATAGATAGCTAATGCGACAGGGACTCATTTGCATGTATTCAAGAGTATAGAAGGTTGAATAATATTAAAGTCCCAAACATACAAACATACACACACATACACTTATACAGGGCACTGACCTGGGGCTGGTATATTATTTTTGGAGGTACTATAGAATGTCCCATGCATCTTTGGCTTCAGAGGCACCTCTTATATGCGAATGATATGCAACGCTGCAGCATTGTTTCTTCTTCCCCATCTGCCAAAATCTTTCACACGATATCTCTCTGGTCTTGCGCTACTGCTTGTCACTTTCCAAAGATGTCGAGATCTTAGGTAGTTCTTAACCCATCAAACCAGTCTTTTTTGCTGCGCTCCGTAAGTGGCTCTGCAACTATGTTGCTAAAATTGCGTCTCCCTTGCATAACTCAATTAAAGCTGTTGTTGCTGATCGATGCTGATGACACTCTGTAATAAATTTGAAATTGTAGCTACCAATTAATGGCCAATGTTTCTCGATAACTACAAATATTTTCCGTTGAAAGGAACAGAGATGAATCATATGCACAACTTACCAGTTTAACTTGGCTATGTATATATGCACCTTCCCCTCCTCTGACGGAAACTCTGATATGTCAATGGCTCAGCCTTCTTTTGCACCTTGACATCTTTTTCCTTTGAGTCTCCTGGGTTTTTGTAAACTAAGCGCTAATGTTTGACTAAAATAAGAAAAAGTAAGCATTACTTATATATCTATTTCGAATCGGATATAATACTGGAGAATATTATCCGTCTATTTGGGATAATCCAGGATGTGAAATAACGTAAACGCCTATCACGGTGGAATTGTTTTGATAAATCATTTTTAATTAATAATTTTTAAAATTTTCTATATCTTTTAGGCCACCATTTTATATCTGATTGCAGAGAATTAAATAATCCCAGAGCGCCCCACATCTAAACAAATAATTAATACACTATTCCACCATTAAAAAATGTAGAAGCTTGGAGATCGATGAGGGTTTGTCGTCTCGTCTTGCTCCAGCTTCTCCTGTATCTGCTTGTCGTCAGTCGTCTTGTGTGTGTTTCTTGGTTGGAAAATCTAAGTGTGATCAAATACAAAGAAGACGAGGAAGCTAAAGGCAAAGGAAAGAAATTAAAGAAACAAAGAAGATGAAGATGACGAGGCCGAAGGGAAAGATACGAAACCAAAAAGTTGAGTGAGGCTGAGAGCATGTGAGACTGTGAATTGAAGTAGTGTGAGAGGAATTTAATGTTGGTCAGATTATTTGTCGAACAACACGTGATTGGGGCAGGGCCAGGGGTAGGCTGGAGGCGGACTAACATTTTAATTTAAAGATTCAAATTTTAAATAAATATTAAGTTAATGATAAATATTGGGTGGTGACCGGAAGGTGGGAGAGTTTTTTTTTTTTTTTTTCGGTTGAATAGAAAATTGAATACAAACAAGATAAAGCAGCTAACAAAGAAAGCTAAGGTACCTATCCTTCATCACCCTCCTCTTCTTGGCTAATAGTTGAAGGCTGATCAAAGATCTAAAAATTGGTTTGCATGAGAGAATTTAGCTAAATGGTCGGGACAAAACAAATGTTCCCTAAAAGAGTGCTTAATCAGGACCTGCCAATACAGGTTTAAAAGATTCTGTTACTGTGATGTAATTTGAAGATGTAATTATATTATATTTTTTAATGTTTTATTCTTATTGTTCCTCACATATTTGTTATATTTATATGATTATATATGTATATAATATTATTGTTATTTTATTATTCTGTCATGTGACTGGCTGATCTTTTTGGTCACGCTTTTAGCACATTGATATCTTACTTAATTAAACACAATAACCGTATCTAAATCTTCTACCTCTCTCCTCTTCACTGTAATCACTAATTCTTGTAGTTTGAGAAATTAAAATACACATTTCATCCAAAGAAACAAAAAAATAATTACGCTTACTAATGGTGGCCATGGCTTGTTTACTTCTTTTGCAGCTAGCTCTCACATTTCACAAACCCTTCGCACCTTGTATATCCATAGCCGTTTTCCCTACGTGTTTGTATGGTTTAAGACTTTTTCTTTCTTTTTTTTTAATGGCCAGTGGTATGGTTTACGGCATTTAATACTATGTCCAATTGCTAATATAAAAGTTAGCTAGAGGTTGAATTTGGTTCTAAAGATATTATTACAATATATTTACCTCCCATTTTTATTTATTTTTTCCAAACTATTTGCATAACATGTATAAACCAATAAATAATCTAATGTTATATATGAGTGTGCTAGGGATATCAAATTACATTTATTATAATTAACTAATTTATTTTTTTTTAATTTATTAAAATTAATGAAATAGCTCTTACATTAAAAACGGAAAGAAGGATATAATTGGGAAAGAGGAAATGGATAGTGATTCTATTCTCCTGCTTGGACTTGAACAAACTCAACATATATGTAATCATTTAATCACCCGCAGCTTAGCATAATAATATAAACTTTTTATTATTGTAAAAATTACTAATAGGGTATCAACATAATTAACTCTCTAGCAAAAAATTAACGTAATTAGCTGTATGTAATTAATTATGGGGAAAATTACACTCAGGTCCCACAGAGTACAATTAATATCAAAAAGGTCCCACGAAATCGCGAAATGATTCTGAAGTCCCCAGGGACTTGTGTGTAATTAATTCTAATTGTGAAATTACCTACTTACCCCTATTAATTTTATTGCAACAATTCATTTACAATCTCAGCAGTGGCTGTTAACAACCCGAGAAGACGTGATTGACAACCTCTGCAGTGCTCATGACAACTCACTCTGTGGAATGCCAGGGGCGTTGTTGAGGTTGTTAACCACCTCTTCTCGGGTTGTTAACAGCCACTGTTGATGTTGTAAATAGGTTCTAATTTTATTTACAATCTCAACAGTGCTGTTAACAACCCGAGAAGACGTGATTGACAACCTCAGCAGTGCTCATGACAACTCACTCTGTGGAATACCAGGGGCGTTGTTGAGGTTGTTAACCACCTCTTCTCGGGTTGTTAACAGCCACTGTTGAGGTTGTAAATAGGTTCAAATCAACAGGGGTAACTACGTAATTTCACAGTTAGAATTAATTACACACAGGTCCCTGGGGACTTCAGAATCATTTCGCGATTTCGAGGGACCTTTTTGATATTAATTGTGTTCTGTGGGACCTGAGTGTAATTTTCCCTTAATTATGTCGTAAAAAATTTCTTATTATTTCCCAAACTATATCAAACTTTCTTTATAATCACTTTTATTTTTGCCTTTTGAATGGCAGAAGGTGTATGCATAAGTCATGATAAGTAACACAGTGATGAGAAAAAAAAAATCGTCCTCACGGAAATCTATTAATCTATCTATCTATTAATATATAAAAATAGAGTACAAAGTAGGAGTTGCTGGCAAGTCGACATGTGGTGTCACCAATGTGTAGATAAAATGGTCTTCATTTTTAAATATTTTTAAAAGTAACATTTCTACCCATGTTTCCCTATTCATGCATTTACAAAATTTAAAACTTAAAACATAATCTATCTCATGATTATTTGGTGGTTGGTTACAAAATAAGAGTTGCTTGCAGCCCGACACATGATGTCACCAATGCTTAGATAAATAGTCTTCATTTATTTAGTTTTATCTTTTGCTTATAAAAGTAGAGACCAAAACATGCTCACATCATACCATGTGGCATGCTCTCCTCACAGATAAATACATGATAGTATGGTTTTTTAATGGGAGAAATTTACTGATATTTTGAATTTTGATCACTAGAACACGTTATTCCAGATTTTATGAGTTTGTTATGTGCAGTTCTTTTATTCCAATTAAGAAATATTTCTAGTTTGAAATTAAATTCAACAATAAAAAAAACGGCTCTTAATATTTCAAATCTTTTTGGGTGATATTAATATTTCTAATTTTAAATTAAAATTAATAGCTCATAAAAAGTGGTTGTTCATTCACCCAATTAAATCATTTTAAATTTACAAATATATTTATCACTGCACCCACATTGTTTCTTATTCCGGGGCTTTTTTCCGGGCAATTTCTAATTTCAAATTAATATTTCATATTTTAAATAAAATTTAATTAATAATTCAAATTTTAGATTAAAATTAACATTTCACAAAAAGCGGCTGTTGTTTGAATTAATTAATGGGTTAAAATAAAATTTCAGTGGCAGTTATTCATGAATACGCATTAGCCAGACTTTCTCACTTTGCATATTTTTCGGTTTTCAAATTTTTTCTTTGGCAATTATACTTTGGAGGTTGCTTTAAGTGGTGTTGAGGTTGGTTTCCACTTGGCCGTAAGGTTTGCAATAATCACCTTTTTGACAGTAACAACCCATGGTCGTAGGTGTTGGTTGTGCTTGTGAGTTTGTGGCTATATATATGTTTGGTGGTTAGAAGAAACTAGTTTACGGTAGTTTTTCGGGCAATTCGTTCAGTCTCGACCTCTCTAATTCTATGTAGTCAATGATGACAACACCGAAATTTTCATTCCACTGATTTGGGTAAAGGAGATTGGTCTTGGGTATGAAGGAGGAAATCTCTTCTCAGTTTGAAATCCCGATATGTACTTGTCTATTCCCTTCTAATTATTTTCATTCTTGACCTCACCCATCATTAGCTCTTTCAAATCAACAGGTTCACAGGTGAAAGGGCTTCTTTTGCTTATTAGGCTGCTAGGTTCCTTCTTCTTGGTAAATTGGATTATGCTTATGCATCTACAAGATGAAGCAATCCATCCTATTATCGAGTTACCAGGAAATTGATCTGCTGATTTAGTTTTTTGGTTGTGATTCAGGTGTGTTCTTGATTAGTATTATATTATAGATTTTAAATTCTAAGAAGTTTCTTGTCCTGTCCCTTGCTGTTTCAATTTTTTCTACCATGCACCTCGAAGTGAAGCATGTATATTTAAATTCTGGAAAATAAAAAAAAAATGACAGATGGACCCAGTGAGTGACCATCCTTTGGAAGCTGGTTTCGTCAAAGTATTATGAAATTATATCTACTGCAATCACTGTGAGATTTTATAACTACAAGAATCTATCTTTTATCAATCAGTTGTCTCTGTCCAAGATTCATTTATTGATGCTTGTCATTTTCTACATGTGAAAGATCTAACAAGATAGTTAGAAGTCCTTATTACATGACTCCTGAGGTACTAAGATGAAACTAGTCGTATTGGGAAGGTTAGTTTTATTTGTCTTGAATATACCCTGTGCCTGCACAGGCACCTAACTAGTTTATGTAAAAATGAAGACCAAACAACATACTAAGTGAATTCAATTAAGTTGAACCAAGAAAAATTTTTGATGAGTAGTTAACTTCAAGGATTAAAAGTGAACCAACATTGTTTATCCGTTTTGTATATCATAACCTTCAATTTATTTCCTCTCATAGATGTTTTAATTTTAATGAAAATAATTGTTACTCAAACATTTAAAAAGTACTTGTAAATATCAAGTCAAGAACAAGTGTTAATTCTATTAATAGCTCAATTTCTTGTTACAATTAATAAAATTCAATTTTAAGCCCCAACCCTAATGTGACCATGCAAAGCTGGCAAATATATCTTTGTACCAACAAAACCACCATTCAACATGCAAACTTTAAGTTCTTACAATTTGATCCAAGTTGTACACTCAATTTAATTCTCTCAAGTATCAATCAAATGAATAAAATATCTAAATAGTGATCAAACACTTAGAAACATTAAATAAAGAATACAATATATATCATTAAGCACAAAAAGAGAGGAGTGATCAAGAGTTAATCTATACAAAGGTTCATAATAAATCTAGGGCAAAGTATTTAGCTACTCATAATCAGCCGCAAGCCATAACTACAAGGAAAAATTATAGCCGTAGCAAATTAAAAGAGAGGAAAGGGAGGAGAAGTAGAAAAACCAAAAAAATGAAGTTTCAAATATCTTCCAAATCTTAATCCCTTGCTCCAAGCTTTTCAAGCACCCAAACTTTAGCACATAAAACCCTCAAGAATGCCCAAGAAGTGCAGAATGATGTCCGAGGTCGAAATGTGGCCTTAAAACCTAGGCTTTAGTTGAGTCGTGCATTTTGCTATCAGCGAGTGCACCACAACAAGTTTTGCATCGTAGATGAGTTTGCCTCTATTTGAGTTGGGTTGTAGGTAGGTTAAAGTACCACTACAAAAAAAGGATATTATTGACAGAATTTAGCAACGGAATTTTATTCCGTGGGTAATCCCTCACAAATTGTCAAAATTAGCGACGAAATTTAGTGACAGAAAATTTCCGTCCCTAAATTAGTGAAGGATTAGTGACAGAATTTTATTAACTAAATTAGAGACAAACTAGTGACAGAATTTTATTCCGTCACTGATAACCTCTCAAAATTCTTACTTATTCAGCTTATTTTAGCTCCTTTTTATATGTTTTGGAAGTTACTTGTATAGGAAAAAGCCTAAAGCAAGCAAGGAAGAGAGATTATAAGGGGAGGAGCTTAAAAAAGGACAAACCGCCGTAGTGCATGAAGGCAAACGCCACGACAGCTCAGATAGAAAGCAAGGGAAGCAATTCTGTGTAAGGTGCCGCGGCGCCTAATCACATCCGTCGCGACGCCCTCATTTGACCCAAGTGATACCTATTTTGTGTAATGTGCCATGGCGCCTGATCACATCCGTCGTGGCACCCAACTCTTTACAAGTGATACCCATTCTGCGATATCCGCCACGACGGATTACCACATCGGTTGTGGTGCCTGACCCCTCCCAGCTGTGCATTTTATGCTGTAACTTAAAATTTAGGGTTGATATGTTGGAAAACTCACATTTTCTGGGGACACTTAGGAGCGATTTTGGAGGTTTGCTTTGCTAGGGTTTAGAGTTTTGGAGGCTTGGGATCTTTGGGCTTGAAGCTAGAAGAGATTTGAAGCTTTTTCCTTGATTTTTCTAAGTTTTCATCTTCTTCCCTTCTTGTTTCTGTAATGACTACTGGCTATTCTTATAGTTGTAGCTTTTTACTAAACATGTATAGCTAAGTCAGTTTTTCTAGGGTTATTTTGATCTATTGTATGGATTAAGACTTGGTTTAATTATCTCTTTAGTGTTAATGATAATGTTCAGTTGTTTTTACCTTGAGCTTAATGCTTCCTTGTGAGTGGCCATCATTTGGATTGTTTTGTTGATTGGTTAAAGCTTGAGAAAGTTAAATTAATCCGTAAACTTTGGTAAAAATGTATTAGCCCAGAAATTTAACTAAGTAAATAGACGGTTTGTTGATAGAACAGAGATGTATCTGTTAACCTAGCATAGCCTAAAAGGGGTTTTGGTTTTCAAAGTGCAACCTTTTCAAACAAATGCAAGAGATTGCTATGTTTTATTGTGATTGCAAAAATTTGGTTTTGACTTAAGAAAGCTTAATCAATTCTGCAAACCCTGGTTAACTAAACTTATTGTTAACTACTACCTGAGAAGTGATTAATTCAGCTTTATGAAGTATTTTAGTGAAAAATAACCCTAGTCCCTTATTTGTCTCAAAGTCAAGTTGATCTCAGATTGATTTAAATCATTGTTTTCCTAATTTTATTTCATAAACTCTTTTACAACTTTTGTTTTACTTAACCTGATCAACAACATAATTATAATTTTTAACTCATCTAGCCTTAGTCTCTGAGGGAACGATACTTTTTATATTACTTACGACCCGTCGGCTTGCAGTTAAGCTATTCGGTGAACAGTCACTAAATTCTATCACAAGTCCGTCGCCAATTTTGTTTTAAATGATTAGTAATGGAAATTAGTAATGAAAAAATTCTATCACTAATTTTCGTCACTGATCTGTGACTAACTCTCATTTTGTGAAGGAAATTAGTGATGAAATTTTTCCGTCACTGATTTTCGTTGTAATTCCATTACTAATCCATCACAAAATATATAATATAAATATATAGTAATTATTTTTTAAACTTATTATTAAAATCAAAATATAATATATCATAATTTTTAAATAATATATTATATAAAATTAAAAATACAAATATTATAGGAGAAAATAAAAATATATAATATACTTATTATTTTGTTAAACTTTGAATAAAAATATAAATTATTAGAAATTTTTTACTAAAATAAAAAATTAAATTCAAATAAATAATGATATATTAAATTATATAATATATATTAAATTATGTATATATTTATTATATATATTTGTATTTGTTATTAGAAATATTATATATATTTATTTTTGTATAAGAATTTCGCAGGTACTTCTCAACTTAACTAGCAAAGGCTTCAGCACACATGCAAGAGGTCTTAGGTTTGAACCAACACTTCTTCACAAATTGGCTGAATTTGTGATGTGGCGATGATATGGACAAGGCAATGACGTGACGGCTCATAATGATGTACACGTGGTGATGACGTGGCTATATGATGACATGGCTGCACTGGGGAGAGGAGGAGTTGAGGTGGCATCTAGTGATGACATAGCGGATTACAATGATAGACACGTGGCGATGACATGGATGAAGAGATAACGTGGTGACATGGAAGAGAGATCGAGGAGTTGGTGACGTCGCAGCCATTTATGATGTGGCGGCTCATAGTGATGGACATGTTGCGATAATGTGGATGAAAGGATGACATGGTGGCATGAGAGAGAGAGAGAGGAGAATGTGAGGTGGCAACTGGTGATGAGGTAGCAGTCACATACATGACACGTGGCGGCAATTAATGGTTGCCATGTGGTATTTTAAATTTACAAAATAAAAAAATTTAGCGACGGATTAGTGACAGAAATTTCTATCACAACTTTGTGACGGAATTTTCCATCACAAATCCATCATTATTTTGTGATAGAATTTTTTTAGGATATCCGTCACTAATTAGCAACGAATTAGTGATGAAAAATTTCCATCACTAATTTCCATCACGAATCCGTCACTAATTAGTGACGAATATCTCATAAAAATTCTGTCACAAAATAGTGATGGATTTGTGACGAAAAATTCAGTCACAATGTTGTGACGGAAATTTCCGTCACTAATCTTTAGCTAATTTTGATTAGTGACGAAAATTCTGACACTAAATTCTATCGCTAATTTGATTTTTTTTGTAGTGTACACTACAACACATTTTACTTCTAGAAAATTAAGTTCTTCTACCTTAAATAAAATAAGGATTTCGATCCATGTTTTGGCCTCTAATGATTGTTCTTTGATCTCCATAATGTATTCATGAAACAACCTTGATCCTCCAATGCTTTGAAAGGCTTTCAGAGTGGCTTGATATTTAATTCTTATATCAAAATATGCTTTGCAATAGAGTAACTCCATAAGCTCATAAATATCAAGGATTAAATTTCTCCAAGAGTAAGTTGAGATACTTCTCTTTGGAGTGAAGCAATCATACGATGAAGTTTTGGTTGGAGTTTTTCAGGTAAGGAGGCAATGATGTGCAACCAAAAAACATCATGCATATTTTCCTATTTGAGTATTCAATATATGCACAAATGCACCAAGAAATATCAAAAGCTTAAGAAAAATGTATTGAAATGATATGAAAATTTAGAGGTTAACAAAAGGAAATGATGCTTCTTTCTTTACGATCACTTCAATTTTGCACATGAATAGATTTCACCCTAGCTAGTTTGTTTTTTGCCCGTTAAAAGCACATGAATAGATTTCACCCTAGTTTTATTCTTTAATTTTTTACCCTAGTCATTCAGGTTGTGTTTATCTTCAACGTGAATAATACTAGTACCACTTCAGTCCTAAATAAAAGTCACTTGCAGGGAGAAGTTTTGTTCCTCAATGTAAATCACTTGTAGCATATTTAGTGCTTGTTCTAATTTTATCCTTATTTAATGCTCATTATAAAGAGAGAAAGAATGGAAAAATATGAAAATGATTTCTAAATGTAGAGATTGAGGGAAAAACTTTAATTAATGAGAATAAAATCGAAAAATTTTGTCAATTTAATAGATTTCTTGTTAAGAGAAAATGTGTTAAAAGTGACTTATATTAAGAGTTGAAGTAGTATAATTTCCTTTTGCTTGCCAACTAGCAAACAAAAAGAGGAGAATTGCAATAAGATCCCAAAGAAGAAACATATTTACAAAAAACGTCATAACAACTTAATAGGTTGTAATGACAAGTTCTAAAATAAAAAATATAATAAATTTCAACTACTCACTTGTCATTGAGACGTTTTAATAATTATCTTTTTGAGACTTTGTTGTAATTCTCCCAACAAAAAGTTCTAAGGTAGATGGTTTGCAGTAACCAGTAAGTATTGTCTCTGCAATGCCAGAAGTCAGCAGCTGATCCGGCTTCTCTCCCTTATCCCTTCCCATATGCTATCGTCCTCTACTTGAAACTACACCATTTTGGTGTAGTTTAGGTGAGGTGGCACCTTTTTTTTTCCAAACAAGTATATAGTATCTTGAAGTGTTTTTTTAATACTACTTAGTATCCTGAAATATTTTTTAATATCACACAGTATTCTAAAATAATTTTTGGCCCAGTCGGAGCCCTAAAATATTTTTTTCTGTGAAATACAGTATTTGGCTTCTAGCACATTGAAATATTTTTTTGAGTACCATGTAGTATCCTGAACTAATTTTTAGTACCACTCAGAGTTCTAAAATAATCTTTGATCCAATCAGAGCCCTAAAATATTTTTCCTATAACACCTAGTATCTGGTTTCCAGCACATTAAAGTATTTTTTTAGTACCATGCAGTATTCTGAATTTTTTTTTCAATACCACCCAATATTCTAAAATAATGTTTAGTCTAGTCAAAGCCCTAAAATATTTTTTTTTTGTAACACCAAGTATCTAACTTCTAGCACATCAAAATATTTTTTAATAACACCCAGTATCCTAAATTAATTTTTAGTGCATTCAATACTCTAAAATATTGCACAAAAAGTATTTCAAGAAACAAAGTGCTAATTAAAAAATTTCTCCGGATATTACATGGTACTAAACAAAAAACCTTCAGCGTGTTAGAAGCCTTATACTAGGTGTCAAAGAGAAAATATTTCAATACTCTGACGGGAAGCAAATTATTTTAGAATACTGGCTTATGCTGTAAAAATATTTTAAGATGCTAAGTAATATTAAAAAATATTTTAAAATATTAGATACTTATTTGCAAAAAAAGAAAAAGCACCAGCTCACCTAAACTACACCAAAACGTTGTAGTTTAGGCAAAAGACGGCAACGGATGGGAAGGGATGAAGGAGAGAAGCCGCACCGCTTTTTAACTCCCCAACCATGAGTAATAAAGCAATTCAACCACTTGATGTCCTGTAATTCATAATGACCATACCGTACTAGCATACTGTTCCAGAGCTATTAACGTCGTTTTTGGGGAGTTGGTTGATTTTTTGGGAAAATTGAAAATAAATCTCTCGTTGAGAATTTAGTTGGTAAATAATACATAGGCACTTTGTGCATGTTAACTTTCTCAGTGTGCAATTTAACTTCCTTTATGTGCAATTCATCTTCACCATTGTATAATTATATTTTCTTGTGTCACATCTTCTTTTTGTGCAACTGAATATTTCCATCTTCTCTTTTGTACAAGTTATCATCCTTATATGTAAACTAATCTCTTGTATTCAAATAATATTTTGTGTAAACTATCTTCTCTACGTGCAACTCCATTTCACTTGTGTACAACTTATCTTCCTCTATGCAAATCATCATCCTAGGAATCATTTGCCAATTAATTTTCTAAGAGGGATTTATCCCAATTTTTCCATTTTTTTCCTTTTTATGAATAATAAAACGGAAACTTTGTTCACAATCGAAGGTAAAAAATACAGAGATCAAAGGAAAAAAATCATTAATTTCATGACTCTGTTTAATTAGTTAGATTTTACATTCTCTATATGCAAAAGCTATGAAAACAATCTAAAATTTTGATGGTCTCATCAATGGTATCTTGAAAGGAATGATTATTGGCTTGATTCAAGAGAAAAAGGTTGATGGCCCCTGCCCAATCGCAATATGCTTCCACTTCCCTAATTCCCAGGTTCCAACAGAGTTCTAGACCATTTGCAACTCCTAGCATCTCAGCTGGCAGGAGGATATATATTCAGTCGGTTTGAGTTCTGTTTCAAGATGATTGTTGCTTTAGGCTTTCAAGAAAATGTAAAGTTTTTTGGACAATATAATTTAATTTCATCCTCCAATAAATGAGGAGTGTTTATTTTAATCATCATAATAATATCACTCTTTTTCAAATTATGATAAATCTTTTTGAGAAACATTTTCGTTTCATTTTATATGTCTTTCTAGAACTTTAAAGAAGTATTTACTCATTGGCAAAAAATAAAAGAAGTATTTACTAATACTATTTTGATATATCCGTGTTTGCTTCAATAACTTTAATTTATTCATCACGTTAACTAAGGATAAAGTTGGTCATGTAGTCAATAGTTTCCGTAGGTTTTTGTCAATTTTTTTCTGATAAGTTGTACTGTGAGTTTTTAATAACTCATTATTTTGAATATCTTGAAAGGATATTTTAAGTGATTTTTGAAGAGTTATCAATACATTTTGAGAAATTTCTAAGAGTTAATTGGAAGATTTGATTTTGAGCATTATTTAGGGGATTTTCTTTGTAAATATCTTAGTTTTAAATAAAGGTAGTTAATAATAATTTTTAGAATTATCTCATTTTATTTAATTTTATTGTATATTATTTCAGTTTTATTTTTCTTTTCGTTTTTTTCTTTTCTATTTTATTTTATTTTCTTTTCAGCTTTTCTTTATTTTATTTCTGTTAGTCTTTTCTCTTCCATGGCCAAACCACATGCAGCGTTAGAGATCATATGGAAGTTTGAAAGAGAGCTGCGACACCGTTTGGCAGCAGGAGCGTGGGTGCTGTGGAGATAAGACGCACCGTTTTGAGAGACCATTTTGGGAGACCTAGAGGGACGGCTCATCATCGTCTTGGAGGGGGCCGAAACCGGTTGATCGATCGTGATCTTCTTCTTCGTTGGACCCAAGGAGAAACGCCGACTGGTTCGGCGGGGAGGACGACGCTGGTTCTGAATCAGTGGGGTTACAGGAGGAGAGGCGATAGGGCACTGTTCAGCTTGTGTATTTCTCACGCCAATCAAAAGCAAGGAAGGAGAGATGCTGTCGAGCTAGTTCTGGGAGGAGAGGAGAGCCACTGTGATCGTCTTCTTCATTGGAGTTAGGAGTCGACTGGTTTTGAGCAGAGGAGCGCGAGCCGTGATAGGACCTTCGAACTGTGTTTTGTTTCCAATCTTTCTTTCTTTCTATCATGATTTTGAATCTGGATTTAGTTGTTCTCGTGATGGTTCTGTTCAACGTCATGTGTAGCTAGTTGTTTTTACAACCTAGAGTAGCTACGAGGATGCTTAATGTTAAATTGTGGTGACTTAATCTTCTTTTATTTATCTATTTGATGACTGACCACCGTTAAGTGTGAATTTGAGGATTAAAGCTTTCCTTGACAAATAGAATTTTAATTAAACTCTTAGATTAAGTAATATGGGATTAGATTGATAATCTAATATGTGATTAGGATAAAAATATACCTAATTATCCTGTATAATTGTTGATGAGCGAGACCGAATTATTTAGCTTCTTAGGTGTTTATGTGAGGGATTATATAATTAATTTAAAAGAGAGTTATAAGTGAATCGACAAGTATTTGTAGCTAATTATACTCTAAATTAACAAAATTAGTATTAAAGCTAATTAATTTAGTAAAACAAGGTTTAAAAAGCTAGCAAGGGATTAGTAACTCTAGATTGGGTTTTTTAACATTGGTTTTGATTAATTTGATAAAGCTTTGTTTTGTTTTGTTTTAATTTCTTTTTACTCAATTCAAACTTAATTTTCACAATTATCTAATCACTGTTAACCAAGTTTTTTGTGGGATTGACTTTGATTTGCCATTATCTATTTTTATGATCCGTACATTTGCAGCGTCTTAAATATTTGGTGGCATTAAACAGAGTATGATTTCAGATATTTCATATATAATTGGAGACCAAGAAAAGGATCCTGATATGTTGCCAAAATGGGGGGGGGAAAAGGCAAAAGAAAACAAACTTGACTTTTTCTTTTTATAAAAATCACACATTTGCATATCTTCTGCAAATGGCTTGGGTTTGAATTGATGATTTTATATATATATATATATATATATATATTTGTTTATAAAAGACAAAAAGATATGTGTGTGTGTGTGTGTGTGAGCAACAATCGCGGCATATCTTCTGCAAATCTCTACTTTTAGTAATTTTGCACCAAAGTTCTAAACTAGAACAGCATGTTTGACTACTGTTTGTGCCTGTTTGGATTTGTGCAAGATGAATTCTACAATATGCCGTTGTTAGCTGCAGTTATTTTCGATTACGCACAACTTAAAATTATATAAACGCTTTGTTAATTCAACCATTAATCAATAGATGTTGATTTGTTAATTCAACCATTAATCAATAGATGTTGATTAACATAATTATTTTAGCCGTAAGGGTATCAACGTAGTTAGGTGCATGTAATGTAATTACATTACAAAAAGATACTTCCTCCGGTCCTAAATATAAGACTCATTTTGTAGTATAAATTACAAAATATTGTGTAGCTTTTCCCATCCCCTGCTATTAACGTAATTCTTGACACGTACGTGAACAAGATATTGTGTAGCTTTTCCTAATTAATATTAATTTTTGAAGGGAAAAATGAACGCCAGACATTTAGTTATGACTCTTTTAAAGTCGTTAAAAGTCGTTTTTATTTTCGTTTAGCAGCTGGCTGCTTGCTTGCTTCATGCTTTAATGTTTATTAAATTATTATTTCCAATCCAAATTCTGACACAACTCGTTGTGGCTTAATTTCTTAATGGGGATAAGGTTAATTGCGATGGGTCCCTCCTCGATTTAATCTGATCAATTTTACTCCTGTTGATAAAGAACTTCGTGGGATATGATGGAATCTGGTTGTGTTCTGCCAGTGGATATACTCTGTTTAATTAGAAAGGGTCTGATGGATATACCCGTGCATGTTCTAAATATGGGCTGATATACGCACATCAGACTTGGCTAAAAATAAAGGCAGTTGGTTTATTACACATTAAGATTCATGAAGAAAGTTTTTATTCAATGGAAAATACATATAGCTAAGACATTTGAATTACACACACAGTTCATGGCCACTTCTCCCCCTTCTTGAAGATGCCCTGACCATAAGTAGAAGAAATTACTTCAACAAGAAGAGGGAATTGTAATAATACAAAGAGAGTTACTGGAACACCAGCAAGCATAGCAACAGGAAGAAGGGCCCATAAGTGTGACGGTTTACTTTGCCACATGATCATTATGGTTGCGGAAAAGGCAATCATCATAGTTGCAATGGACAGAAACAATGTAGAAAGACCTATTATCAATTTTCGAGGTAGTGAGTATAAGAAGTCGTCTTCTGCATAGCGTGAGGTGAGGATCCCCAAAAATGTGAGTACAGAAGTAGTGGAAGAAAATAGGGAAAGTGCATCTGAAATTAAGAAAACTTTAAATAATCTTTTCTCCATAAACATTGGATACCCTGAATTCTGGTTGTTTCCTCCTGGAACGGTTAACGCCGCGGCAAACATGATGGTAACAATTAGAGCCCCAACAACAGAGCAAGAAGATGCTGTTTCTTTCATCCACTTCTCTCCTTTATCCCTAAGGTCCTTGTGGTTTTTCTTGAAAAAGTCCAAAGGGTTCAACAATTCCCTGTTTATGAAATACCTATATCCAGGTTCCACCATCTTCTCCACTGCCTATGTTTACAAAAAAGAAGACATTTAAATAAATAATAAATGAAAGACACGAAGTCATGGCTAATAAATAGAAGTGTTGATTGATTGTATCTTGAAACATTTGTTACATCTAGGTCAACCCAATATTATTCTTGCTTTCTGTATATGCATATACAAAGAATTATCCAACAATATAACAAGTCTCAGGTGTGTGCGCGCATATGATTCATTTTCATTTATTAATCTCTGCAAGATTCTCACAGAGAAAGAGCAATAAATTTCACTTTCTAACCTTGAACCATTGCAGTTCTCTTTGCATTTGCAGGGCGGCACCAGAGATGCTGTTAAGGTAGGAAGCAGGAGCCAAAGAGGCTGCCATATGCAGCAAGGAATTTTTCTCTTCATCTATCCACGCAGCCACCACATTATTAAAGCGAAAACCACGGAGGAGGTTGAAAATCTCAGCATTACGATTTGCAACAGCATTGAAGAATAAGGGCGAGTATGGGGTACCAAAAGTGACTAGTGAGATTAATTGCGGGTTTGCCTTCATTACTTGCAACCAAAACTCAACATTCCCTACAACAGCTGCAGCTTTCAGTGCTCCTGCAATTATATTCTTCTTTTCTTCATTCAAAACTATCACATTCTGGCAAACTAGGTTTAGAATTTCAGCTGTTTGTGCATGTTGCAGCTTCATCTTCCGTATTTCCTTCATCCCTGAACCATTGGTAACTCAAATAAAACTTTACATTTAATCATGTCAAAGGCATCCAATTTAGGTTCTGGGGAACTCTGTGGCTTACATACACACCTGAGAAATCATAGATGCGGGAGATGAGCCGATGGCGTAGACCGCCTGTCCCTGTTGGCACATGGATATTTTTAATTAAGGTTAAGACTTCTCATTGTTCACAAATTGTACCTAGCTTGACGAGGTTAGGTTTGTTGTTCACATGAAAAGCTTTACATCGTATAATCTAATCTTCTAAAGTCCTATAGAATATAGTATACCTTCTTGCTGAATAGCTATGCACAAATGCCCTGTGGTTGTGGTTGATGGTATTTTGATATCTTCCACCCAAACAGTGATCAAAGAAATGGGAAAACGTAAGATTCTTCAAATAATGAAGCAATAAAAAACTAGAAGTACAAGTAAATTGGGTGAAGCTATTTTATATTTCTTATATTCTTTTTGCCCATTTCACCCTACGTCGCCAAGAGATACACGATAACTAAGAGGAGCTGTTTCATCATGAAATGCCAGCTATATGATTGCGGCCAAAACTAAAAAGGAGTTAACGATGCCTAAACTAGTCAGGCCAAGAAAAAACATTGCCTAAACTAGCGACTCATGTTAGGTCTTACAAACAAATAAATGCATTGAGTGAAAATTAACCAAATTAAAGAATTAAAGAATGGTGAAAAGTAATAATATGCACTAACAGTATTGATAGACCCATCGCTTCCAGAACGGAAGTTGAATTTTATTAAGAGAACTGGAAGCCATGACTGCAATGGTCCTAAGTGTTGAGCGTCCACGGTAGCAAAAAGCAGCTCCGTGCATCGTCGAAGCAAATGCAAGACAACATCTATTTATGTATCAAAATCAACAAAAAAGATGGAACGTCAAAATAACGACATATGTGAATAATAGACAGGGATGAAGAAATGAAAATGAAACATATTGATGACATAATTGTGTAGAAGTCATGTTACCAAGACCACCAGTGACGAAACAGCTCATGAGGAACACAGGACCCACAAGGACCTTTTCTGGTTTGAAAGCTTCCAAAGGAGTGACGTTATAGAGATAACTTCCAACTTCTTTAAGGCCAGTACGAAAAGCAACTTGCGCAGGAATCGCCCATGACGTGCCTTTAACTGGCATTACCAGTGCTTTTCTATTTTTGTTGACCAAGCATAAGACAATTGGGATGACTCCACTATGTGATGCAGCTATTGTAAGTGGAGTATGCCCATAAGTATCATATATTTCAAGATATTCTGCTGAAACTAATCTCACCAACTCCTCCACTATGCCCACATGCCCAAACTTTACAGCCACATGAAGAGGCGTTTCGCCAGTTGAAGCAGCAAAATCTACGTCCAATATCCTAGGAAGGCGATCAATGGATGCTTTTGCAGCGGACCAGTCGTTCTTATATATGGCCCTGTGCAGATTACATATCTCTAGCTCTTCTGCATCTGTCATCATCACTGTAACCAGCATGCATGCATTAAATACACACACACACACACACAAGCACAGGCATATATAGACTTGGAGGGCAACGAGGGAACTGTACTTAGTAGCTTCACAAACAAAGAAGGACCATATTTTTTGAGACACTAATAACTATACATGTAGTGCTCTTTCCATCTCTAATTATAAGAGCCATTTGTTAGGATGCCTGGTTGGTGTCCCTAATTATTATAAGAACCTTTATAAAGTTATAGGAATATGTTTTCACAAATATAGCCCTCGGAATAATTACAATTCACGTATACATATATATATATATATATATATATCTCTAGACATGATTAGCTAGGGCACTAACCAGGTGGAGGGCGAGGAGGTGGTGGGCGAGGAGGTGGTGGGGAAGGAGGTGGTGTTGCATTGTAGGTACTATAGAGAAGGTCCCAAGCAAGTTTGGCTTCAGAGAGCCCTCTTATACGAGAGTGATTGTGAGGCCCACAAGAGATACGAATGACATGTAATGCTGCGGCATTCTTTCTTCTCCATTTGGCAAAATCTTTGACACGATATCTCTCTGGTCTGGCCCTACTGCTGCTCGTTACTTTCCAAAGATCTCGAGACATTAGATAGTTCTTAACCCATTCGAACCAATCTTCTCTGCTGTCTTCCGTGAGTGGCTCCGCAACTATGTTGTTAAAATTGCGCCTCCCTTCCATAACTCAACTCAATTAAAGCTGTTTCTGCAGATCCATGGTGAAAATTGAAATTGTAGCTACCAATCAATGGGCATTATTTCTTTATAACTAAGTCTGCTTTCAATTGAAAGGAACAGGTCAGAGATCAATCATATGCACAACTTACCAGTTGAAGTTGGCTATGTATGCCCCTTCGCTCCTCTGACGGAAAACTTTGAAACTCTATGTCAATGGCTCTGTCTTCTTTTTGCAACTCATTTTCCCCTGTCTTTGGGTTTTTGAGCTTCCTACTCAACAGAAAATGATACTAATAATAAATAAAATGGATTTTTTTTTTTGGGAATACTTTCGCATGATATGATTTGGAATAATGCAGGTTGTAAAGGAAGCGCTAATTATTGACCAACAAAGAAAATGTAAGCATTAATCATACCTCTAATTTCGAAATGGACTTTCAAAATTCAAATTTTCAAAAGTGTTGCCCCCACCAGGTGCCACTTTTCGGAACACGACACATGAGTCATCCAAACTATAAAATAGTAATTTTCGAAGCCCTAGGTAGCAAAACTCAGGCCCCTTATATCATGATGACAGATCTATAACCATTGAAATATTAATTTAAATTTTATAAAATAAGTTAAAAAACTATAAAATACTAAGTTTTATAAATATTAAACAAGCACAAATGATGAACTTAAAACTTTAAAATTTATTAAACCACGATTATAGCTATGAACATCCGTTAATCGTTGTCCTTTTAATATTCTCTAAATTTAAATGTACTAATGCATGAAAGGTAAAAGAAAAAAAGCACTAACGAACAAGAAAGCATAATTGAATTCATTGAGGTGTTGCCAAAAGGGAATAGATAAGGAGAACATGCTTAACTTTTTCTTAAAAAGCACAAAATAAAGCGGGGGGGGGGGGATCATGGTGGAAAACCATTTCAAAGGGGGTGACGTGGAAAGGAGCCAGTAATCCAACCAACGTGCTTTCTTATCTTCTATCTTGCCACGACGCGGATTAGTATTGGATTAAACTGACTTCTAATCTAATTGATTTTTATAACTGAAGTTAGAATAAAAATCAGTTAGTATAATGCGATTTATGTTTGGATAGATATTTATAAAAAATCAGTTAAAAAAGTTGAAAGTTATTTGGATAATTAATAGAAAAGTTAGTTTAGTTATAAAATGACTCGAAAAGACATGAACTTTATTGAATAGTAATGTTTGAAATTTTATGTTCTTAATGTGATAATAGTTTAAAAAAATACATAAAATTATTATAATAAAATATAAATAGTTTATTTGTGAGATTATAAAATAAAAATATTTGTTACGGATAAAAATTTGAAAACACATTATAGATAATTAATTAAATATACATAATAAACAAACATGAATATAAATTAAAATTTATTTGGTCTTTAATTAGAGTAAATGAAATCACATAACTAATTAGATCGTAAGTTTTGCACAATTTTCTCATAAGTCAGTTAGAAAAGTTGATTCAGATTGCGTCGGATAAATCAATTAGAAAAGTTACCTTTTTCCATAAGTCAGTTAGAAAAGAAGTCCCATCCAAACAATCTTCTGAGTTACAATAAGTCACTAACCTCAATTTTACACTTCCTCATATGTTTTTGGCTTTTTCAACTGCAATTCAAACATAGCCTGCATCTTTGTTTGCTATCTTTGGACATGACAATCAGAATCTAATAATGAGAAATTCTTGTGTGCACTGAGAGCAGCACGTCATTTGTGATCTCCTCGGTCACTTGAAACCAACTTAAATAAATTTAAGGGATATTTGGATAGAAACCAAACCATAGTTTCAGAAGTACTTTTACAGTTTACAAAATAAATATATAAAGAAATTTGTCTCATTTTACAAAAAAATGCTTCGAAAATCATGGTTTGAAGGTTGCCAAACACCCTTTTAATCTCATATGACATCATGATCAGAGAAATAAAAAGTCATGGGTCCCACAGAAAAATTTATTTAACGATTTTCTCTCTCCGTCAATTTAATGTATCCCTCTTCCTTTCATTTTCACTTCCAACAATGCCCCTTTTTCCTCTTCTATCAACCCACCATTATCAATAATCCCATTCCACCAACATGCCCTCCCGGCAATATATTAATAATATTTATTTATAAAATTTATACTAACTAAGTTAATGTTATAAAATAACAAATACATCGGTTTATATATATATATATATTAATTTTTTGAGTGGAAAAAACTATTTTATTACTTAATAAACTTTGATTGTTATTGGAATTTTGCAAATTCTTTTAAATTTTAAGTCACATTTAGATAAATTTTTTAACTTGTCAATTTTTAATTGAATTGTGACATGCACATACTTTTACAATTGACTTTTAATATAAAAATTAGATAACTAATTTATAAATATTAATAAATTTATTTGTGTTAATTATTTATAACAATTATGTATAAATTTTCTTAAAATATTTTTTTAAATCATATGCATCATAACCGTATCGCCTGTTCATGAAAATTTTCTTAGTATATATAATAAATAAGAATACTTTAAGGAAGAAAACTCCAAGCTTGACAGATAAAATAAATTAAGTCTTATATTTAGTCCTAAAATGAATATCTTATATAGCTCTTATATTTAAGATGAAAATAATATTTTTGTAAAAGACAAAACTCACATCAATTTACTTATATTAATTAGGTTTATCCGATCAAATCTTGTTATGTGTGATTTTTTATGCAATATGCATATATCCATTGGGTCCATTTTTTTCAATTTATTTACATATACATATACATATAAATGTTTAAGGCGAAAAATTTAATAGATGTGAAAATATATTAAGAGAACTAAAATTTTATAATACCAGCGAATTTTATTTAAATGTATTATGTATATCAGATATGAATAAATATTTTAATATATAACTATGTATTTATTATTTTGTAACATTAACTTATTAGTTAACATAAATATTGTAAATAAATATTTTTAATATAATAATTAATATATGGCGGGGAAGCACGTTCATGTCTTTGTGTCTTGGTAGAATGAAAAAGGATGAAGGCTCTCTAACGTGGTTTTCTAGCAGTCGAGGGATTCTGATGGAAGAGAAATGAGGGGTATTGTTGGAAGTAAAAATGAAAGGAAGAGAGAGGCACTACATTGACGAAGAGAGAAATTATTAAATATAAATTTTTGTGGGACCCACGATTTTTTCTTTCTCTGACCAATGATGCCATGTGAGACTGAATTTATCTAAGTTGATTTCATCTGATCGGGAAGATCACAAATGATGGGGTGCTCCCAATTCACACAAGAATTTCTCTCTAATAATATGGGTTGGTTGGGAGCAGGACCGAAAAAATAACTTATTTTTAATTTAATTTTTAAAAAAAATTAGATTAAATAAAAATTAAAGTAAATGATATAAATTGTGTTTGGATTAGATTTTATAAAAATTAGTTTGTAAAAATTAGATGAAGTAAAAAATTATTTAAATTATGATTAAATAAAAATAAGTTTAATTTGTAAAATTATTAAAATAGATATAAATTTTAAAAAATAAAAAAAATTAAACAATAAAATAAATTTGAATTATTTTAATATGAAAAAGCGAAATTTAAATCCTGAAATATATTTTAAAACCTTAATTTATATTAAACAGGAAAGAAATGTCAAGAATCTCAGCAGTAAATAATCAAGATGGAATCAAGGAAGAACAAAACGCACAATCAATTTTGGCAATCGATTAAGAGAACCCCGAAACCTTACTGGTGAGGGTCGTGGAGGGGAATCGACCAATAGTACAAGATGCTTAGATATGCAGACGCGAAATCGAGCACGCGACGACGCGACCGGTGAGAAACCTTAGATTGATGGGTAAGTGGAGGACCCCAAACCAGTGGGTTGGGAACAGCAAAAGGTAACTAAGAAACCATCGGCTTCTCCGTCATTGTGCGCATCACTGGACTGACTGCTACTACATTACAAACGATACATTTAGGGTCCCAGCACTGGACGGCGCTCACGGTGAAGACGTGACGGATGTGATAGTGAAGATCCGATGGACGTCACAGCGGAGAGGCGGCGACGCTCTGCTTTCGACCGGAGGAGAGGAAAATGAGTGAGAGGCTTTCGAAACCGAGAGAACGAGAGATAATGAGGGAGAGAGAGAGAGAGAAACTATCTGTCTGACACAAGCACGAGCACGGTGAAGCTTAAATCACCGCAACATAAACATCCTTAACTTATCTGATTTATTATAAATTTTTAATTAATTATTTTTAAATAAAAATTATTTTTTTAAAAAATAATAATTAGGAGGTTATTTCTATTTTAGATTCTATATATATTAAAATAATTATTTTAAATAAATAAATAAAATAAAATCTGAACCATAAAAAAAAAATATGGATAATCTAAATCTAATGAGTTTATAATGCATTTCAAAATGACGAGCATCATGACTATTAATGCAAAAAGCGTTTTCAAAGTGGGTGACGTGGCACACTTTGGACCGTTGGGAGAGGGGAAAGGATAACGGCTCAGATTTGAACATATGCACTTGTTGGCTGTAAGTCTGTAATTATTTTAATTACTCGCAAGTTAAACTATTAAACATTATTTATAAATGATACTGTAAATAATTAAAAGTTGAGAGTATTGTTAATTTCAATATTTTGAAAAATTTCTTATGCATTTTTTTATAATCAATATTGGTCATTTCATTTTATTTGAAGAGTAATTAATGTATCCAATATTCATAAATGAATTTCTTATTTTAGTGTATTGAATTTATGTTGGTTCGATCACGCTTTTGATGTTTAAAATTAAATACTTATAATCGTTTTTATCCCCCATAAAATAAATCCTTCAATGTTTTAAGAAAGTTCAAAATTTTTCCCTCGCTACACGTACATCTCCGCGTTCTTTAAAGATGCCTGGATCATAAGTTGACAAATTATAGATGCTGGCCGGAGATGAGCGGAGCAGACCTAGCCCTGTTGACATGGATATTTTATAAAATAGTTACATACTTCTTTAAGTATATATACACATACATATAAAAATTAGTTTGTACTATAATTTCAATTTACATTTTTTAATTTACGTTAAAAACTAGATCTTGTATTTAGGATCAGAAGTTGTGTGTGTATATACACGAAGCTGATAAAGTGAGTGAAGAATTTTTTTAATCTGACCAATTTTACTCCTGTTAAGAAAGAACTTCGTGGGATATGGCGGAATCTGTTTGTGTTCTGCCAGTGTATGTACTTTGTTTAATTCGAAAGGCTCTGGTGAATACACCCGTGCATGTTCTGAATATGGGCTGACATACGCACATCAGACTTGGCTAAAAATAAAAGCAGTTGGTTTATTACACATTAAGATTCATGAGGAAAAATTTTATTCAATAGAAAATACAAGTAAGACATTTGAATTACACACACAGTTCATAGCCACTTCTCCGCCTTCTTAAAGATGCCTTGACCATAAGCAGAACAAAATACTTCAACAAGAAGAGGGAATTGTCATAATATAAAGAGGGTTACTGGATCACCAGCAAGCATAGCAACACAAAGAAGAGCCCATAAGTGTGATGGTTTACTTGTCAATACGATCATTATGGTTGTGGAAAAGGCAATCATACTGGTTGTAATGGACAGAAAAAATGTAGAAAGACATACCATGATTATTACATAATCATAAAGTGCCCTACCATTATTTCAACTTAAACACAATGCCCCTATCTGAGTCTTGTGCCTCCTTCTCCTCTTCACTATAATCACCAATTCTTGCATACTGAGAAATTAAAATACACAATTCATCCAAAAACAAAATCAAACTAAAAAAAAAGTTAAATTGTATTAACTCGTCCTTTAAAATATAGCAAATTTTTAATATTATCCCTATTTAATATAAATACTATATTTAAAAATAAACTATCTACACTATAATAAATGCTGGACAAACTAATATATTTATGCTAAAAATTTAATAAGGTTACTTATAAATAGAATTAAGAAAAACTTTTTCTCTCTATCTTATAAATAGATAGGTTGAGAGGAGAATTTGACAAATTTTTTTTGAAAAATCACAAAAAAGACAGTAAAAATTGGGAGATTACAAATCAGATATTTTGTTAAAAATTTGTTGTTATTTATCATTTAATTATTGTCAAAATCTATACAATTTCTATAACAAGTTCTGATTTGTAATTTCACAGTTTTCACCGTTGCCGACTAGCCCCTTCAAAGAATTGGAAACAAAAAAGTCAGAGGCACGTGGCTGGCAATAAATATTGTCTCCGCAATGTCAGAAGGTAGCTGCTCTTTTTCTTCCACGAGTAATCTTTCAGCACTAAAGCAGTTCAACTCCGTAATGTGTGTGTGTTTATATTTATTTAATGGCCATACCCCACTAACCTACTGTTCCAAAATTAACGTTGTTTTCGGGTTGTTGATTTTTTTTTTTTTGCCTTTTTATGGATAGTAAAACGGAAACTTGGTTCACAAATGAAGGCAAAGAATATTGATTCTCTTTATGAGCTTTGTATTCCAAAGGATGTGTCAAATTTTATAAGTCTTAATTTAATAATTAATGTATTTTTTTCAGTTTTATCATGAGTTAAGGTTACAATTTTAACAATAAAATTTATTTTAAAGAGTACTGGACACCATAAATTTATTTAAATACAAAAATATACATAAAGTTGTTAAAAGGGGATATCTGACGCCACATAGTTAACGTCCATTAGTTTATTGTTAGTGGAACTCATGAAATCAATTTCAAAGTATATTTTTAACAACAAAATTTACATTAAAAGGCACTGCACATAATAAAATTTATTTGAGTGTAAAAATATATATAAATTTTCTAAATGAGAGGAAAAAAACAAAATTCATCAACTTCCACAAATATCTATTAACTTTATTTTTTTGACTCTCACCAAATGTGACATTTTCTTTCCATCCATTCTTACTTTCAAGTCGATTCATCTTTTTTTTATTATAGTCAACAAACACTCTCTCTGTTATATCATTTTTTCAACTTCTAAGCCATTTATATGTATTTACCCAAGATGCCGTTTTTCCTTTCTATGATACGAGGTTCATTACTTGCACGCAAATATTACCTCTGGTTTTTAATATAGGACATAGTTGACTAATTTGAGAAAATTAAAAAAATTAAATAAGTTAATTTAAAATATTATATTTATCATTTTTTCAAATTAATTTACTTAACTTATAAACTAATATATAATCTAATAATGCATATAAATATTTTACAGATGCCATATAATATATGCTATAATTAAGTAACTTCTTTATTTTTTTCAAATTAATTTAATATACTAAGGAGAGGAGGAAGTGACAATGAATGGAGAGCAAAAGTGATATTTGGTGAGATGTTTATGATACTTGATGAATTTTGTTACTTTTTTTCTTTTTAGAAAATTTATGTATATTTTCACACTCAAATAAATTTTATGATACCCAATACCTTTTAATATAAATTTTGTTGTTAAAAATGCATCCAAAAACTGACTTAGTGGACCCCCTAACAGTGAACTAACGGACATTAACAGCATCATGGCTTTATGTATATTTTTTTACCTAAATAAATTTTATGATGCCCAGTGTCTTTTGGATAAACTTTGTTATTAAAATTGTACCTTAATCTTTTTATCATTTATTATTTATTCTCTCTCATTTGCAATATATTCTCTCAATATATGTTTTTCCTTCTTTTTCTCATTTATTATATAGGTGTATATATTTGAAAATGAGGTGATATATTTATTACTTTTAACTAATTTTAATTAATTTTTTTTATTATATATAAATTAATTATTTGAAACTTATAATAAAAAACAAAGAGGGTGCAAAAATGAAAAAGAAAAAAAAAATCTAACCATTGTTCTTGGACTTTTTAAATGAGAGGCGGAAGTTAACGAAAGATGCAAAAACATCAGCTTGCAACTCCTAGCATCTCAGCTAGCTGGAGGATATATATACACTCAGTCGGGTTTTGAGTTTTGTTTCAAAATGGTTGTTGCTTTAGGTGAAGTTACACCAACAAAACTAATTGGACAAGAGTTTAGCTTAGAAAGTAAATTACAATCCACCTTAGAACCAACTAAAATATTAGAAAAGATAATCTAAGAGAGCATAGAGTGAATATCTTGATAAGCCTTTTTTTGACAATATAGTTCATCCTTCAATAAACAAGGAGTGTCTATCTTAATCATCATAATAATACTCTCTCTTTTTCAAACTATAATAAGTCCTTTTGAGAAGTATTTTCGTTTCATTTTATATGTCTTTCTAAAAGTTTAAAGAAGTATTTAGTAATACTAGTTTAATATATCCTCATTTACTTCAGTAACTTTAATTTATTCCTTAACTAAGGATGCACTTGGTAATGTAGTCAATAATTTCTATAGTTTTGCCAATTTTTTTCTTGACAGGTTGTATCGTAAGTTTCTTTTTTTGGGGGTCTTTTTTATGTTTCTTGGTTTTGGCTATTAGCTTGCGTGCTATGATTCTTTTGCAGGCATAACTTAACTTTTAGAAGATTTATATTTTAAAAATAGAGGAAACATAAGGATTTTAATACAATATTATTATATTTTATTTATTATAAATATTGTATGAGGGAGTGTCCTTATCTGTAATGTTTTAAAGATAAATACATACTCCTCGATTTGAGAAGAGTTTTTTTAATGATTAATTTCACCACACTTGTACACCTAGTCTCGGGCCTCGTGTCACGTGGTCATAAAGTAACAGTTATTTTGAAATAAAGGGACACGTTATATCTTAAGGAAACCGAGGGGATGAGAATATCAGAATATGTTGTTCCTGCATGAAATAATTTCACTACCCTTGTACACCTAGTCTCGGCCCTCATGTGTCACGTGGTCATAAAGCGACAAATTATCTTGAAATGAAGGGGACACGTCATATCTCATGGCAATCGAGAGGTGTCACGTGGCCATAAAGTGACAAATTATCTTGAAATGAAGGGGACATGTTATATCTCGCGGGAACTGAGAAGACGAGAATATCAAAATATGTTATTCCTGCATGAAATAATTTCACTACACTTGTACACCTAGTCTCGGCCCTCGTGTGTCACGTGGTGATAAAGTGACAATTATCTTGAAACGAAGAGGACACGTTATATTTTGCGGGAGCCGAGAAGATGAGAATATCAGAATATGTTGTTTCTGTGTGGAATAATTTCACTACACTTGTACACCTGGTGTCGGCTCTCGTGTGTCACGTGGCCACAAAGTGCCCCATAATGTCCGGTAACAATCACCACACAATTGTCAGTACATGGCCATCTGACTATCACCGTACATCATGATGACCAATGACTATGAGTGAGATAAGCCACGGGATATGGACTTTCACACACAGACTGATAAAATTTTTTCGTTTTATTCAATTGAAGATTTTAATAAATAATTATTAATGATTTTCATCTCTCAAATTTGAATTGAAAAAAAGATGGCCAAAAATTTGAAATTTTTTTAAAAAAATCTGAAACGTAACTTTTTACACAATTGAAATTTCTTCCTATCATTGATGAAAAAAATGCTCGCGAATGAAACTAGACTATTTAACTGATTTAAATTTAAATGGATCCACTTTGCTCGCCGGGCCCATCTTTTGTCTGTCTCTGACTTTCCGTGAGGGCAATTAACTAAAAAGATATTTAGACAGAAACCAAACCATGGTTTCAAAAGTGTTTTTATAGTTTACGAAATAAATATGTGAAGGAATTTACCTAGTTTTGAGAAAAAGTGCTTCTGAAACCATGGTTTGGAGATTGCTAAACACCCCCTCAACTACATTAATTTATCAAGAATTATTCAGAACAGTTAGTCTAGTTGATAAAAAAATTAATTCATAATTTATAAAGTTGTGAGTTTAAATCCTATTACTGATAAGGCCAAAAAAAAATCCTACTATTGATGAGAAGATCTTGTTAGTAGGTGATCTATAAATATCTCTATAAACACTCTATAAGTTTGGAAGCATATCTTAATCCTGATGAACTATTGAGATCCAACTCACCTAAACGTTTCAATGCCAAAAAAGCAATTACGTTATTTTAGTTAAAATTAATGGTCTGGTATGGCACTGTTTCTTAACCAAAATCAACTTCAGCTTTTCCAACGTCGTTCCGATTATTACCTTCTCTTGTAACTCTATGGATATGTTGGGCTTACAATTCCGATTATTCAAGCTACTGGGTTCCAGTTATACACCTCACCACTCTGACTCTATTGGTTTTCCAACGTCGTTCCGCCGAAAGTTTGAACTGTGCGGACGAAGTCTGGGTATTAAACAATTTAAATTGTTTCCTGTGGTTCCAACAAGGCAACTCCAATCTGACAAACATACGTAGGGGAATGATCCATGCCTCCATTCATGAACTAAACTTGACCAATTACAAGGGTTAACCCCACCCCCCCCCCCAAAAAAAAAAAACACCAACCTCTTCAAGCATAATAAGTAAAAAATAGGATTGACCTGCATGCTAAAAAAAAATATCATTACATTATAAAAGAGCCAGTTGAAAAATTTATTTTGATTTTAAAAAATAAGAATCCAATTACTACATTAGGTATCGGAGGTAGTAACAATTACCACAATGATATATTACAAAATATTTCTAATATAGTTTCTAAATTAAAAGAAAAAAAAATTTTATGCGCAGTTAAATGAATAAATGTTCATTTCTTTATTCATTTGGTTTGACCTATATTTAATTGTTGGAGAACTAGAATAAGAATAATAAATTAAAAAAGGCCGTTCGAACTGACCCGCCAGCAATTCTTTTCTTTTTCTTTTTTAATTTATAAAAAGACAACATATATAAACAATAAAAATTAATGTTTACAGTAATACATCAGAATAACTAGAAATGAAAAATAGCAAAAAGTTCCTAATTAAATCACTATGAGAAGAACAAATATCATAATTTGAAAAGGAGTTGAGCATCATCAAAATTCCTGGTGCAATACTAGGGGAAAATCCTGCATAGAAAGAGTACAAATTGACGAACTTTGTCTTTGTCCTGTGGCTTAAAATTAGTATGTGACAGAATCCAATAAATCATCATACGAAAACAGAGAGCATAGAACCCCGTCGGCAATTTTAATTATTTATATTTTATGAAAAGATGAATAGAAATGAGGCATTGTGCTTCTTTTTTTTTTGGGGAAAAAAAATCAATATATCACAGCGAACCATGGTTATTATTTATTTATTTATTTTTCCTTTGACCGGAAGGGAGAACTTCATCGTATGAAAATCAGAATACAGACACAAAAACAAAAAGAGAACAAAAGCCAACAGACGCCACGAAACTAAAAACAGACAAGAGCTCCGAAGCCCAAACGTTGTGCCATGAACTACGGTTGATTTAACCACTGTTACAATTAACATCATGACATAACTACCTATATTTGTTATAATTGTTTACTTTCTCATATATTAATAATTATGTATGTTATTTAATTCTTGAAGTATGGATATTTGTTAAGACATAGAGTAGTCTTTTAAAATTCAGGAATCAAGTTGTTGATTTATTTTGAAATATTTCAGGGTATGAAATTATGAAATGTATTTTTAGATATAATTGGAGATTTTTTTTTTTCCACATATAGTATGGGTAGGGTGTCACCAATAGAAAATTCACCTTTGCTCAACTTGAAATGTTTAAGGCTTCTACAACTGCTGGTTGTAACCGGCTCATCCTTTAATTTGGACTGAGCATCGAACAGGGGCCCCACCTTGCCTAGGCTTACCAATGAACACCCCTTACCATAACACCAAATTAAAGTGACAATTATTTTGAAATGAAATTGACAAGTTATATCTCGTGTGAACCTGAGGATGAAAATAGGTTCTCAGAAAAGGTCCCAACTTCCCACCGAATAATTTCACTACACTTATATTGTACTACCTCTAGTACTTAATATAATAATCCATTTGCTTTTATTTTGGTCCTGATTATAAGATTTCAATATACTTTGTCTCCCATATTTATCTATTATTTTAAGGTAGTTCTTATGGTAATGGTAGTTCTAACCAATACACTTGATTAGCAAGGATATTTTAGAAAAGATAATATCTATTTATTACAAATAACTAATTTAACTAGCTTTTTTAATCTACTCAAATTAGTCAACTAGTCTTATATTAAGGATCAGAGGTTGTAATTAAAAATAACAAAAATTTATTGTTGATTTTTAATTTAAATCCCTCAACCATGATGCCCAAAAGTTACCCTCTAAAAAGAAGAATATGATCCTTATTATAGGTTCTTAAATGCGATGGCAATTTTGGCCAAAAAAAAAAAAGCGATGGTAATACCTCAACCGAAGAAAAAAAGGCTTGTGAATAAAGCTGGACTATTCATCCAATTTAAATTTATGGTTAATATAAGTTTTCGTCCTTTTAGTTTTGGTTCCTCCAATTTTAAACACATGATTTTAGTCTGTGAAATTTAACTAGTCCATCTTAAAATGTTCATTCCTAAAAATACAACAGTGTTAAAATTAGTTGAAGTGCTGTAGATGTTGTTAAAGTGATATACACACCTCCAGCATAGGCTAAAAATATAAGCAATATTGGCTTATTACACGATTAAGATTCAAGAGGAGGAAAATTTTTATTCAATAGGAAATCATACGTACTCGTATATGGTAAGATGTGAACTAATTACCTGCACAGTTCATGGCCACTCTTTCACCTTCTTGAAATTAAAACATACTAATCAATATTGCGTTTACCAAGGTGGCAATATAATAACTTGTTGCTTCTGGTTTTTCAGCTCTCTCTCACACTTCACTAACTCTTCACACATTCTATATTTATAGGCTTTTCGTATATTCCTTACGTGTTCGTATGGTTTCAGATATTTCATATATAATTGGAGACCAAGGAAAGGATCCTGATTTGTTGCCAAAACAGGGGAAAAAAAGGAAAAAGAAAACAAAATTGACTATTTCTTTTTATAAAAAACACACATTTGCATATCTTTCTGCAAATGGCTTGGATTTGAATTGATGATTACACACACACACAAAAGACAAATCTATCTATATATTTGTTTATAAAAGACAAAACTCTATATATATATATATATATATATATATATATATAGATGAGCAACTGATGCGGCATATCTTCGGCAAACCTCTATTTTTACTAATTTTGCACCAAAGTTCTAAACTAGTACAGCATGTTTGACTGCTGTTTGTGCCTGTTTGGATTTGTGCAAACTGAATACTACAATATGCCCTTGTTCGCTGCAGTAATTTTCAATTAGGCACAACTTAAAATTATATAAACTCTTTGTTAATTCAACCATTAATCAATAGGTATTGATTAACGTAATTATCTTAGCCGTAAGGGTATCAACGTAATTAGGTGCATGTAATCCAATTACGTTACAAAGAGATATTATTTCCGATCACCTCGTATTAACGTTATTCTTGACACGCACGTGAACAATATATTGTGTAGCTTTTCCTAATTATATTAATTTTTTAAGGGAAAAATGAAAGCCAGACTTTTAGTTATGACTCTTTTAAAGTCGTTAAAAGTCGTTTTTATTTTGGTTTAGCAGCTGGCTGCTTGCTTCCTTCATGCTTTAATGTTTATTAAATTATTTTTTCCGATCCAAATTCTGACACAACTCGCTGTGGCTTAATTTCTTAATTTCTTAATGGGGGCAAGGTTAAGGATGATTTACGATGGGTCCCTCCTGGATCTAATCTGATCAATTTTACTTGTTAAGAAAGAACTTCGTGGGATATGATGGAATCTGGTTGTGTTCTAGCTACCACTGGATATACTCTGTTGAATTAGAAAGGCTCTGATGGATATACCCGTGCATGTTCTAAATATGGGCTGATCTACGCACATCTGACTTGGCTAAAAATAAAAGCAGCTGGTTTATTACACATTAAGATTAAGATTCATGAGCAAAAATTTTATTCAGTAGAAAATACATATAGCTATTAGTAGTAAGACATTTGAATTACACACAGTTCATGGCCAATTCTCCACCTTCTTGAAGATGCCTTGACCATAAGTAGAAGAAATTACTTCAACAAGAAGAGGGAATTATAATAATACAAAGTGAGTTACTGGAACACCAGCAAACATAGCAACGGGAAGAAGAGCCCATAACTGTGATGGTTTACTGTGCAACATGATCATTATGGTTGCGGGAAAGGCAATCATCATAGTTAGCTGAGACCATTGTGGCCATGACATTGACGGCTACGGCGATGACGGCGGACATGAAAGAACATCGTCGCCGAAGCCACGACTGTGGAAAAGGACAGGAGCGTAAAACATGACGACGTTGATGCCCGTGAGTTGTTGGAAGAAGGGAATGACAAAACAGAGAGTTAGCTGAGGCCTCTATATATTTAGCTGAGTTCTATTTCGGATCGGCCGATTCAATACTCGAGAATATAACCCGTGCAACTGGCATAATCCAGGATGTCAATAGCAAGCACTTGTCATGGTATATTGATAAATTATTTTTAATTGATAATTTTTTAAACAATAATAGTTTTTTTATATCTTCTAAGCCCCCATTGACATCTGAACGTAGAGAATTATTACATAATCATAAAGTGCCGTACCATGATGTAAATCTTGTCCCTCTCTTCCCTGATCACTGTAATCACCAATTCTCGCAGATTCAGAAATTAAAATACACAGTTCATCCCAGAAAAAACGAATCTTGAACTGTATTAATTTACCTTTAAAATAACAATTTTTTTAATTTTATCTCTATTTAATATAAATACTATTTAAAAAATAATTACTTATACTACAATAACTGATGGACAAGATAATACATCCATGTTAAAAAATCTCAACTGTAACTTTCTGCTTACTGAAATTTCTTATTAGTGATGGAAAAATGCTCATGAATAAAATTAGACTGTTACACTTTTTATTAATTTAAAATTAAATGGTTCGACTTTATTTGGGTTATTCAAACTATAATAGGCGCATCATATCTTGTAATAGGCCCATGTATCCTGATATATTTCCAAAAGCACGATTATTGGAGTTTTTGAGAAAATGGAGATTTGGGATGAAGCAAACTAGCTAAAAAGCATACACTACTTTAAAATTAATTAATTTGGCATAATGAGACACCAAGATGTCTATGATCTGAATGTGCAAAGGTTGATGATACACACGCATCCCCAACTTATGCCCTTACTCAAGCTAAAAATAAAACCAGGTGCTTTAAACTCGAGGGGATGAAGAATTTCTTATTCAACAGAAAATACATAAAGTACTAAGATGTGAAGTACACACACATTTCATGGCCACTTCTCCACCTTCCGGAAGATGCCTGGACCATACGTAGAAGAAATTATTTCAACAAGAAGAGGGAACTGCAATGCAACAAAGATAGTTATAGGCACGCTAGCAAGCATAATAACAGGAAGAAAAGCCAAAAAAGGTGATGACTTCTGTTGCAACATGATGATTATTGCTGAGTAAAAGGCTATCAGCATAGTTGCAATTGAGAGAAAAAGTGCAGAGAGGCCTATGATCAATTTTGTAGGTAAGGAGTAAAGGAAGTCATCTTCTGCATATCGTGATGTAAGAATTCCTAAAAATGTAAGCACAGAAGAAGTAGAAGCAAACAAGGACACTGCATCTGAAATTAAGAAAACTTTGAACAATTTTTCCTTCAAAAATATTGGGTGCCCAGATGTTTGATCATTTCCACCAGGAACAGTAAAAGCTGCAGCAAACATAATGGTGACAATTAGGGCGCCAACAACTGAGCAAGAAGTTGCAGTATCTTTCATCCATTTCTCGCCTTTGTTCCTGAGTTCTTTGTGGTTTTCTCTGAAATACTCCAGAGGAGTCAACTTGTCTTTGTTATGACGACGCTCAATTCCAAGATTCACCATACTCTGTACTGCCTATATTGAAAAAAGGAAAGAAGTAGCATAAAAGTGCTGACAGATTGTATCTTAAAATATTTGTTACATCTAGGATAATGGAATTAATCTCTCATTTCCTGTTGAATTTAATCCCTCACCTGCTAATTATTAGGTCCAAAGAGGTGGGAGATGCATGATTTAATGATTTTAATTTATATGTTAATCTCCCTCACACATGCACACACAAAAGCATTTAATTTGACTTCTAACCTTAAACCACTGCCATTCCCTTTGCATTTGCAAAGCGGCGCCAGGGATGCGATAAAGTTGGGAAGGAGGAGCCAACTTCGCTGCTGTGTGCAGCAAGTTATTGTTATTCTCAAGGAACATTGCTGCCACAACATTCTTAAAGCGAAACCCATGGAGGAGGTTAAAAATCTCGGCTTGACGATATTTAACAGCACTGAAGAAAGCATTCTCCTTTTGTTGGGAAAAAGTGACCATTGAGATTAATTCCGGGTTTGCTGTTGATACCTTCTTAAAAAACTCAACATTCCCTGATTTAGCAGCTGCCAACAGTGCTTTTCCAATCATACGCTTTTTATCTTCATTCAGAAATGTCAGATTGTTACAAGCCAGCTCTAGAATTTCAATTGCTCGTGTATGACTTGCAACTTGAGCTTATGTATTTCCTTCATCCCTGAACAATTGGTAACTCAAATAAAACTTGATATTGGCCGAGTTTAATCATGAGAACAAAAATCTTAAAAGTAACTAATTTAAGTTTTGGGAAAATTTTGAGCATGCATACCGAGCAAATTATAAATGAAGGAGATGAGTCGTTGCAGTAGATTTAGTCCTATATATTGAGATGGAATTTTGTCAGTGCAATCATTCAAAAAGATTACAGGCACACACATATGTGCATATGGGTCTATCCTTTTCTTGCATTGCATCAAAGTTAGGTTCAACTTAAATGGCAACATTTGGCATCTTACGCATAAATCAAGATCAGCATCTCGTTCCCCCAAAAAAGAAAAAACAGAAGGTCAACATCACTATGCCCAAATTGATTTTCATTCTCAAATTTTATATTTTGACATAACTCACTTTCATGTATGATAAATAAAGGGAAAATTTAATCCACAAGTCCGTTTTCCTCTATTTTAAATCAAATCTGAAATTAAAATTGATAATTTTTACATTTAAGTTTGAGCGCCCATAATGGATTAAACTATGAGAGCTTAATTCCAAAAAAACAAAACTACAGATCTCTAATGGAATTAAAATTAAAGCAAATTATAACGACTTGCTGATAAATTTTTCTACATAAAATAAAATTTTCTTTACATATTTTAATATATATGTTGTACAAACGAGGTCTTATAATTAAGACTGTAGGTAGGATTAGATTTGCTATATTACTAGATTTCATCTTCCAAGCAACCGACAAAGAATATAATACCTTCGGCCCTGCTACTCATCTCGTCCTTTGATTGCATGTCTACACGGATTTGATTAGTGGCCATGGCTGGTTGTATTTTGATATCTTCCACCCAGAAAGTGATCAAAGAAATAGAGAAACTTTAGCTTCTTAAAATAGCAAAAGTGATAAAATCAATAACCAGAAGGACAAGAATTTGTTTGAAGCTATTCAATTTTTTCTGAGATTATTCTGTTTATTTCATCCTACTAAAATAAAACATACACTATCATGCACTGTCAAATATGTTTACATATTATGATTCCATGACATTTATCTATACCTGTTAGCGTTAATGAAGTTCATTCTCTGTTTTTTTTCACTTCAGTTTTAAGCTCTTTTCTTTACTCTATCATGACGAAAATGAGATTATACACAAGTGGAGTTAAAACAACTTCAACTTAAATATCATTGCTCTCATAATCGTAATTCAGTACTTTGGCTCATATATAATTAAAAACATGTAGAAAATTGTAGGAGAGAAAAAAATAGACAGTTAATAGTAGTGGCATGCACTAACAGTGATAAACCCATTGCTTCCAGAACCGAAGGTGACTTTTGTTGAGAGAATCGGAAAGATAGAATGCAATGTGCTCAATTGTTGAGTACAGATGATCAGCAGCAAAAATCAGCTCTCTACATCGTTGGAGCAAGTCCAAAGCAATACCTATTCATATGTCATAATCATCCAGCATAAGATGGAATGCCAAAAATAACAACATAAATAAACAGACAGGGAAACAAATGAAAATGAAACATATATTATGCTTTGTTAATATAATTATCAAGAAGTTATTTTACCAAGTTCTCCAGTCATGAAACAGGTTCTAAGGAACAAAGGACCCACAATGGGGTTTTCTTTGAAGACTTGCAAATCATCACCAATGGCAAAATAGAGATGACGTCCCATTTGGTTGTGGCCAATACGAAAAGCCATTGTGACAGGAATGCTCCACTCATAGTCTCCTAATGGAATTTTAAGTGCTCTGCGATTTTCTTCGACCAAGCAGCTTGCAATTGGGATGACTCCACTATATGATGCAGCGACTGCAAGCGGAGTACAACCACAAGCATCACGTATTTCAAGATAGTCTTTTGGAACTAATTTCACCAATTCCTTTACTATGTTCTGACGGCCAAACTTTGCAGCTACATGAAGAGGCGTTTCGCGCATTGAAGTTGCAAATTCTACGTCCAAGACCCTAGGATGGCTTTCAATGAATGCTTTTGCATCATGCCACTGGTCCTCAGATATATACTTGTACAAAGTACCCATCTCTAATTCTTCTGACTCTCCCCCTCTCCTCATCTCTGTAATCGCCAATTCTTGTGTCAACAACCAGCATGCAAGCATACATTAATATATGCGTGCACACACACAGACACACACACATATATATTGATTGATACGTATAGTACGCAAACATACACGCACAAATCTGATGCATAATTAAGAGAAAGGATACAGATAAATCAAGTGAGAATCAATTAATGCAAGGAATATGGGAATAATGGTTTATTAGGGTTTAATGGAGAAAACTTAGGTCAAGTTAATTAGGTTCATTATGTCCAATTAGCCACTGAGATTATGCCACCTGTATTACTGTTTCACGTCACTTAACCTGTGAAACAACTGTTTATTTGTAATGTGTCGGGTTCCAATCATCATCAAGCCAAACCCAGAAATCCTTCCTTGGAAGGATTCACTATTCAGTTCGATATAGTTGGCAAGTCATGTGAGTAAATGCAAGGGCAAACGCAAAGGCAAAATCCAAGAACTCTAGAGTGTCAGTAAGTGAAGCAAGTATAATTCTGGAGGTCAATCCCCTTTGAAAATTGAAAAGAAAGGTCAACGAAACTTAGAGTGGTACATAGATTGGAAGGAAAAGAATGAAATAAGAAAAAAGGGGGAAAACTGAAAGAAAGAAATCAGAGGAACGCTGAGACGAGAAACTTGCACGAATGGAGCAGATTGAAAGAGAAGCCAATGAAAGGTGCTAAGACGAAGCAGCAGAAGAGAAGAGTGAGAAAGAAGAGAGGAAGAAGCAAATGTGAAATGCTTTCTTATAAGAGGGTAGCCTAATCCAAGGAAAACATGCTGTAACAAAAAAAAAATGCAATACACTAAGAGAGAGGGTGCTGAGTTTTAAGCTGCATTGGAAGTTGGTTATGTAAATTTGCAACGAGTGGATGAAAACGGTGGATAAGAGGAAGGCAAAAGAAGAAAATGATTTTGGTCGAAGGAGAGAAGTTCAAAGGAGGCTTATAAGAAAAGGGAAAGAACTGATAAGAGGCCTTTGTGCTTTGCTTGTATGGTTGCATCTATAGAAAACCATGCACACAGCAAGATGACTATCAAACTGAATCCTTCTAAGGAAGGTCTGCTTGATGATAATTGAAACCCCACCCCTTACAAATGAACGATGGTTTCTTAGGTTAAGTAATGATGTGTAATGCTAACACAGGTGACATAATCTCAGTGGCTAACTGAACATAATGGACCTAATTAACTTGACTTAAGTTTTCTCTAGGTTTAATTAGATATCTAGGGTTATGTAGTAGGATTATTATTTTTAAAAAAAGATATTTATCCATTATATTAGGATTTATTAGATTATTGATGACTCGCCATTTTGTTAGATTTGAGATAAATTAGGGTATTTTGGGGAGTCATCAAGTAAAATTGGATATTTTTATATGATTTCAAGCTTGGTTTGCTCTGTATTTGTTCACGAGAATGTTCAATTATTGTAACTAAACCTTAACTTTCGATTATTATAGCTTGATTATGGATTAGTGGGTGATAATTTTAATGTTTAGTTGCTTTAATGTTATGTTTGTTAATTCAATTGTGTGCTTGATTACCCTGAAAGATGAGAAATCCGATTGGGACAGATCTTGATATTCTAAAGGAGCCTAGCTAGGCATAGGGAATTTAGATTAGACCTTTAACTGAATAATCGTATAGAATTGAGTGAGTGTTTAAGCATTGAATAACTTGATTTTCTTGTAGAATAAAAATACATATACACATTGGCCCTATGTAGTCACATTAGGCTGGTACTCAATTTAGTCTGATAGCTAGTATGATTAAGTAATCACCTAAGGAATTAGAGATTAACATAGTTGGAATGCCTTTCACCGATTCGGAAGATACTATTAGGTAATTAAGAGTTCTATACTAACAAATATAGCTTCTTTTTGGGATAAAAAGACAATTAAAATACAAAGTCCATATGGTTAGTAAGCAAACAATAAAACAGCCTATGGAGTAAACTAAGGTTCTGAGTACAAAATAGACACTAAGCTTTGAACACTCTAAGTAAGTCAGGCCAAATAACTTTAACTGCAGTTAAAGAGAGAAATTAGACAAAAAGAAGTAATCATGACGCTAATAATCCAAGTCACTACATCCGCAGTTTAGATTTACTCATATTCTTAAGTATAACGTAGAGTTGTTTTCTTGTTCTAGTTAGATTTCATTTTTGGTTTATCATGTTCCAAATTGTGTTTTACTTAAATTAAGTGAAAGTGTAATGTTGATGCTTAAGCGGGCTGTTGGCATCCTCAGGATGATATTTTATTCACTCTTTATTAAAATTGTGAAATAAGTTTTATATTTTATGCCTATCAATTATTTATATTTTAATATTATGTAATATTTTAAATAACATAGGATATCTAGGGTATCCTAAAATTATCTTTCCAATTTTAGAATTAAGATTTAGATTTGAATCAGAACTATTATTATCCTTTTATTTATAGAGCTTTATAAATAGATTGTATGAAGCTTTTGATTTGATTGAATAAGAATTGCTATTTTCTTGACCTTCTTCATCTTCTCTCTGGAGCTGGGAAAACATATCGATCCCGTTTAAATCTATTTAAATTGAGAGTTGGGCCTCTTGAAAAAACTGATTTCAACATAAATGGGCTTTTAGAACCAGCCATTTTAAGTCCAAATCCATCAAACATTAACATGTTTTAGCTCACACAATATTATTTTCTCCCTTTTGTGTTTTATGTCTACCATTTTGATAATTATATTTGTTCATTTTTTCAGCTAGTATTTATTTGAAATTATTATAATCTTTTATACATTAAATGCTCAATTTCTACGTGTACTCGCATTCAAGATAACTGGTTGATTTGATTTAGTTCTGGTTATTTATTTAGACTTAATTCGGCACTCTAGTTTACTTACGTTTATTAGTTAAATTGAAAATTTCATCAGATCTTTTGTTTTTATTTTTATCTATTTGAAAATAAGTAAAAAGTATTGAAAATTTTAAAAGGGCTTACAACTTGTGGGTCAGGCTCGACCCGAGAGTTCAAGGTCCAGGCTTCAACATTAGGGATGTTTTAGGGTAAGGCAGCTTTTAGACCCAAGCTCATCAAGAGCTGACCCGTTTTCCCGCCTATGTCCTGGTTGGCAAACCAAGCATCTCTTGAAAGGAAACCTTATCGTTTCCACTAAAAACTTCAGGCATACCAAATGGGGCCTATCTCATTTATCTACGTAAGTAAATTAAAGCAGTAGGGCTGTTCATATAACTATGTATGCATGTATGTATGTTTTGGACATTCATATTCCTAAATTTCTCTGTACGTGAATTGAACTCCTTCATTATAAATAATTCCAGAAGTTCTTAAGCAAAAATGAAGTTTATTGAGGTTTATTGTCAATTTGATGTGAAATGGGGTGGATATGGGGAAGAGAGAGAAGAGGGAGAGGGATTTAACTTGGTCATCACAGACAATAAGAAAGCTCAATCTATCCAAGCTTTCATGAGATCGGGAGATCAACAAGTTAGGAGACAAGAGTCGCATGGTTCCATCCTTGAAGGTGGGAATCACGCGCACCAAACAAGCCCAAGTTTTAGCTCTCTAGTCTCACTTAATCCACTTCCTAAATAACAAACAGCGAGATTCTGATTTGTGTAACGTAAAGCACTGACCTTGGGGTGGAGAGCTTGGTGCATTATTATTGTAGATACGATAGAGAATGTCCCATGCATCTTTGGCTTCAGAGACCCCTCTTATATGAGAGTGATTCTTAGGCCCGCAAGAGATGCGAATGACATGCAATGCTGCGGCATTCTTTCTTCTCCATCTGCCAAAATCTTCCACATCATTTTCGTCTGGTCTTGCGATACTACTCGTCACTTCCCAAAGATCTTGAGATATTAGATAGTTCTCAACCCATTCAAACCAATCTTTTTTGCTGTTCTTCGCGAGTGGCTCTGCAACTATATCGTTAAAATTGCCCCTCCTTTCCATAACTCAACTCGATTGAAGGTGTTGTTGCTGATCGACAGTGATGATACCCTCTGTAATATAGCCGCTTCTGTCTTCTGGGGTTTTGTAAAGTAAGCGCTAATCTTTGACCAAAAAGGAAAAGGTAAGCATTAATCATATCTCTATTTCGGATCGGCCGATCCAATAATGTAAAAGATAATCCGTCCATTTGGCATAATCCATGATGAAAAGTAAGGTAAGCACTTCGCGAGAAGCAAATAGCTTTTCTATATCTTCTGAGCCCCCATTTTATGTCTGAAGTCTGAACGTAGAGAATTATTACACAATGATAAAGTGCCCTACCATGATTTAAACTTAAACACAACACCCATATCTAAATCTTGCGCCTCTCTCTCCACATCACTATAATCAGCAATTCTTGCAGATTGAAAAATTAAAATGCACAATTCACCCAAAAACAAAAACAAATTAAAAGAAAATCTTAAGCTGTATTGACTCATCTTTTAAAATATAATAACTTTTTACTATTATTTCTATTTAATATAAATACTATATTTTAAATAATATATTTATGCTAAAAATTTAATAAAGTATCAATAGAATTAAAAAAAAAATTCTCTTTATCTTATAAACAGATAGGTTGAGCGGAGAATGTGACAATTTTTTTGGAAAATCACAAAAAAAAAGACGGTGAAAATTGGGAAATTACAAATCAGATATTTTGTCAAGAGTTCGTTGTTATTTGTCATTTAATTGTTATCAGAATCTATACAAGTCTTGTAACAGGTCCCCAATTTATAATTTCACAATTTTCACAGTTTTTTTTGGCAATTTTTCTAAAATTTTTCTAATTATTTCTGAAACATTCTTTATAGTCACTTTACTTTTTGGCTTTTACTTCTTTTTTTTTTTTTTGACCAGGTATTTTTTGCCTTTTGAGTGGTAGCCGAAAATGACGTTAGAAGGATAAAAACAAAACTGTAATTTTAAAATTATTTTTATAGTATATAAAATAAATATGTAGAGAAATTTATTTTAATTTATAAAAAATACTTTTTAAAAATATTTTTAGGATTACCAAAACATCCTAGGTAACTGAAGATGCTGTGATTGTTGGGTGGGAGATTGAAGAGCACGGTAATATATTTCCCCCTGGCTGGTCGACTAACGCCTTCAAAGAATGGAACAAAAAAGTCCGGGGTACGTGGCTTGCACTAAATATTGTGTCTGTAACGTCAGCAGTCAGCTGCTCTTTTTCTTCCACGATGGTAGGCTAGTGGGGTAGAATCATTAATCATATAATATATATTGACTTAAATCCGTACGCATAAAGGGGCAATTATCTTGAAATGACATGAACGAAAAGATGAGAATATCAGAACATGTTGTCCCCACATGGAATAATTTCCCTGCATGGGTCACGTCGCCATAAAGTGGCCTATAATGTCCGGTGACAATAACCACACAATAGTCCATACATGGCCATGGGACCATCACCGAGCTTCATGTTGACTAATGACTATGAACAAGATAAGGCTAAGGCCGCGGGATACGGATTGAAAAAATGCTCGTGAATAAAACTGGACTATTTAACTGATTTAAATTTAAATAGATCCACTTTGCTCGGCGGGCCCATCTTATGTCTGTCTTGGGCTTTCCGCGAGGACAATTAACTAAATGACGTTATTTTCCTAACAATAATTGGTTTAACTAGTAAAAAATCGGTTCATAACTTGTAAGATTATAAGTTTAAATCCTACTATCAATATAAGGATTTTGTTAATAGATGATCTGTAAGTACTTTTATAAATAGTTTATGAGTCTGGAAGTATATTCTGATCTTGATAAACCCTCAAACTTCTCGGTACCAAAAGTGACTACAGTGATTAATTCCGGGTTTGCCTTCGTTGCTCGCAATTAGTGCTTCTGCAATCACACCCTTCTTTACTTGATTCAAAAATATCAGATTCTGACAAATTAGGTTTAGAATTTCAGCTGCCTTTGAATGGTGCAGCTTCATATATTTCCTTCGTTCCTGCACCATCGGTAACTCAAATAGAACTTTATGTTAGTCAAGTTTAATTAATCATGAGGACTAAATTATTAAAGGCATCCAATTTAAGATTTGGGGAACTACTTGGCACACCCACATCTACCTGACAAGTTGCAGATGCGAGATGAGCCAGTGGAGCAGACCTATCCCTGTTGACATGGATATTTTTGTTCCTTTTAGCCCAATGATTCAAAAGGACTACTCACGCAGGATATCCATGCACGTCTATGCATACATAGGTTTATCTTTCTTTTTTTCTTTCTTTTTTTTTTTTTGAGGACCACAGGCATACAGATATGGTTTGTTTGTGTGGATATACAAGTTTATCTTTTCGTACTACTTTGGCAAAGAGATACGTGATAACCAAGAGGAACTGTTCCGTTGTGAAATGAGATAATTAAAAAGTAGTTAACAATGCCTAAGCTTATGTTTTATGTTTCTGATGACTTAAATTGACTTAAGTTATTCCCTTGTCTTTTGAGAGGCATCTGACATGAAATTAGGACAGTCAAGAGCAAGAGAGAGAAAGGGTGAGATGGATTTGGAATGGGCATATTCATGTAACCAAATATTGATGAATGCAACACGGGGGAAAAAACTGAGTTATACCGGTGGAAGTTAAAATAACTTCATCTTCATCATCTATCCTCATCACCATAATTCAGCATTTTGACTAGTGTATAATTAATACAAGCAAACAACATATAGAAAATTGAAAGAAAAAACAAATAGTGGTAAATAATAAAATGCACTAACAGGGATAGGCCATCGCTTCCAGAACGGAAGTTGACTCCTGTTAAGAGAATTAGAAAGACAGAGTGCAATACTCTGAATTGCTTAGTTCCCATCCATGTCAGCAGCAAAAAGCATCTCCGTACATTGTTGGAGCAAATTCAGGGCAATACCTATTTATGTATCAAAATCATGTAGTATGAGATGGAATGGCAAAATGACGAACATGTATAAACAGGCAAGGGAAAAATTGAAAATGAAACATATATTATGCTTTATGTATAAAATCACAAATCTAATAGTTATGTTACCAAATTCTCCAATTCTTAAACAGGTTCGGATTAACTGAGGACCCACAGGACCGTTTTCTAGTTTGAAGACTTGCAAAGGAGTGATAGAATAGCGACAATGTCCCGCGCTCTTGAGATGGAATTGCAAGTGCATCTTCATTTTTGTTGATCCTGCATGCTGCAGTTGGGATGACTGCACCATATGTTGCAGCTGTTATAAGTGGAGTATGGCCATTATAAGCATCGGGTATTTCAACATATTGTTCTGGAACTAATCTCACCAACTCGTCTACTATGCCTAGACGGCCAAACTTTGCGGCCACTTGAAGAGGTGTTTCACCTATTGAAGTAACGTAAGCACTTATTACGGTGGAATTATTTTGATAAATTATTTTTAATTAATACTCCCTCCGTTCCTTATTATAAGAGACATTTGATGCTTATGGCATGTTCCTATATATAAGAGATACTTACAAGTTGTCTCTACTTTTTTGTGTTGATTTACTATTTTACCCATATTTATTATCTCCAACTCACACTCTCCCTCCCTCCCACTTCTCTTTCTTTTAATAATTTAATTGTTCTCTCTCATGCTTTCTCTCCTTATTAATGAGGGCATTTTTGGAAAAAAAATTATACTTTTTGCACATTAATTGTTCTTAACTAATTTTAACTGTTTTTTTGATTAACGTACTTCGGTTATTTGTCTTTTATAATAAGGAATGGAGGGAGTAATTTTTTAAACGCAAATAGTTTTTCTATATCTTTTAGGCCACCATTTTACATCTGAACGCAGAGAATTAAATAATCCCAGAGTGCCCCACATCTAAACAAATAATTAATACACCTTTCTACCATTAAAAAATCTAGAAGCTTGGAGATCGATGAGGGTTTGTAGTCTAGTCTTGCTCCAGCTTCTCCTGTATCTGCTTGTCGTCAGTCGTCTTGTGTGTGTTTCTTTTGCTGGAAATCTAAGTGTGATCAAGTACAAAGAAGACGAGGAAGCTAACGGCAAAGGAAAGAAATTAAAGAAACAAAGAATATGAAGATGACGAGGCCGAAGGAAAAGATACATACAGTGAGAAACCAAAAGGCTGATGTTATTAAAAAAAAAAAAACCAAAAAGTTGAGTGAGGCTGAGAGCATGTGAAACTGTGAATTGAAGTAGTCAGAGAGGAATTTAACGCTGGTCAGATAATTCATTAATTTGTCAAACAACACGTGATTGGGGCAGGGCCAGGGGTAGGCTGGAGGCGCAGTAACATTTTAATTTAAAGACTTATTTCTGATAAATATTGGGTGGTGATTGGGAGCTGGGAGAGATTTTTTTTTTTTTTTTGGAATAGAAAACTGAATACAAACAAGACAAAGCAGCTAACAAAGAAAGCCTAGGCACTTATCCCTCATCAGCCTCCTCTTTTTGGCTAATAGCCGGAGGGTGATTAAAAATCCAAAAATTTACTTGCATCCGATGAGAGAATTTAGCCAAATGGTCAGGTCAGAATAGATGTTCTCTAAAGAGTGCTTAATGAGGACCTGCCAATCCCGGTTTAAAAGATTTTGTTACTGTGATGTAATTTGAAGATGTAATTATATTAAATTTTTTAATGTTTTATTTTTATTGTTCCTCATATATTTGTTATATCTATATGATTATATATGTATATAATATTATTATTACTCCTTTGATCCTTAATATAGGACCTAATTGTTAAGTTAATTTTGGTCCTAAATATAATACCTATTTCTCATATTTATTAATTTTTTCTAAATTACCCCTGTGAATGCTCCCTCAACCATAATCAAGTAAGTGAGGGAGGAAAGATACTAAGAAAGATGATTATGGTGTTTTAGAAAAAACATGTCATATTTCTTATAATTAACTAACTTATCTAACTTTCTTAATCTAATCAAATTAGTTAAATAGGTCTTATATTAAGGATCGGAAGAGTATTTTATTATTCTGTCATGTGAATCTTTGATCTTTTTGGTCACGCTTTTAACACATTGATATCTAACTTAATTAGACATAATAGCCGTATATAAATCTCCTACGTCTCTCCTCTTCATTGTAGTCACTAATTCTTCTAGTTTGAGAAATTAAAATACACATTGCATCCAAAGAAACAAAACAATAATTACGCTTACTAGTGGTGGCAATGGCTTGTTTACTTCTTTAGCAGCTAGCTCTCACATTTCACAAACTCTTCGCACATTGTATATCCATAGCCGTTTTCCCTACGTGTTTGTATGGTTTAAGACTTGTTTTTTTGGCCAGCGGTATTGTTTACGGCATTTAATACTGTGTCCAATTGCTAATATAAAAGTTAGGTAGAGATTGAATTTGGTTCTAAAGATATTATTACAATCTATTTATCTCTCATTTTTATTTATTTTTTTCAAACTAATTTGCATAACATGTATAAGCCAATAAATAATCTAATGTTATATATGAGTATGTTAGGGACATCAAATTACATTTATCATAATTAACTATTTTATTTTATTTTTTAATTTATTGAAATTAGTTAAACAGCTTTTATATTAAAAATGGAAAGAAGGATATAATTGAGAAAGAAGAAACGGATAGTGATTCCATTCTCCTGCTTGGACTTGAACAAACTCAACATATTCATCCTCATGTCATCTTGGGAGTCAAATTAAATTTAATTTAGAATGTAATGTAGTGATGTAAACTAAAGTCATTCTCTTATTAGAACCTAAAACTTAACTAGGTCCTAAATTAACTAAAAATCAAAACTGCAAGTAAAAGAGATTTTATTTTAAAATAAAAAATTAAAATCTATTCTGCAAATAAATCAAAAACAATTATAAATGCTTTTTTTTGGAAATTTTCTTTTATATAGAAAGAAAATGAAAAGGTGATTTAAAATTTAAAATGAAAGAAAATTACTTAAAGAAAATAACAAATGATAAAAATTTGGATGTTAGAGAAATATAAGAGAATGCTTCTTGTAAAATGGAAATTGGGTTATCCTTGAATAGATGTCCTAAAACTCTAGCTACAATTGCCAATTAAAAATACCATTAAACACCAATTAGTATGCCAGATTAATGCAATTTGGTTACCTGTACCAAAAAAAACTTAACTTGAGATATTTAACAAATATCCAAATTATGAAAGAATACATAACCACGCAGACTTCAAACACTATATATATATATATATATATATAAGTCTCAAACTGCATAATCCAATCACAATCACAAAAATTCAATCCTAAACTAAAAAATACAACCAATAATCTCAAAAAATTTAATTAAATAATATCAATTCCAACTCAAAAAATCTATTACTTAATTAAATTAAAGGAATTGAAATAGACAAACTCCCCTGCTTAACTCCAAGCTCAAACCCAATACTCCATATCCTCCGTCTCCAAGAAGCTTGATAAAATTAGCTACGCATGGTTTCAAATTTTGCTGACACAGATTTGAATTGCACAGTGGCCATGGGAAGCAATCAGAAACACGATGCTGTCAGGCCGAAGGCAATTACGGAAGTAGAGATAGAGCTCGCCGGCGTTGATGGTTGAAGGTCGCTGCTTACTGTCTTCCTCGCGTCTCTCTGTCTCTCCACGCTGCGTCGCTGACAATGAAGGCCGGGGATGATGATGCTGCGCCGATGATGGGTGGTGAGGGTGGCTCGCGTGTGGGTGTGTCTATGGTCCTCCTTTGGCTCGCGTGTGGGTGTGTCTACGGTCCTTCTTTGGTGTCTGCGTGTGGTCATATATGTAAGGGGTGCTAATGAAGCAAATCAATCCTTGCCGCCGTTCTCCCTACTCTTCCCTTGCGTGAGAAGATGACGATGATGATGATAACCCCAAGCCCTAAATTAAAACGCATAGTTGTACTTTTTTTAAAAAAAAAATCTGAAATCCTCTTTTGTGATTTTTCCAATTTCTCCAAATTGACCAAAATCCCTGCAATACCGTATAAACATATTGTAACACCATATATCTAAATAATGGTCAAAATAGTAACATTTTTACCCATTTTCTTATTAATTCATGCATTAATTCTTAATAAATATCTATTCATCAATAGTGCAATTTATAACCATTAAGCACACTAAAAGAACTCAAAAATGCATGAATTAATATATAATTATTTGAACACATCACATATATGTAATTTTTTTAATCACCCACAACTTAGCATAATAATATAAACTTTTTATTATTGTAAAAATTAGTAATAGGGTATTAACGTAATTAACTGTCTGGCAAAAAATTAACATAATTAGCTGTATGTAATTAATTATGTCGTTAAAAGTTTCTTATTATTTCGCAAACTATATCAAACATTCTTTATAATCACTTTAATTTTTGCCTTTTGAATGGTGGAAGGTGTTGGCACCATAAATGCATGGATCGTGATAAGTAACACAGTGATAAGGGGAAAAAAAATCATTCTCACAGAAATTTATGTAAAAATAAAAGCCAAACAACAGACCAAGTGAATTCAACTAAGGTGAAGCAAGAAAAATTTTTTATCAGTAGTAGGAATTTTGAAAACTATTTTTAAAACTAGAAATTGATAACAACAATGTATTCTTTGACTTCAAAGATTAAAAGCGACTTAGGATTGTTTATCCGTTTTGTATATCATAACCTTCAATTTATTTCCTCTCGTGGATGTTTTATTTTAATGAAAATAAGTGTTACTCTAACATTTAAAAAGTACCTGTAGATGCCCTATCAAGTCAAGAACAAGTGTTTAATTCTATTAATTGCTCAATTTTTTGTTACAATTAATAAAATCCAATTTTAAGCTCCAATCCTAATGTGACCATGCAAAGCTGGCAAATATATCTCTGTATCAACAAAACCACCATTCAACATGCAAACTTTAAGTTCTTACACAATTTGATCCAAGTTATACACTCAATCTGACTCTCTCAAGCATCAATCAAATGAACAAAATATCTAATTAAATAGTGATCAAACACTTAGAAACATTAAGCAAAGAGTAAAATCTATATCAATAATTACAAAAAGAGAGGAGTAATCAAGAGTTAATCCATACAAAGATTCAAAATAAATCTAGAGCAAAGTATTTAGCTACTCGTAATCAACCACAAGCCATAACTACAAGGGGAAATCATAGCCATAGCAAATTGGAAGAGAGGAATGGGAGGAGAAATAGGGAAACCAAGAAGATGAAGTTTCAAATCTCTTCCAAATCTTAATCCCCTGCTCCAAACTTTCCAAGAACACAAAGCTCCCAAGAATGCCAAGTAAGTGTAAAATGATGTCCAAGGTTGAAATGTGGCCTTAAAATCTAAAATTTTCATCAACGTTAGTTGAGCTGTGCATTTTGTTGTCAGTGAATGCACCACGACAAGTTTTGCATTGTAGATGAATTTACCTCTGTTTGAGTTGGGTTACAGGCAAGTCAAAGTGCGCTACAACACACTTTGCTTCTAGAAAATTAAGTTCTTCTAACTCAAATTAAATAAGGATTTCGATCCATGTTTTGGTCTCTGATAATTCTTCTTTGATCTCCATAATGTATTCATAAAGCAACCTTGATCCTCAAATGCTTTGAAAGGCTTTCGAAGTGACTTGACATTTAATCCTTATATCAAAATATACTTTGCAATAGAGTAACTCCATAAGCTCATAAATAACAAGGATTAAATTCCTCCAAGAGTAAGTTGAGATACTTCTCTTTGGAGTGAAGCAATCATACGACGAAGTTTTGGTTGGAGTTCTTTAGGTAAGGGGGCAATGATGTGCAACCAAAAAACATCATGCACATTTTCCTATCTTTGAGTATTCAATATATGCACAAATGCATCAAAAAAAACCAAAAGCTTGAGAAAAAATGTATTGAAAAATTTAGAGATTAACAAAAGGAAATGATGCTTCTTTCTTTATAATCACTTCAAATTTTACTGTTAAAAGCACATGAATAGATTTCACCCTAGTTGTATTCTTTGATTGCTTACCCCTAGTCATTCAGGTTGTGTTTATCTTCAACGTGAATAATACTAGTACCACCTCAGTCCTAAAAATAAATTACTTGTAAGGAGAAGTTTTGTTTCTCAATATAAGTCACTTATTGTATATTTAGTGCTTGTTCTAATTTTACCCTTATTTAATTCTCATTATAAAGAGAGAAAGAATGGAGAAATATGAAAATGATTATTTGTAAATATAGAGACTGAGGAAAAAAATTTAACTAATAAGGGTAAAATTACAAAATATGTCAATTTAATATATTTCTTGTTAACGTGTTAAAAGTGACTTATATTAAGGGTTGAAGTCCTATAATGTTCTATCCGCTTGCCAATTAGCAAACAAAAAGGAGAGAATTGCAATAGGGTTCTAAAGAAGAAACATATTCACATAAAATCTGACAACAACTGAGTACTTGTAATGATAAGTGCTAGAGTGGAAATGACAACAAATTTAACTGCTCACTTGTTATTACGATCTTCTAATAACTTGTTTTTTGAAACTTCACTGTAATTTTTTCAACAACAAAATTCTGAGGTAGATGGTTTGCAGTAACTAGTAAGTATTGTCTTTGCAATGCCAGAAGTCAACTGCTAATCCGGCTTCCCTCTTTTACCCCTTTCCACTTGCTACCGTCCTTTACCTGAAACTACATCATTTTGGTGGAGTTTAGGTGAGGTGAAACCTTTTTTTTTTGGGGGTCAAATCAGCATATAATATCCTAAAGTGTCTTTTTAGTATCACTTAGTATCTTGAAATATTTTTTTAATATCGCCCATTATTCTAAAATAATTTTTGGCTCAGTTAGAGCCCTAAAATATTTTTTCTATGAAATCCAGTATTTGGTTTCTAGCATACTAAAGTATTTTTTTTTCAATACCACATAGCCAATGTTCTAAAATAATTTTTGGTTCAATCAAAGCCATAAAATATTTTTCCTATAACACTTACTATCTAGCTTCTAGCACATTGAAATATTTTTATTAGTACCATGTAGTGTTCCTTTTTTTTTTTCCAATACATCCCAATATTCTAAAATAATGTTTGATCTAGTCCAAGCCCTAAAAAAATTTTCTGTAACACCCAGTGTCTAGCTTCCTGCATGTTAAAGTACTTTTCAGTAACACCTAGTATCCCACATTAATTTTTAGTGCATTCAATACCCTAAAATATTGCACCAAAAAATATTTGAAGAAACTAAGTGCCAATTAAAAAATGTCTTTGGATACTACATGGTATTCAGAAAATATTTCAGTGTGCTAAGAGTCATATACTATGTGTCAAAGAGAAAATATTTCAAGACTCTGATGGGATCACAAATTATTTTAGAATACTAGGTGATGCTGAAAAATACATTTTAAGAGACTAAGTGATACCAAAATAATATTTTAGAATATTAGATATTTATTTACAAAAAGTACCACCTCAACTAAACTACACCAAAACGTTGCAGTTTCAGGCAAAGAAGGGCAATGGATGGGAAGGGATCAAGGAGAGAAGCCGCATCCCTTTTTAACTCCCCAACCACGAGTAATCAGGCAATTCAACCACTCGATGTATTCTTCCGGTCTTAAATATAAGACCCTTATACCCTTATATAAGGGTCCTACATTTAGGACTGAAGGAGTACTATAATTCCCAATGACCATACCATACTAGCCTACTGTTCCAAAATTATTAACGTCATTTTTGGGGAGTTGATTGATTTTTTTTTCCTTTTATGAATAATAAAACAGAAACTTTGTTCACCATTGAAGGTAAACAATGCAGAGATCAGAGGGAAAAAAATCAGTGGCTCTGTTTAATTAGTTAGATTTTACATTCTCTATATGCAAAATCTGTGAAAACAACCTAAAATTTTGATGGTATCATCAATGGTATCTTGAAAGGAATGATTATTGGCTTGATTCTAGAGAAAAAGGTTGATGGCTCCTGACCAATCGCAACATGCTTCCACTTTCCTAATTCCCGGATTCCAACAGAATTCTAGACCATTTGTAACTCCTAGCATCTCAGCTGGCAGGAGGATATATATTCACTCGGGTTGAGTTCTGTTTCAAGATGATTGTTGTTTTAGGCTTTCAAGAAAATGTAAAGTTTTTTCACAATATAATTTAATTTCATCCTCCAATAAATTAGGAGTGTTTATTTTAATCATCATAATAATATCCCTCTTTTTCAAATTATGATAAGTCTTTTTTACAAACATTTTCGTTCCATTTTATATGTCTTTCTAGAAGTTTAAAGAAGTATTTACTCGGTGGCAAAAAAAGAAGAAGTATTTACTAATACTATTTTGAAATATCCTTGTTTGCTTCAATGACTTTAATTTATTCATCACGTTAACTAAGGATAAATTTGGTAATGTAGTCAATAGTTTCTATAGTTTTTGTCAATTTTTTTCCTGATAAGTTGCACTGTGAGTTTTCTTTCGGTCTCCTTCACGTTTCTTGGTTTTGGCTATTTGCGCGCGTACTATGATTTTTTTTGTGTGATTAATAATATACACTCCTGTTTTTGGTTACAAAAATTTTGTAAGCATAACTTCAATTTTAAAAGATTTATATTTTAAAATGGAGGAAGTATAAGGATTTTAATAAAATATTATCAAGTCTATTTATTACCACTTCTCCATATTATAAGAAGTATTTTAGAAGAAAATTTTGGTTCAAAATATAAGATATTGATAGAGTAATTAATAATAGTTTTTCACTTTTAGCTTTTTTCGCAGAAAGAAAGACAGTTTTAAATGAAGAAGAGAGGTTAAAGAGTTTCCCAACCTCATTCTTTAATAAGAATAAAATAGGTAACCTTTATTAATTTAAAACATATTTAATGATTTAATCAACATTACTTCGTTTGCCAGAAAGCTTAACTAATGTGTTGCATTATGAACCGGAAGAATTATAAACATTGCATGTGTAAATGTCCATCACTCTTAACTCTTAGGATTATTTGTCTTAAATGTTCTAAACATGAATGTAACATCTGCAATAAATGATTTGAGAAGGTTTCTTATTGTTAATGTGATTATATTCTTCCTTTGTGATCATAGGACCAGACTGCAATAGTTAAGGCACATGCTGGCAAAAACAAAGAGTTGAAGTCATGTGCATTGGCAAAAGGAGGGGGGGGGGAAGCGAGAAAACTCAATTGTTCTCTCTCCCAATTTCGTCTTACTATTCCTTCTACTCTTTTGCTCTCTCATTTTGGGAACATTAGGGTATTTACGTATAACTCCAAATTAAGGTGACAATTACCTTAAAATGAAGGGAAGATCGTTATATCTCGTGTGAACGAGAGGATGAGAATATGTCGTTCTCATAGAAAAGGTGCTGCTCCCCAAGAAAATAATTTCGAGAGAATTACAATGAGATTAAAAATAATAATTACAAAATAAGTTTAAAAAATTATTATTTTTTATTCTGAAATTTGTTATTATAGATTTTTTTAGGTTATCACTGAAATTTTTTATTAATTATTGTTTTTGGGACTTGACCCGTAATTCTCTTAATAATTTCACTACCCTTGTACTTACACCTGCGCTCGGCAACCATGCATGTGCAATGGCCATAAAGAGCTTGAACCACTTGATGTACGGAGATAGTGACCGCACAATAGTAACTGTGGGGCTCTTCTGAGTTCTGATCTGCCATACAGCATCCAAATAGTTATCTGAAGAATAAAAATTCTTTTTTAATCATATAGGTATAAATAGGGATTTTAAAGTTTATTAAAATAATCATATTGTCCTTTTTAATTGTTTAAAAAAGGGAAAATCCCAGAAAAAACCCTTGGAATATGCCAAATCCCAGATTGGGCCCTTAAATTTCGAAAATGACAGATTGGGTCAATAAAATGACCCAATCTGTCATTTGTGAAATTCAGGCGAATTGACATTTTTGCCCCTGAGCAAAAGTAAGTAGTTATTCTCTAAACAAATCTAGGTAACGCTTACACTGTTCTAGTGATTACAAGATTCGTTGTAGTTAATAATAAGGTACCTGACAATAATAAGATACTTGACTATGAAAAAATGAGTAGTTATTCTCTACACAAATTTAGGTAATGCTTACATTGTTCTAGTGATTACAGCATTAGTTGTAGTTAATAACAAGACACCTGACTATGAAAAAGTGAATAGTTATTCGCTATACGAATTTAGGTAACACCTAAACTCTTATAGTGATTCCTTGAATCATTGTAGTGAATGAATAAATGAGGGCAAAATTGTCAATTCGCCTGAATTTCACAAATGACAGATTGGGTCAATGACCCATTTTGTCATTTTCGAAATTTAAGGACCCAATCTGATATTTCTCATATTCCAAAGACCTTTTTTGGGATTTTCCCTTTAAAAAATCTGTTATTAACAAGCCTATAATTTCAAGACCCTATCCAGTTAGATAATTAGTGGTACTTTTTACATTCTCCATATATGCGAAACTTATGAAAACAGTCATCAATGATACCTTGAAAGGAATGATCATTGGCAGCTTGACTTTTGAGGCTTTAATTTGACGGGGTACTCTCTCTCACACACACAGAGAGCCAAGGAATGACCGTAATTTTTTGTTATATTAATTCATTGAATATTTTAAAAAAGAATATAAAGTTTTCTGTTTTATTGCATTGATGATTTTGATCTCTTAAATTTGAATTTAAAAAATCTCAACCATAACTTTATTTCTTATTATTGATAAAAAAAAATGCTCATGAATACAATTAAACTTTTTATCAATTTAAATTTAAATTGTTCAACCTTATTTGGATTCAAACTATAATAGGCCCATATGTATTCCTGCTATAGTCACAACATTATCATGTTCATGCATGGTGCTTTACATGATAAGATTCAAAGGGATCAGAAATTTCTTATTCAACAGAAAATACATGAAGCAATAAGATGTGAAGTACGTACTTACATAGATCTTAGTAAAACAGAACCTAATATTGGAAACAAGCTAGGCCCTAGGTCAGTCAACAACTTTGGACTTCCAGCATTCTTTAAAATTGCTCTTAATCTTAGTTATAAAGTACCATCAGCCCCTCTGATGTATTAGGCCCATGCGACTCCTTTGGTTTGGTTTGGGCCCATTTCATCGTCTAATTTGTTCCCGGTAAAAATAAATAATTCACAAAATAGGAATGGCAACTAACTCTCTGATTCCCTCTAGCAAGAAAAGCTTGCTTGTGCCTCAGTCAAGAGAAGAAGAAGACTTAATAACGAGAAGCTCTAAGAAAATCAAGAATGGGGATAATGCTCAGGGAGGGAATCTACTCTCAGAGCATTGGCCTGCACTGGGTGAGAAGAAGACTAGGAGTAGCAGAGGAACTGTTTCATTTGCAGATAAGCTGAAGGGTGTTGAACCTAATGAAGAAGACGGTACAGAGGAGGACTATGAAGAAATTTCTGATGATTCTTTATCTGATAAGGAACAGAATCAGGAGAATGATGAGCCTTTGTGTCGTATGATTGAGGATCCCAAAAGAAATTTTCCTACTTTTGTTTTCTCGGGAAGAATGAAGAAGCGGCTGTATAAAGCATGGAAGAGGGCTGTGATTTTAAAGCTCCTTGGTAGAAGCATTGGGTTCAAGGCGCTGAAGTCAAGGTTGCAAGGTATGTGGGCAAAAAGAGGGGTGACCAAACTAATCAACATTGGATATGGATACTATGTGGTGAAGTTTTCGAATAGAGAGGACTACTGGAATGCTTTAACTGGGGGTCCTTGGATGATTTTTGATCATTATCTAACAGTTTGGCCATGGGAACCAAAGTTTCAGTCTAATAGAGCAAGCATTGATAAAGTTGCAGTGTGGGTAAGGTTGCCGAGAATTTTCTTGGAATATTATGACAAAGAAGCTTTGACAATGATTGGAAACAGGATAGGGGAAACTATTAAGATTGATATGAATACTTCATGCCAACTTAGAGGGCACTACGCTCAAATCTGCGTCTTGGTAGATCTCACTAAGCAACTAATGTCTGGGTTTTCAGTTGATGGGGAGAACTACTACTTAGAGTATGAAGGTTTACACCTTCTTTGCACAAACTGTGGTGTCTATGGCCACCGGTAAGACGGATGCCCATTGAAGAAGGATGATAAAGAAGTCTCGAAAGAAGATATGAATGCCCCTGTTAATGTAGAAGATGAACAGAGAATGAATGTTGATGGATATGGAAAACCGATGGAAGAACAATGGAAAGTGGTGCAGAAATTATGCCGTCAACAGAAAAGCAGAGACAAGCAAGGTGAAGCGGCACGACAGAATCCGATGGCCTCACGATTCTCTCTCCTTGCTGATGTGGACGGAGCTGTCCAAGAGAGAGAAACAGGAAGGGTACTGGAGGGGCAACAAATGAGCATCATCCTTGCCATACAAACCACAACGAGTAGCACTACGAGGGTACGTAAAGCAAAGGACAGAAAAGATGATTTGTTGAATATGACAAATGATGAAATTTGGAGTGCTATCAGCAAAGTGCCCGTTGAGAATGTCCCACAACAACCAGAGTAGAATATGGTGAGACGGACTGAGAAAAGGACAAGGGAACAAATAGAGAGAATGAAAAAAGGGAAAGAAGACGAGGATATGATCCAATTGGGGGAGGAGAGCTCACGTGCCAATCATGAGTGCAATAACGAGATGGGCCCAAAGGAGGATGTTGGATGTTTTAACACAACAATTCACAACAATTACCCTTCTCTGCCTCATGACCCGGGAGAACGGAGCATGATGGAGCTTGTTTCAGGGCCTGAAGATGTTGGGCCGATTTTGGATAGCCCAATGGGGGGAGATGGTGGAACATGTGCCAACAGTGATGATATCGTGGTTCCTGAAACCCAAATCACTGGTGGGTTCTGATTGGGCTGTGACCTCTTAATAAGTATTACTTTTTTATGGATTGTATCCTTTATTGGAATACTAGAGGGGCCTGCGGTAAAGGTCTCTTTAGAAATTTAGAAGCTGTGATTAATGGACCCAAACCCAATTTAATAATACTCTCAAAAACCAGATGCAGTGATGAGTCTCGGTTCCGACCTCTTTCTTCTTTGGGGTTTGATGAAATTCGTGTGATTCCTAGTCAAGGAAGATCAGGTGATTTAGTTGCAGCTTGGAGGAGCACTCAAATTTCGGTTTCGGTACTCATAGAAGAGAGGCAATTTTTCCATCTGGATGTTTCCTTTGCAAATCGTCCTTCTTTTATTTTAACAGCTGTGTACACTCTCCCTCATTCGAACTGCAGAGAATTATTGTGGCAAAGATTATTTAATCTTTCTATTGGAATCTCTAAACCTTGGATAGTTTATGGAGATTTCAATGACCTCCTTTCAGCTGCTGAACGTGTAGGAGGAACAAGAGAAACAACAAACAGAATGAAATGGTTTCAAGAAAGAATATTTGATTGCAGTCTTACAGATTTGGGATCTATAGGTCCTCGCTTCACTTGGAAAGGCCCACATATTGCTGGAAATTTAAGACTTTTTGAACGGCTTGACTGAGCACTGGGTAATCAATTATACTTGACCTTGATGCCTGACTGCTTTGTAAAGGTATTGCCTCGTATCCAATTTTCTGATCACAATCCTCTTATTCTTCACATGAGTTTTCAATATGATATAAGAAAGGTAACCAAACCTTTCCATTTTGAGGCTATGTGGCAAATCCATGAAAACTTTCCAAACTTTGTGAAGTCAAACTAGAATGGGAATATGGGCTTGGATGATAATATGGAAGATTTTAAGAAAGCTATTATCTCTTGGAATAAAGAGGTTTTTGGGCTCGTGGAAAAAAAGAAAAAGACCATTCTTGCTAGATTGAATGGAATTCAAAAATCAGCGTCCTATCCCTTTTCTATGTTTTTAACTAGTCTGGAACTACAACTGCAGAAAGAATTAGAAGTTACTCTTAAAGAAGAGGAGATTAAATGGTTTCAAAAGTCCAGATCGATTTGGATTACAAAAGGGGATAGGAATACTCGGTATTACCACCTAAAGACTAATATAGGAAGGAGAAGGAATAGAATTTTATCCTTAAAGGATAGTAGCGGTAAATGGGTTGAAGATGAGGCAGAGCTTAAAAATCTGGTTGTGCAATTCTTCAAATCCTTATACCAGAATGAAGATAATTATCCAATTGATTTACAATTGGAGTCTTCTTTTCCGTTGATTGAAATGTCTGTGTTGAGCAAGTTAGGAATGGTTCCTTCTCATGAGGAAATTAAACAGGCTATCTTCTCCATGGGTCCTTATAAGTCGCCGGGTGTAGATGGGTTCTCTCTTATATTTTTTCAATCCAACTGGGATATAGTGGGCAATGCTATATGTGAGTTTGTGCAAGGTGTCTTCAATGGTAGGTTGTCTATGACTGAGGCAAATAAAACTTTGATTACGCTGATTCCTAGAAAAGATAATCCAGAATATGTCTCTCATTTCAGACCCATCTCTCTCTGTTCGGTGCATTATAAATGTATTACAAAGGTGATTACAGGAAGATTGAAAGGTATAATAGATGAATTGATCTCCCCTTTTCAAGCCAGCTTTATTAAAGGGCGTCATATACAAGACAACATAATAGTGGGGCAAGAAATTCTGCACACTATGAAGAGATCTAGAGGCCGAAGAGGCTTCATGGCATGGAAGATTGATCTTGAAAAGGCTTATGACCGATTACGATGGGATTTTCTGCAGCAAGTGCTAAAGGATGTAGGACTAGAATCTAATTTTATTCAACTCATTATGAATTGTGTCTCCTCGGTAAAATATAGTGTCTTGTGGAATGGTAATCTTGCTGAATATTTTACTCCCTCAAGAGGTTTGCGTCAAGGAGATCCTATATCTCCCTTACTGTTTGTGATTTGCATGGACAGACTCTCTCACATAATTAGTGATGAAGTGAAATCTGATCGGAGGAAGCCTATTTATGTCCGTAAAAATGGACCTGCAGTGTCCCATTTAATGTTTGCGGATGACATATTGTTAGAGAAGCTACGGAAGAACAAGCTACTTCTATGATGAATTGTCTTCAGCTCTTCTGTAAGGTATCAGGAGAGAAAGTGAGTATTGCAAAGTCTTCTATCTTTTTTCCCCCAAGGTAGAAAATTCAGTGAGGAAAAACATTCAGAGTTGGACTATGATGAAAGTCACTGATGAAATTGGAGTCTACCTTGGCTTTCCTCTATCCAGAAAAAGGAAAACTAAGGAGACGTTCCAATATATTTTAGATAGAGTTAAATCAAAGCTTGCTGCTTGGAAAGCTAGAAGTCTCTCTATGGCAAGCTGCATAACTCTAGCAAAGTCGGTAATCAGTACTGTGCCTTTATATCCTGTGCAAGTAGCTCAAATCCCTAAGAGTATCTGCACTGAGGTTGAAAGATTACAACGGAATTTTATTTGGGGCAATACCAATGAAAACCATGGTTGGCACCCTATTGGTTGGAAACAACTATCGCTACCTAAAGGGTATGGTGGCCTTGGGCTTAGAAAACTCTCCTAAGTTAACTGTGCCTTTGGATGTAAGCTGGCCTGGAACTTAATCTCGGGTTCAAGTGGATTATGGGCTGATGTTTTGCAGCACAAGTATATGAGTAGAAGCGAGTCTGATTTGTTAATGGTACAGCCAGGTGACTCAAAGCTTTAGCAATTCGTTTGTTAGCAAAAATTGTTTATTGAGGAAGGTACACAGTGGCAAGTCAAAAATGGAATTTTTGTCAACTTCTTCAACGATAAATGGCTATTTCCAGACAAGAATATTAAAGAGTTGTGTATAAGACCTTTATCAGAGGAGGAGAATGACTCGACTGTAGCAAAGTGGGTTGCGCATGGGACATGGGACTTTACGAGGCTTGGTTCGGTTGTTTCAAGTGAAGTCATCCAACGTCTAATAGCTAAACTTCCACCCTTAGCTAGTGCTGGAAATGATGTGATGATGTGGAAAGGTACTAACCATGGTAATTTTACTGTTAAAAGTGCTTATTATTTGATTGAGAGGAATCCTCCTAATTTATATAGCTCTACTTATAATCTGATTTGGAGCTGGCAAGGAGTTGAAACAATAAGAGTCTTTTTATGGTTAGTTTATAATAATAGATTACCCACTAATGCTTGGCGTCGTAAGCGGTCTGCCAATTCCCCTCTATGTCAGTATTGTAATTTAGAGGTTGAGAATACCTTACATGTGCTCCGTGATTGTCAGTATGCTACACAGATGTGTTTACAACTAGTGGATACTAAATTTCAGAATGCTTTCTTTGCTGCATCTTTGAGAGAATGGATGAGCTTGAATCTTAAAAAAGAATTAGGAAGACATTTGTCTTCAGGATGGAACCTTATATGGGGAGTTGCTTGCTGGAAACTTTGGCTATGGCGGAATAATGCTATTTATGTGGATGATTTTGTGAAACCAGTAAATCCTGCTTTCTTTATTATGCATTCTTGGAAATTATTCGTGCAGATAAATGACAGACCAACTGTGGGGAGTCAACCAGTGTCTAGTAGCTCTCCTAAATGGCAGACGCCTCCTGCAGAGTGGATAAAAGTTAATGTAGATGGGGCAATGTCAGCGTCATCTAGCAGAGCAAGTTGTGGAGGAGTGATAAGGGATAATTATGGGAATTGGATTGCAAGCTTTTCACAAGCTCTTGGTACGTGCAGCGCTCTTGAGTTAGAGGAATGGGCTGTGTACAAAGGCCTCAATTTGGCTTGGGAAATGGGGTTTAAGAAAATAATTCTTGAATCTGATTCAAAAAATGTGGTAGATGTGATTAGTGGAAAGAGGAACAGGACCATCTGCAGCCTTGTGATCATCCAGATTATGAAGATGCTAAAGCGCCAGTGGGAGGTCGAAATCTCGCATATATCTAGACAGCAAAACCGAGTTGCAGATTCTCTTGCAAAGGATGGTTTGTCTAAGACCACTTTTTTGACTACATGTCCTTCTCATCTAAGGAGATTAGTTGCTGAAGAGTGTTTGGGATCTAGATCCCCACCTATTTAATTTTCTTCGTTTTGGGCGTTCTTTGCCCTCTTCTATAACCAAAAAAAATAAAAAAAAATAATTCATCCGCACATATGTAGCCAAGTCTTGTCAGTTAATTAATCTAATTAATTTGGGATAACCACATCGATATATATTTATGTTCTGAATATAAGTAATTGCATTGTTGCCCGAATAAGCTTCAAGAGGACAATTTTTATTCAACAAAAAATAATACATATATAGTAAGATGCAAATAAATTTCATGCATAATTCATGGCCACCTCACCACCTTCTTCTTGAAAAGGCCTGGACCATAAGTAGACCAAGATACTTCAACAAGAAGAGGGAATTGTAATAATACAAAGACGGTTATTGGAATACTAGCAAGTATAGGAACAGGAAGAATAACCCATAAACGTGATGGGTGATATTGCAACATGATCATTATGGTTGCTGAAAAGGCAATCATCATAGCTGCAATAGATAGAAAAAGTGTAAAAAGACCTATTATCAATTTTCTGGGCAGTGAGTAAAGGAAGTCTTCATCTGTATAGCGTGACGTGAGGATTCCTAAAAATGTGAGCACGGAAGTTGTGGAAGAAAACAAGGAAAGTGCATCTGAAATTAAAAAGACTTTAAATAACTTCTCCTTTATAAATATTGGGTACCCTGAATTCTGATTGTTCCCTCCGGGAAGCGTTATAGCTGCCGCAAACATAATGGTAACAATTAGAGCCCCAATAACTGAGCAAGAAGACGCTGTGTCCTTCATCCATTTTTCTCCATCTGCCTTCAGCTCTTTGTGGTTTCTTTTGAAATATTGTACAGGCGCCAACCCCTCCTTGTTGTCAAGTAGCCTATCTTGAGGATTCACCACACTCTCGACGACCTATTTTTACAGAAAATAAATACATAATAAGTAATCAAGAAAAGACACAATATCGAAGGAAAGCATTGAATTTCACTTCTAACTAACCTTGAACCATTGCATCTCTCTTTGCATCTGCAATGCAGCACCAGAGATGCGGTCAAGGTAGGAAGAAGGAGCCAATATGGCTGCCATATGCAGTAAGGTATTTGAGTTCTCGCCATAGACTAATGACGTCACCACATTCTTAAAGCGAAAACCACGGAGGAGGTTGAAAATCTCAGCTCTACGATGTTTAACAGCATCGAAGAAAAAGGGCAAGTCTATCTCACCATAAGTGACTAGCGCTATCAATTCTGTGTTTGCCTTCATTACTCGCGATAAAAACCCAACATTCTTCTCTTGAGATGCAGATATCAGTGCTTTTCCAACCATATGCTTCTTTTCTTTATTCAAATGTGTCAAATTCTCACAAACTAAGTTTAGAATTTCAGCTGCTTTTTCATGCTGCAGCTTCATCTTATGCATTTTCTTGATTCCTGCACCATTGGTAAATCAAATAGAATTAAAATATTAAAGGCATCCAATTTAAGTTTCGCGGAAACTTTTTGGAAATGCTTACATACGTACCTAACAATTTGTAGATGCTGGAGATGGGCCAATGGAATAGACCTAGGCTTGTTGACATGGATTTTGGCATGTATAATGAATAAATTGAAAAACGTAACTTTACATTGTATAATCTATTTTCTATAATAATAGTTATATAATATTAATTATTTCATCTTCTAAAGTGAGAGAGAATTTTGTACCTTGACCAGCTTGGTTGCTCTCGCCTTCTTGCTGAATATCTACGCAGAAATGCCCAGTGGTTGTGGTTGTGGTTGATGGTATTTTGATATCTTTCACCCAAATGTGATCAAAGAAATGGAACACATAAGCTTCTTCGAATAATATTGCAATAAACAACTAGAAAGTACAAGTAAATTACATAAATAGTATCAATTAATTGCCGCCGCCACCTAATAAATTGAGGGATTGTTTTGTAGGAAACATAAAGACAGAAATAATAGTTGCAAAAAAATAATAATAAAGTCAGAGATAATATTTTCCAATAAATTGAGGGTTAATTGCATAAATTGTATTTTTGGAATTTTGCCAACATTATTTTTGGAAACACTTCATAAACGTTTCACCAAATTTTCAAAGAGCCTTAGTAGATGAATACCAGTGGCAGTTAAAATAACTTCATCATCTTTATCCTCATCATCATAATTCGCCATTTTGGCTAGTGTATAATTAAAATGAGCAAACAACATGAAGAAAATTGTAGGGAAAAACAGAGAGTAGTAGAAAGTAATAATATGCACTGACAGTGATACGGCCATCGCTTCCAGAACGGAAGTTGACTTATGTCCAGATACTTGGGAAGATAGCGTGCAATATTCTGAATTGTTGGGACCTTGTTTATGTCAGTGGCAAAGAGCAGGTTCTTGCATTTTTGGAGCAAATCCAAGACAATATCTATTTATGCACCAACATCATATAGTATGAGAAATGGAAAAAGGCCACATGTATAAACTGACGGGGGAAAATGAAAAGGGTAAAATGACATTTTTGTATTGAAAGTTTTCGTTGACCAATTTGTACTGAGGTGGATCTGTCATATTAAATATTATGTCACATAACATGCCACATCATCACAATCCTTACTGAAAAAAAAAAAAGGAACCTTTCCCCTGCATCATTATCATCAGTTCCATAAAAAAAAAACTTCAAACCTAGATCAACAATTAACCAGTATGAGAAGAAAAACGAATCTAGAAAAATGCAAATCTCTACCCTTCATCATCATCATCCGCATCCATGGAGAATTTTAGTTTAGATCATTCCATGGCTTCTTCATCTTCTTTCTAGATATTCGCGCCCCTGCTCTTAGTTATTCTCACTATCCTCCTCGACAACCTACAGCAACCTTCGTATCTTTGCTCTTAATTGCTTCAGGAGACTCAAGTCTCAACTAATTGGAGTATCTCAAAATGCCATTCATACGGGAGACTCAAGCATGTCATAGACAAAATTTAAGATCATCAAAGAGACTCTGGCACAGCATCAGTGTCGGCCAAAATTTCACAAGCAATGGCAGTTTGGATTGATTATGATATTTATGGGTATCTTCAGCTCTTCACAGTAGCTCTCCAAATACACAAGCCTCACTATTACCAACTTCTTAATTAAAATCAACAAAAAAAATCACAATAGATTTTGAAATCCAAATTGAAAACCAAACAGCAAACATGATTATAAAGCCAGAAATATTAGAAAAAATAAAAACAGAACAAGAGGTGGAACAAGAGGTTGAACACAGCTCAAAAAAAAAAAAGAACAAGAGGTTGAACAGTGAGGGATGAAGGTAAGCCCAGAAGTATTCAGCTCTGCATTTGTTTTTGGTTTCTTCCCAAAGAACGTGTGGTGGAGGAGGAAGAAGAAAGGGACATATTTGGTATTTCACTTTTATTATGTGGCGTACCATCCTATATGGCAGATCCACCTCAACACAAATGGGTCAACTAACAATTGACCGTTTAGCTCCGTTGAAATATGGTGACATTGCTACGGATTTGCCACTTCCGGAGTCACATTGCTTCAAAAAGTATTTCTGGATACCCATAGTTTCTTTGCGAAACCTTTCGGGACTAAAATATACCTTAACCCAAATGAAAATGAAACGCATATATTATTATGCTGTGTATAAAATTATTTATCTAAAAGTAGTTATGCTACCTAATTCTCCAAGACTCAAACAGAGGTAGAGAAAAACAGGCCCCACAGTGCTTTCTTTTAGTGGTCTGAAGACTTCCCAAGGAGTGACAGAATAAAGATAACGTCCCATTTTCTTTTGGCCACAATAAAAAGCCGAGGTAACAGGAATCTCCCAAGCGGCTTTAGTTGGAATTTCAAGTGGCCTTTTATTTTTGTTGATCAAGCATTCTGCAACTAGGATGAGTTCACTAGATGAAGCAGCTATTGCAAGTGGAGTATTGTTATAGTAAGCATCGCATATCTCCAGATATTCTTCTGAAACTGATCTCACTAACTCCTGTACTATGCCCAGATGCCCGAACTTTGCAGCCACATGAAGAGGCGTTTCGCCCATTGACTTCGCAAAATCTACGTCCAATACCTTAGGATGGCGATCAATGAGTGCCTTCGCAGTCGACCAGTTGTTTTCAGCTATGGCCTTGTGCATATTACTCATCTCTAATGCTTCTACCTCCATTAACACTGTAATCACCACTCAATTATATTTTGAGTAGGAGGGCAATGAGAGAATTTTTAGTAGCCTTACAAACAAAGAAGGAACATATATTTTGAGGAAATTAATTTTGTGGAGATACTCTTGTGAGGGAGCTGGTGCCCTAATTACTAAAGGATTTTTCCACATATACCGCTAATGAAATATGTAAGGGACTGACCTGGAGGAGAGGCCGGTGCAAAGGCCAGTGAAGCTGCAGAGGCCAGTGAAGCTGCAGAGGCCGTTGCATAGTCCGATGCAGAGTCCGGCGCAGAGTCCGGTGCAGAGGCCGTTGCATAGTCCGATGCAGAGTCCGGCGCAGAGTCCGGTGCAGAGGCCGTTGCAGAGTCCGGTGTAGAGGCCGTTGAATAGTCCGATGCAGAGGCCATTGCATACTCCGATGGTGCAGATTCCGGCGCAGAGTCCGGCGCAGAGTCCGGCGCAGAGTCTGGTGCAGAGGCCGTTGCGGATGCCAGTGGAGAGGCCGGTTCATTATTATTGTGGGTATCATAGAGAATGTCCCATGCACGTTTGGCTTCAGAGACCCCTCTTATAAAAGAGTGATTGCGACGCCCACAAGAGATGCGAATGACATGTAATGCTGCAGCATTCTTTCTTCTCCATTTGGCAAAATCTTTGACACGATATCTCTCTAGTCTGGCCCTACTACTGCTTGTCACTTTCCAAAGATCTCGAGATATTAGATAGTTCTTAACCCCTTCGAACCAATCTTCACTGCTGTCTTCCGTGAGTGGGTCAGCAACTATGTTGTTAAAATTGCGCCTCCCTTCCATAACTCAACTCAATTAAAGCTGTTATGTTGCAGACGGCGAAAATTTGAGCCTCCTTTTTTTTTTGCAAAATAATACTAACAATAAATAAAAGGGATTGTTTTTTGGAATATTTTCACATGATATGATTATGCAGGTTGCAAAGTAAGCGCTAATTGTTGACCAACAAAAAAATGGAAGCATTAATCATGCCTCTAATTTCCAAACGGACTTTCAAAATTCAAATTTTCAGAAGTCCCCCCCCCCCCCGGTGCCACTTTTCGGAACACAACACGAGCCATCCAAACTATAAAATATCAATTTTCGAAGCCTTAGGTAGCAAAATTCAGGCCTCTTTTATCATGATGATAGATCTATAACCATTGATATTTATTTAAATTTTATACCAATGACTGGGTCTAGTGAATGAAATTAGTCCCTCACAACGTAACGAACCAAAGTTCGAATCCCTTTAGGAGACACGTCCACATTTAGTGCTCGACAATACCTCAAATAAGCTACCTCCAATAAGAGGATACTTAGGTTTTAGCAAGAATTTAAATTTTATAAAATAAGTCAAAAAACTATAAAATAATAAGTTTTATAAATATTAAACAAGCACAAATCATCAATCATCAATTATATTCTTGAAAACTTGTAATACCCTGTTCGTTTTAAAAACAAGTCGGGCATAATATTAAGACATTCTAATATATTTAATTGATGAGATTTGAATAATATTTTGATTGGGATTTATGTATATTGAATTAATGAGAAGTATCATTATTAAATGGGATTTCAATTTGAGAGTCAAATAAATGAATTAATAATTAATTTTGAGTTTGAATGATATCTTAATTGGGATTTGAATATATTGAATTAAATAGGAAACATCATAATTAAATAGTATGTTAATTGGGGGCTTAAATAAAGAAATAAATAAATAATTTTAAATTTTTATATGGTCTTCTTAATTTTCAAGTCTCTAATTCAAATCTCATTCGAATAAATAAAAAAATTAAACTTTTATAAAAAGTGAATATAATTTTGAGCTGCCTTAGATAATACAATTTGTTATCATTTAAAATTGAATTAAATATTTTAATCCGTGCATCGCACGGGAAAGAAATCTCTAGTTATGAACCTAAAACTTAAAAATTTATTAAACCACGATTATAGCTATGAACTTCCATTAATCATTATCCTTTTAATATTCTCCAAATTTAAATGTACTAATGCATGAAAGGTAAAAGAACAAAGAAAAAAGCACTAGCTAACAAGAAAGCATAATTTGAATTGATTGACGTGTTGCCAAAAGGGCAAGGAAAAGGAGAACATGCTTAACTTTTACTTAAAAGGCAAAATATAGCCAAAAAGGGCAAAAAAAAAAATATAGCGGAAAAACTTTTCAAAGTGGGTGACGTGGAAAGGAGCCGGTAATCCAACGTGCTCTCTTACGTTCTTTCTTACCACGACGCGAGCTTACATTTTCGTTTGGGTGTGTTTGGCTAATTTCATGATCACTTTTCAAAAACAATTTTTTATAAATTGAGATAAACTCTTTCACATATTTACTTCGTATATGGTAAAAATACTTCTAAAACTATAATTTTGTTCTTACCGAAACACTCCCTTAATATCTTTGGAGATGACAATGAGAATCTAATAATATAGGTTTATTGAGATGAGATAAAAAAATACTTTTTTAATTTAATTTTTTTTAAAATTATATAGGATAAAAATTAAATTATATGATATAAATTACGTATAGATAAGATTTTCTAAAATTTAATTTATAAAAATTAAATTGAGTAAAAAAATTGTTTAAATTATGATTAAATAAAAATAAGTTTAGTTTGCTCAATTATTTAGATATAAATTTATTAAACAATAAAAGATGATAAAAGAATAAAATTAAATAATACAATAAATTTGAATTATTTTAATATGAAAAAGTGAAATTTAAATACCGAAATATATTTTAAAATCTTATCCTTGATATAACATCTTGTTTGATTTTTATTTTGGTTCTAAATATAAGACTCTAATATGTTTTGTCTTTTATATTTATGTTTTTTTTTTTTAAAGATAGTCTTCCCAACAATAATAGTTCTAATCAATACACTTAACTAGTAAAAATATTTTAAGAAAGATAATACCTATTTATTACAAATAATTAATTTATTTTTTTAATTTTTTTCAAATTATTCAGTTAGCTTTTATAATCAGCATCCGAGGTAGTATTAAACAGGAAAGAAATGTTAAGAATCTCGGGATGGAATCAAGGAAGAACGAAACGCACAATCAATTTTGGCAATCGAATAAGAGAACCCCCAAACCTTACCGGTGAGGGTCGTGGAGGGGAATCGACCAATAATGCAAGATGCTTAGATATGCAGACGCAAAATCGAACACGCGACGATGCGACTGGTCAGAAGGCTTAGATTGATGGGTAAGTGGAGGACCGCGAACCAATGGGTTGGGAACAGCAAAAGGGAACTAACAAACCATCGGCTTCTCAGTAATTATGCGCATCACTGGACTGACTGCTGCTACATTACAAACGGTGCATTTAGGGTCCCAGCACTGGACGGCGCTCACGGTGAAGACGCGACGGATGTGATAGTGAAGATCCGACGGACGTCACAGTGGAGAGGCTGCAACGTTCTGCTTTCGTGCAGAGGAGAGGAGAATGAGCCTGAGAGACTTTCGAAACTGAGAGAACGAGAGCTAATGAGGGAAAGAGAGAGAAAAATTATTCATCTGACACAACCATGACCTCTTAAATCAGGATATCAAACTTATTAGGTTTGAATAGTTTATATTTAATTTAAACGGTTAGTATTTAAAATTTTTACTTAATTATTTCTAAATAAAAAATTATTTTTAAGAAATTATTTTTATTTTAAATTTTTATATATATTAAAATAATTATTTTAGTGTATTGAATTTATGTTCGTTCAATCATGCTTTTGATGTTTAAAATTAAATACTTATAATCGTTTCTATCCCCCATAAAAGAAATCTTTCAATGTTTTAAGAAGGTTCAAAATTTCCGCATTTTTTAAAGATGCTTGGATCATAAGTAGAAGACAAATTATAGATGCTGGCCGGAGATGAGCGGAGTAGACGTAGCCCTGTTGACATGGATATTTTATAAAATATTTACATACTTCTGTGAGTATATATACAATTTTAATTTATATTTTTTAATTTATGTTACAAACTAAATTTTATATTTAGAATTAGAAGTAACATGTATAAATATATATATGAAGCTGAGAAAGTGAGTGAGGAATTTTTTTAATCTGATCAATTTTACTTGTTAAGAAAGGACTTCGCGGGATATGATGGAATCTGGTTGTGTTCTGCCAGTGGATATACTCTGTTTAATTAGCAAGGCTCTGATGGATACACCCGTGCATGTTCTAAATATGGGCTAATAAACGCACATCAGACTTGGCTAAAAATAAAAGCAGTTGCTTTATTACACATTAAGATTAAGATCCATGAGTAGAAAGACATTTGAATTACACACACAGTTTATGGCCACTTCTCTACCTTCTTAAGGATGCCTTAACCATAAGTAGAAGAAAGTATTTCAACAATAAAAGAGAATTGTAATAATACTACCTCCGGTCCTTAATATAAGACCCCGTTTGACTTTTTATTTGGTCCTAATTATAAGACCCCAATCCATTTTGTCTCTCATATTTATGTTTTTTTTTTCCAAGATAGTCCTTCTAATAATGATAGTTCTAGCTAATACATTTAATTAACAAGGATATTTTAGAAATAACAACACTTGTTTATTACAAATAACTAACTTAACTTACTTCCTTAATCTCCTCAAATAAGTCAACTGGATCTTATAATTAGGACCGGAGGTAGTACAAAGAAGGTTACTGGAACACCAGCAAGCATAGCAACAGGAAGAAGAGCCCATAAGTGTGATGGTTTACTTTCCAACACGATCATTATGGTTGCGCAAAAGGTAATCATCACAGATGCAATAGACAGAAATAATGTAGAAAGACCTACCATGATTATTACATAATCATAAAGTACCCTACCATGATTTAAACTTAAACACAATACCCATGTCCAGGTCTGGTGCCTCTTTCTCCTCATCACTATAATCACCAATTCTTGCATATTGAGAAAGTAAAACACACAATTCATCCAGAAACAAAAGCAAACTAAAACAACAAAAAACCTAAACTGTATTATCTCATCCTTTAAAATATAACAAGTTTTTAATATTATGTCTATTTAACATAAATATTATATTTAAAAATAAACTATTTACATTATAATAAATACTGGACAAACTAGCATATTTATGCTAAAAATTTAATAAGGTTACTTATAAATAGAATTAAAAAAAACTTTTTCTTTTTATCTTATAAATAGATAAGTTGAGAGGAAAATGTGACAAAATTTTTTTGAAAAATCACAAAAAAAAGACAGTAAAATTGGGAAATTAAAATCAGATATTTTGTTAAAAATTTGTTGTTATTTATCATTTAATTGTTATCAAAATCTATGCAAATCTTATAACAAGTTCTGAATTTTTTTTTTTGGCCACAATAACAAGTTCTGATTTGTAATTTCACAGTCTTCATAGTTTTTGTTGCAACTTTTCCAAAACTTTTCTAATTATTCCTGAAATTTTTTTATAGTCACTTTACTTTTGGCCTTTTGAACGGTAGCCGGAAATGACGCTAGGTGACTGCAGATGCCATGACGCTAGGCGTATGTCATGTTGTCCTCTTAGTTTCCAAACCTTTTATATATACTTACTCAAGGCGCCGTTTTTCCAAGCCTTTTTATATCCTTATAGCTCTTGAATTAGATTTTTAACAACGGAAAAAATAAGATAGTATTTGAGTATAAATCAAACCATAATTTTTATACAAAATAGATATATAAAAAATTTTATTTTGACTTTATATAAAAATATTTTTTTAAAAACAGCTTCTCCGAAGAATCAAACGCCCTGAAGGTGAATGACAAATGCTCAATTGTTCTCTCTCTTACTTCCTCACTTTGCTAACGTTATTAAAATTTAGGGTATTGATTGACTCAAATCTAGTACTAACAAAACGGCCCGCTTCTGCTTATTTAAACCCGAGTTCTAAGAATTAGTAAAATTTTTAGGCCCAATTCTTGAGTTGCCAGGCTTAAAACCACAAGCTTTTGACTCGTTTAATAAAAAATATAATTTTTTAATGTTTTTTTGCATATTTTATCAAAATAATGAAAATAAAATAATAAAAATATTAGTAAAAGTATAAATATGAATAAAATTAAGTCACAGATATAAAAATCATCATATGTAAACATCCAAAACATTAATCATAGTGCAAGAGAGTTTACAGAATAGACAAACTAAATAGAAGATAGACATAAACAACTAAACAAGCACTAAATTGACACTAAACAACTAAACAAACTCTAAGTTCACATTAAGCAACATTATGTAGGTGGTAGTAGTATCATCATTTTTTTTTAAACTTCATCATCATTATTATCAATTACAAGGACATTTGATTGTATTTTACTAGTAACAGACTTTTATTGACTTCTAAAAATATCAATAATTCATTTTCCATCATTAATATCACATGCTTTTTCTGCAACAAATAATAAACCAACATTATAGAAAAGTTGAGCAATTCAAAGCACAAATAATTGTGATTCACTTATAAATTAGTGAATTACCTCCATATGCAAAACTATGCAATTAGTTGTGAGAACAAATGAGAGCTTGAAGATTAATTGAAAGAATAAAAAAAATATAGAAAAAAATGCAAATCCATGTAATCAGTTTTCTTTTTTAAAGTAAGAAAAAATATAGAAAAATTTAAAAAATTATTTGGTTGGTTTGAACAGGTCGGCCTATTTAATTTCAGACCCTACAGTTCAACTTGTTTTTGAAGGGTCTGAATCATAAGCTTAACTCTCAATTTAAATGAGTTTAAACCAACTCATCCAACAGGCTCAACCTGTTTTTGGGCCATACTTAAAATCACTACGCATAAAGCGTCAATTATCTTGAAATGAAGGGGACACGTTATATCTCGTGTGAAGGAGAGGATGAAAATATCAGAATACGTTGTTCGCCTTGGAATAATTTCATTACACTTGTACACCTACTCTCGCCCCTCATGGGTCACGGCCATAAAGGTCATCATTTTCAACTTGTTCCTTCTTCTCCTGAGTGATTTTCTCCCAATCCTTCACATAAATGGGAATAAGATCCACTGCTGACCAAAAAGGCACACGTACTTACTATACAGCCGGCCACCTTTTTTGGTCGGTTGGCCCAATTCATTCAGAGGCACAACTACTCGTCTGCTCGTCGTCATAGACAGCTCTCTGACTGTCAGCCTCCTATAGGACCTGTTCCCCTCAGACTCTGCAAAATTTAATTAAGAAATTAATTATATATTAATGAATTAAAATAATTTCTATATAAATTAAATAGTTGCCAAATATAAAAAATTTAAATAAATACTTACCCTCAAATTCTACTTCAAAACCGGTCTGGCGTATGGGAGCAGGACGCTGCTCAGTATGGGGATTCTCATTCCCCTGAACCTGCTCCTCCCCCTCCTCTTCCTCACCAGCATCACCATGGGGTTGTTCATCCCCCGAAAAATGAGCCTCTTCAGTCCGTATACAGCATCACGACCCCCACCACCACGATCCTCGCTGGGTCCTGCTCTCTCAGGATCAATCGGCTCTTTTCTTGGTCGACGACTCATCCTAATAATAGCAAATAGCAATTGTAATGAAAAATATATTTTACAAACGACTCATCCTAATAATAGCGAATAGCAATTGTAATAAAAAATATATTTTACAACTAACAATTATTCAAAATAAATAATTATATCAAATAATTATTATTTCTATTAATTCTAAATAATAATATCAAATAATATTAATTGAAAAACAGATATTCCTATATTTAAATTTACCGTTAACTCATCAAAAAAAAAACCTACTTCTATTAACTCTATAAAATCTAGCCTACTATAAAAAAAAATTCTATTAACTCTAACTAAATTAAGCTAGTCTATCAAACTTAATATAAAAAATATAAAAAATAAAAACAAAAATTATTTATAAATAAATTATTATTTTTACATGAAAATATGGACCTGCAGCTGAATTTGGATCTGGATATACTTCGTGGAGAGAATTCGACAAAGCTCCGCTTCAAAATTCGCCAAAATAGTGAAAATGACACGGTGGGGGTATATATAGGCCGCGATTAGTGGTTTGAGTAAAACCACTAGAAATTTCTAGTGGTTACACTGCGCAACCTCCTGTATTCAGTCACGTGTCACAACTTCTCAGGAAAAATAAAAGCATTCTAGAGGTTTCTATTAAAACTGCTAGAAAGTTGGTTGAATTACTAGCGGTTTAGTAACTGCTAGAAAATAGAATGACGATTTGCATTCTTTAGCAGTTCCATCATCTAAACCGCTAGAAAATAAACACTAGAAGTTTAGCGCCAACTTCGCGTCAAAACATACGAACAATTCTAGCAGTTTACTGATAACTGCTAGAAAATTGTGGGGCCCGCACAGTTTCTGGTCAAAGCATTACGAATTTCTTGCGGTTTGTCTGAGAATCGCTAGAAATGTATGAATTTGTAGCGGGTTTTTTTGACCGCTAGAAATCTTTCACAAGTAATTCTTTTTTTTTGGTAGTGGTTGAGTAATTAAAAGCATAAATAATTGTAATTCACTTATAAATTAGTGAATTACCTCGATATGCAAAACTATGCAATTAGTTGTGAGAAAGAATGAGAGCTTGAAGATTAATTGAAAGAGTAAAAAATATAGAATAAAATATGCAAGTCCATGTAACTAGTTTTCTTTTTTACAGTAAAAAAAATATAAAAAATTATAAAAAATTATGTGGTTGGTTTGAACAGGTCGGCCTATTTAATTTTGAACCCTACAGTTCAACTTGTTTTTGAAGGGTCTAAATCATAAGCCCAACTCCCAATTTAAAGGAGTTTAAATGAACTCACCCAACAGGCTCAACCTGTTTTTTCGGCCATACTTCAATCACGTCATGTATCTTGAAATGACGGAGACACGTTATATCTCGTGTGTGAAGGAGAGGATGAGAATATCAGAATACGTTGTTCGCCTTGGAATAATTTCATTACACTTGTACACCTACTCTCGCCCCTCATGGGTAAGGGCCATAAAGGTTGTCATTTTCAACTTGTTCCTTCTTCTCCTGAGTGATTTTCTCCCAATCCTTCATATAAATGGAAAATAGGATCCATTGCTGACCAAAAAGGCACACATACCTACTATACAGCCAGCCATCTTTATTGGTCGGTTGGCCCAATTCATTCAGAGGCACAACTACTCGTCTGCTCGTCGTCATAGACAGCTCTCTGGCTGTGAGCCTCCTATTAGACCTGTTCCCCTCAGACTCTGTAAAATTTAATTAAGAAATTAATTATATATTAATGAATTAGAACAATTTCTATATAAATTAAATGGTTGCCAAATTTAAAAAATTTAAATAAATACTTACCCTCAAATTCTACTTCAAAATCGGTCTGGCGTATGGGAGCAAGACGCTGCTCAGTATGGGGATTCTCATTCCCCTGAGCCTGCTCCTCTCCCTCCTCCTCCTCACCAGCATCACCATGGGGTTGTTCATCCCCTGAAAAATGAGCCTCTTCAGTCCGCTGGATATCATCATGCTCCATAAAGCTCAAGATATCATCCTCATTCAAATCGTAGTCAGGAATGCTCAGGAATGGCTCACCAGCATCATGACCCCCACCACCACGATCCTCGCTGGGTCCTGCTCTCTCAGGATCAATCGGCTCTTTTCTTGATTGACGACTCATCCTAATAATAGCAAATAGCAATTGTAATGAAAAATATATTTTACAAACGACTCATCCTAATAATAGCAAATAGCAATTGTAATGAAAAATATATTTTACAACTAACAATTATTCAAAATAAATAATTATATCAAATAATAATTATTTCTATTAGTTCTAAATAATAATATCAAATAATATTAATTGAAAAACAGATATTCCTATATTTAAATTTACCGTTAACTCATCAAAAAAAATATAACTACTTCTATTAACTCTATAAAAACTAGCCTACTATAAAAAAAATTTCTATTAACTCTGACTAAATTAAGCTAGTCTATCAAACTTAATATAAAAAATATAATAAAATAAATAAAATAAAAAATAAAAACAAAAATTATTTATAAATAAATTACTATTTTTACTTGAAAATATGGATCTGCAGCTGGATCTGAATCTTGATCTGGATATACTTCGAGGAGAGAATTTAGCAGAGCTCCGCTTCAAAATTCGCCAAAACAATGAAAATGAGGCGGTGAGGGTATATATAGGCTGCGATTAGTGGTTTAAGTAAAACCACTAGAAATTTCTAGTGGTTACACTGCACCACCTCCTATATTCAGCCACGTGTCACAACTTCTGGGGAAAAATAAAAGCATTCTAGCGGTTTCTCTTAAAACCGCTAGAAAGTTGGTTGAATTACTAGCAGTTTAGTAACCGCTAGAAAGTTGGTTGAATTACTAGCGGTTTAGTAACCGCTAGAAAATAGAATGACGATTTGCATTCTCTAGCAGTTCCATCATCTAAACCGCTAGAAAATAAACACTAGAAGTTTGGTGCCAACTTCGCGCCAAAACACGCGAACAATTCTAGCAGTTTACTGATAACGGCTAAAAAATTGTGGGGTTCGCATTGTTTCTGGTCAAAGCGTTACGAATTTCTTGCGGTTTGTTCGAGAACCGCTAGAAATATATGAATTTGTAGCGGTTTTTTTTTAACTACTAGAAATCTTTCACAAGTAATTCTATTTTTTTTGGTAGTGGTTGAGTAATTAAAAGCATAAATAATTGTAATTCACTTATAAATTAGTGAATTACCTCGATATGCAAAACTATGCAATTAGTTGTGAGAACGAATGAGAGCTTGAAGATTAATTGAAAGAATAAAAAAATATAGAATAAAATATGCAAGTTCATGTAACCAGTTTTCTTTTTTACAGTAAAAAAAATATAAAAAAGTATAAAAAATTATTTGGTTGGTTTGAACAGGTCGGCCTATTTAATTTTGAACCCTACAGTTCAACTTGTTTTTGAAGGGTCTAAATCATAAGCTCAACTCCCAATTTAAACGAGTTTAAATGAACTCACCCAACAGGCTCAACCTGTTTTTTCGGCTATACTTAAATTACGTCATTTATCTTGAAATGAAGGAGACACGTTATATCTCGTGTGTGGAGGAGAGGATGAGAATATCAGAATACGTTGTTCACCCTGGAATAATTTCACTACACTTGTACACCTACTCTCGCCCCTTATGGGTCACAGCCATAAAGGTCCTCATTATGTCGGGTGACAGTGATCACACAATAGTGAGTACACGGCCATGTGACTATCACTCTACATCATGATGACTAATGACTAAGAGCGAGATAAGGCTTAGGCCCCGGGATGCGGATTTTCACACACGCACAGAGTGTTACTTTTCGTTTTATTTAATTGAAGATTTTAATAAACATTTATTAATATTTTTATCTCTCAAATTTGAATTAAAAAAAGACCGCAAAAAATTTGAATTTTTTCAAAAAAGAAATCTGAACAGCAACTCTTCACACAATTGAAATTTCTTCCTATCATTGATGAAAAAATACTCGTGAATAAAACTGGACCATTTAGCGGATTTAAATTTAAATGGATCCCTTTTGCTCGGCTGGCCCATCTTATGTCTGTCTTTGACTTTCCGTGAGGACAACTAACTAAATGACGTTATTTTCTTAACCAGAATTAGTCTAGTTAATAAGAAATTAGCCCATAACTTATAAGATTAGGAGTTTAAATCCTACTGCTACTGTTGATGTGAGGATATTGTTAGTAAGAGATCTGTAAATACTTCTATAAGCACTCTATGAGCTTAAAAATATAAAATATATCCTGATCCTGATAAGCCTTTAAGATCAAGCTCACTTAAACTTCTCACTATCAAAAGACAATTATGTTATTTTAGTTAAAATTATTCGTCTGGTATTGCACTGTTTCTTAACCAAAATCAACTTTAGCTTTTCGCAAGCTTTTAGCCATAATAGTTACCCTTCAGAATTCCACTTTGGTCTTTCCTTTAATTACCTTCTCTTGTAACTCATGGATATGTTGGGTTTGAAATTCCGATGATTCAAGCTGCTGAGTTCCAATTATATATCTCACCTCTTCGAATCTATTGGTTTTTCCAATGTCGTTGCGCCAAAAGTTTGAATTGTGCGGACGAAGTCTGGGTATTAAACAATTTAAATTGTTTCCTATGGTTCCAACAAGGCAACTCCAATCTTACAAACATATGCTGAGGAATGATGTACGCCTTCACTCATAAACTAAACTAGACCAATTATAAGGGTTAACCACAACAACCCCCCTTAAAAAAAAAAAAAACCAACATCTTCAAGTATAATAAATAAAAAATATTATTGACCTGCATGCTAAAAAAATATCATTGCATTGTAAAAGAGCAGTTGAAAAATTTATTTTGACTTTAAAAATAAGAATCCAATTACTACATTAAGTATCGGAGGTAGTAACAATTACCACAATGATATGTTACAAAATATTTCTAATATAGCTTATAAAATTAATTTCTTTATTCATTTGGTTTGACCTATATTTAATTGTTGGAGACATTGGAATAAGAAGAATAAACTAAAAAAGGCCGTTTCGAACTGACCCGCCCGCAATTCTTTTTTTTTTTTTTAATAAAAAGACAATATATATAAATAATAAAAATTAAAGTTCACAGCACTACATCAGAATAAGTGGAAATGAAAAATAGAAAAAAGTTCCTAATTAAATCAATATTAGAAGAACAAATATCATAATTTGAAAAGGAGTTGAGCATCATCAAAATTTCTTGTGCAGTAGTTGAGGAAAATCCTTCATAGAAAGCGTGCAAATTGATGAACTTTGTCTTTGTGCAAAACAAGTAGAAGTTCCTGTGACTTAAAATTAGCATGTGACAGAATCCAATAAATCATCGTACGAAAACAGAGAGCATAAAAGCCCGTCGGCAATTCTAATTATTTATATGTTATGAAAAGATGAATAGAAGTGAGGCATTGTGTTTTTTTTTTCCCCAAAAAGCAAATCAATATATCACCGCGAACCATGGTTATTATTTATTTATTTTTCCTTTGACCGGAGGGGAGAACTTTATTATATGAAAATCAAAATACAGACACAAACAAAAATTGAACAAAAGCCAACAGACGCCACAAAACTAAGAAGAGACAAGAGCTCCAAGGCCCAAACGTTGTGCCGGTAAACCACGGTGGATTTAACTACTGTTACACTTAATATCATGACTTAACTATATTTTTTATAACTGTTTACTTTCTCATATATTAATAAATTATCTATGTTATTTAATTTTTAAAGTATGGATATTTGTTAAGATATATAGTAGTATTTTAGATTTCAAGAATCAAGTTGTAGATTTATTTTAAAATATGTCAGGGTATGAAATTATGATATGTATTTATAGATATAACTGGAGATTTTTTTCCCCCACATATAGTATGGGTATGGTGTTACCACCAGAAAACTTACCTTTACTCAGCTTAAAATGGTTAAGACTTTTACAACCCCGGCTGTAACCGAGTCAACCTTCGGGCTGAGTACCAAACAGGGGCCCACCTTACCTAGGCTTACCAATGAACACCCCTACGCATGACACCAAATTAAAGTGACAATTGTTTTGAAATTAAATTGACACGTTATATCTCGTTTGAATGTGAGGATGAAAATACGTTCTCATAGAAAAGGTCCCGGCTCCTCGTGGAATAATTTCACTACACTTGTATTTTACTACTTCCGATCTTTAATATAAGAACTCGTTTGACTGTTATTTTAGTTCTAATTATAAGACTCCAACCCATTTTGTCTTTCATACTTATCTTTTTTTTTTTTTAAGATAGTTCTTGCAATAATAGTAGTTATAGCCAATACACTTGATTAGCAAGGATATTTTAGAAAAGATATTACCTATTTATTACAAAGAGATAATTAATATGCAAGTCCTTATAGTTTCAATCGATTTTTAATCAGGTCTCTATAATTTTTTTCTTTTTATCAAGTTCTTATAATTTCACATATTTTTAATCAGATCCTTATAATTTTTTTATTTTTATTAGGTCCTTACAGTTTTACCTTGTTTTTAATTATGTGTCCTTATAGTTTTTATTCTTTATTCTACAAATAATAATATTAATAATAATATTCTATAAATAATAAATTATTATAATAATCTTATGTTAATATTCTTTTAAATTTTTAGTTAAACATATATATTATTTATTTTTTAATTTTAATTTTTATAATTATAAAATTTTGTAAAATTAGAATATGATTATAAATAATTTATAGTTGAGTATAATTGATTATTCTGATTAATTATTAATTACTAAAGTATTATATTAATTATTTTGTCCAATTATATAATTATTAATTTAAAAATAAAATTAATTTCAGAGAATAAAATTAATAAATAATTTTTTTAAACTATGAAGAATCTAATTAAAAAACAAGTGAAATTATAAGGATCTGATAAAAAAAAAAAAAAAGAGAGGGACTTAATTAAAAATACATGAAAATAAAAGGATCTGATAAAAAGAAAAAATTTTATAGGGACCTAATTAAAAATAAGATGAAACTATAAGGACCCAGAGATTAATTATCCCTATTACAAATAACTAACTTAACTAGTTTTTTTTTTAATATACTCAGATTAGTCAACTAACTCTTACATTAAGGATCAAAGTTAGTAATTAAAAATAACAAAAATTTATTGTTGATCTTTGATTTAAATCCCTCAACCATGATACCCAAAAGTGACTCTTTAAAAAGAATAATATGATCCTTATTATAAGTTATTAAATGCGATAGCAATTTTGGCAACCAAAAAAAAAACGCGATGGTAATCCCTCAACCGAAGAAAAATAGCTCGGGAATAAAGCTGGACTGTTCATCTAATTTAAATTTATAGTTAATATAATTGTTGGTCATTTTAGTTTTGGTTCTTCCAATTTTAAACACACGGTTTTAGTCCGTGAAATTTAATTAGTCCATCTTAAAATGTTTATTCCTAAAAATGTAACGGTGTTAAAATTAGTTGAAGTGCTGTAAATGTTGTTAAAGTGATGTACACATCTCAGCATAGGCTAAAAATATAAGCAATTGGCTTATTACATGATTCAGATTCAAGAGGAGGAAAATTTTTATTCAATAAGAAATCATACATAGATGGTAAGATGTGAATTAATTGCCTGCACAGTTCATGGCCACTCTTTCACCTTCTTCTTGAAAATGCCTGGACTATATGTAGAAGAAAACACTTCAACAAGAAGACGGAACTGTAATGATATAAAGAGGGTTAGTAGAACGCCAACGAGGACAATAACAAGAAGAATAACCCATAAACATGATGAGTTATATTGCAACATGATCATATGGTTGCTAAAAAGGCAATCATCATAGTTGTAACAGACAGAAACAATGTAGAAAGACCTATTATCAATTTTGTAAGTAAGGAGTAAAAGAAGTTTTCTTCCGCATAGCGTGATGTGAGGCTTCTTAAAAATCCTGTGAGCACAGAAGTAGTAGAAGAAAACAAGGAAAGTGCTTATGAGATCAAGAAAACTTTAAAATAACTTTTTCTCCATAAACATTAGGTACCCTGAAGTTTGATTGTTTCCTCTTGGAACCACAATTGCTATGGCAAACATGATGGTAACAATTAGAGCCCCAAAAACTGAGCAAGAAGACACTGTTTTCTTCATCCATTTCTCTCCTTCAACTCTCAGCTCTATCTCTTTGTGGTTTTCTTTGAAAAAAAATCTAGAGGCTTCAGCCCTTTCTTGTTTGCAACTAGACTATCTCCAGGATCCACCACACTCTCTACAGCCTATGTTTACAGAAAAAATAAGTTTATATATTTAGGATTCATTTACATGTTTACAGAACATGTGTGTGTTAATATGATTAATTTTTGTTTATTAATCTCTCCAAGATGCTCAGAAAATCATTAAACTTGAGTTCAAACCTTGAACCATTGCCATTTTATTTGCATCTGCAGTGAGGTACCGAAGATGCGGTTGAGGTAGGAAGCAGGAGCCAATAAGGCTGCCACATGCAGCAAGGTATTTTCTTCCTCATCAACTAGTGTTGATACCACATTCTTAAAGTGATAACCATGGAGGAGGTTGAAAATCTCAGCTTTATGATATTCAACAGTCTCGAAGAAAATGGGCAAGCCTGGGTGACCAAAAGTGACTATAGTGATTAATTCCGGGTTTGTCTTCGTTGCTCGCAATCAGTGCTTTAGCAATCACACCCTTCTTTAATCTACTTGATTCAAAAATATCAGTCTGACAAACTAGGTTTAGAATTTCAGCTGACTTTGCATGCTGCAGTTTCATCTTATATATTTCCTTCGTTCCTGGACCATTAGGACTAAATTATTAAAGGCATCCAATTGAAGTTCTGGGGATTTATTTGGCACACATACGTACATATACCTGACAAATTATAGATGAGGGAGATGAGCCAATGGAGCAAACTTGTCCCTGTTGACATGGATATTTTTTTCCTTTTAGCCTAATGATTCAAAAGGGCTACTCTACACGGGATATGCGTGCATCTCTATATATAAATAGGCTTATCTTTTTTTTTGGGAGGCTCACAAGCACACAGATATGGTTTGTTTGTGTGGATATACAAGTCTATCTTTTCGTCCTACTTTGGCAAAGGGATACACGATAACCACGAGGAACCGTTTCCATTGTGAAATGCGATAATTAAAAAGTAGTTAACAATGCCTAAGCTAATGACTTATGTTTCTGATGACTTAAATTGACTTAAATTATTTCCTTGTCTTTTAAAAGGCATCTGACACGAAATTAGGACAGTAAGGAGTAAGAGAAAGAAAGGGTGAGATGGATTTGGAATGAGTATATTCACGTAACCAAATATTGATGAACGAAACACGGGGAAAAAACACAAAGTTATACCAGTGGTAGTTAAAATAACTTCATCTTCATCATTTATCCTCGTCACCGTAATTCACCATTTTGGCTGGTGTATAATTAACATGAGCAAACAACATATAGAAAATTGTAGGGAAAAAGAAAGAGTGGTAAGTAATAAAATGCACTAACAGGGATAGGCCATCACTTCCAAAACGAAAGTTGACTCCTGTTAAGAGAATTAGAAAGATACAGTGCATAATATTCTGAACTGCCGAGTTTCCATCTGTGTCAGCAGCAAAAAGCAGCTCCGTACATTTTGGAGCAAATTCAGCGCAATACCTATTTATGTATCAAAATCATGTAGTATGAGATGGAATGGCAAAATGACAAACATGTATGATCAGACAAGGGAAAAATTGAAAATGAAACTATATTATGCTTTATGTATAAAATCATATATCTAAAAGTTATGTTACCAAATTCTCCAAATTCTCAAACAGGTTCGGATTAACTGAGGACCCACAGGACCGTCTTCTGGTTTGAAGACTTGCAAAGGTGTGACAGAATAGAGACAGTGTCCCATGCTCTTGAGATGGAATTGCAAGTGCATCTTCATTTTTGTTGCTCATGCATGCTGCAGTTGGGATGAGTGCACCATGTGTTGCAGCTGGTATAAGTGGAGGATGGGCATTATAAGCTTCGTTTATTTCAACATATTGTTCTGGAACTAATCTCACCAACTCTTCTGCTTTGGCCAGATGCCCAAACTTTGCGGCCACTTGAAGAGGTGTTTCACCTATTGAAGCAGCAAAATCTACGTTCAATACCCTAGGATGGCAATCAGTGTATGCTTTTGCAGCTGACCAATTATTCTGAGCTATGGCCTTGTGCAGAATGCCCATATCTAATTCTTTTGCTGCCTCCGCTAGCACTGTAATTACCAATTAATTAAATGCTAGGGAATCATAAATATGAGTTGTCCGGCCCCCTTACAAGCAAAGAAAACCATTTTTGTGTAGATAACGCTCTTGTTAATTAGTCTCCTTTTCCAATAACAAAGTATGAGACACTAACTATAACACTCTCTATCTCATAACACTCTCTCCGTCTCTGAGTCATTATATGAGAGTGACTGCTCGACCCACAAGAAATGCGAATGATATGCAATGCCGCAGCATTGTTTCTTCTCCATCTGGCAAAATCTTTCACACGATATCTCTCTGGTCTGGCGCTACTGCGTGTCACTTTCCAAAGATGTCGAGATATTAGATAGTTCTTAACCCATCCAAACCAGTCTTTTTTGCTGCGCTCAGTAAGTGGCTTTGCAACTGTGTTGCTCAGATTGCGTCTCCCTTGCTAACTCAATTAAAGCTGTTGCTGCAGATCGATAGTGATGATGCTCTAGTAGTAAATTTGAAATTGCAGATTCTCCTCTAGTCCTATTTGTGAGAAATTGTTTTGTATGGATGTATAATTTTATCCTTCATTTATTATTGTGTTGACTTTGTTTACATGAGATATAATGTATATTAAATAAGGATAAAGTTGTAAAAATATTAAATTTTAAATGAAAGTTAACAAAGTTTAAAGGATTTTTTAGTATGTGTGAAATATGTTAGAAATGACTTATAGATAGGATTTGAGAAACCAATTGATGGCCAATATTTCTTGATAACTACAAATATTTGCCGTTGAAAAGAACAGAGATCAATCATATGCACAACTTCCCAGTTTAACTTGGCTATGTATATAGGCACCTTCCCTTCCTCTGACGGAAACTCTAATATGTCAGTGGGTCAGCTTTCTTTTGCACCTCAGCATCTTTTTCCTTTGGGTCTCCTGGGTTTTTGCAAACTAAGCGCTAATCTTTGACTAAAATAAGAAAAAGTAAGCATTAATCGTGTATCTATTTCGAATCGGATATAGTACTCGGGAATACAATCCTTCTATTTGGGATAATCCAGGATGTGAAGTAACGTAAGCACTTATCACGGTGGAATTATTTTGATAAATTATTTTTAATTAAAAAGTTTTAGACGCAAATAGTTTCTCTATATCTTTTAGGCCACCATTTTATATCTGAACATGGAGAATTAAATAATCCCAGAGTGTTCCACATCTAAACAAATAATTCATACATCATTCTACCATTAAAAAATCTGGAAGCTTGGAGATCGATGAGGGTTTGTCGTCTCGTCTTGCTCCAGCTTCTCCTGTATCTGCTTGTCCGTCTTGTGTGTTTCTTTGTTGGAAAATCTAAGTTGAATCAAATACAAAGAAGATGAAGTTGACGAGGCCGAAGGGAAAGATACTTACAGTGAGAAACCAAAAAGTTGAGTGAGGCTGAGAGCATGTGAAATTGTGAATTGAAGTAGTGTGAGAGGAATTTAATGCTGGTCAGATTATTTGTCAAACAACACGTGATTGGGGCAGGGCCAGGGGTAGGCTGGAGGCGGACTAACATTTTCATTTAAAGATTCAAATTTTAAATAAGTATTATATGAAGTTAATGATAAATATTGGGTGGTGACCGGGAGGTGGGAGAGTTTTTTTTTTTTTAGTTGAATAGAAAATTGAATACAAACAAGATAAAGCATCTAACAAAGAAAGCTAAGGCACCTATCCCTCATTACCCTCCTCTTCTTGGCTAGTAGTTGAAGGTTGATCAAAGATCTAAAAATTGGTTTGCATCCTATGAGAGAATTTAGCTAAATGGTCGGAACAAAACAAATGTTCCCTAAAGAGCGCTTAATCAGGACCTGCCGATCCCGGTTTAAAAGATTTTGTTACTGTGATGTAATTTGAAGATGTAATTATATTACATTTTTTGGTGTTTTATTCTTATTGTTCCTCATATATTTGTGATATTCATATGATTATATAAGTATATAGTATTATTGTTACTACCTCTGGTCCTAATTATAAGAGCTAGTTGACTAATTTGAGGAGATTAACAAAATAAGTTAAGTTAGTTATTTGTAATAAATCGGTATTGTCTTTCCTAAAATATTCTTGCTAATTAAGTGTGTTGACTAGAACTACCTTAGAAAAAAATACATAAATGTTAGAGACAAGGTGGATTGGGATCTTATATTTAGGATCAAAATAAAAGTCAAATGAGATCTTATATTAAGGACCGGAGGTAGTATTTTATTATTCTGTCATGTGACTCGCTGATTTTTTTGGTCACGCTTTTAGCACATTGATATCATAATTTAACACAATAACCGTATCTAAATCTTCTACGCCTCTCCTCTTCACTGTAATCACTAATTCTTGTAGTTTGAGAAATTAAATTACACATTTCATCCAAAGAAACAAAACAATAATTACGCTTACTAGGGGTGGCAAAGGCTTTTTTACATCTTTTGCAGCTAGCTCTCACATTTCACAAACCCTTCGCACATTGCATATCCATGGCCGTTTTCCCTACATGTTTGTATGGTTTAAGAGTTTTCTTTTTTTGTTTTTTTGCCAGCGGTATGGTTTACGGCATTTAATACTCTGTTCCATTGCAAATATAAAAGTTAGCGAGGGATTGAATTTGATTCTAAAGATATTATTACAATCTATTTATCTCTCATTTTTATTTATTTTTTCCAAACTAATTTTCACAACATGTATAAATCAATAAATAATCTAATTTTATATGTGAGTATGTTAGGGATATCAAATTCATCTATTATAGTTAACTAATTTATTTTATTTTTTAATTTATTAAAATTAATTAAATAGCTCTCATATTAAAAAAAGAAAGAAGGATATCATTGGGAAAGAAGAAACGGATAGTGATTCTATTCTTCTTCTTGGACTTGAGCAAACTCAACATATTGATCCTCATGTCACCTAAGGAGTGAAATTAAATATAATTTAGAATGCAATATAGTGATGCAAATCAAAATCATTCTCTTATTGAAACAAAAAAAAAAAACTAGGTTCTAAATTAATTAAAAATCAAAATTGCTATTAAAAAAAGGTTTTCTTAAAAGAAAGTCCATTACTTAATTAAATTAAAGGAATTGAAACAGAAAAACTCCCACCTTAACTCTGAAGCTCCAACCCAATCCTCCGTGTCTCCAAGAAGTTCGATAAAGTTAGCTACACATGGTTTCAAATTTTGCTAACACAGATTTGAATTGCACGGTAGCCATGGGAAGGAATCAGAAACACGATGTTGTCAGGCCGAAGGCAATAACGGAAGTAGAGAAAAAGCTCGCAGGCGTTGATAGTTGAAGGTCGCTGCTCACCGTCCTCCCCGCGTCTCTCTCTCTCTCCCCACGCTGCGTCGTTGACAATGAAGGCCGGAGATGATGATGCTGCGCCGACGATGGGTGGTGATAAATGGTGGTGACGGGGGCTCGCGTGTGGGTGCGTCTATGGTCCTCCTTTGGTGTCTGCGTGTGGTCATATATATAAGGGATGCTGATGAAGAAAATCAATCATTGCCGCAGGTCTCCCTCCTGTTCCCCTGTTCCCCTGTTCCCTTGCGTGAGAAGATGAGGATGATGGCACTCCCAGGCCCTAAATTAAAACGCGTAGTTTTAACTTTTTCCAATCTCTCCAAATTGATCAAAATATCCTGCAATACCGTATAAACATACTGTAATAACGTATATCTAAATAATAATCAAAATAGTGACATTTTTACCCATTTTCTTATTAATTCATGCATTAATTCTTAATAAATATCTATTCATCAATAATGTAATTTATAACCATTATGCACATTAAAAGAGCTCAAAGATGCATGAATTAATATATAATTATTTGTACACCTCACATATATGTAATTATTCTAATCACCCACAACTTAGCATAATAATATGAACTTTTTATTATTGTCAAAATTACCAATAGGGTATTAACGTAATTAACTGTCTGGCAAAAAATTAACGTAATTAGCTGCATGTAATTAATTATGTCGTAAAAAATTGCTTATTATTTTCCAAACTATATCAAACATTCTTTATAATCACTTTAATTTTTGCCTTTTGAATTGTAGAAAGTGTTGGCAGCATAAATACACGGGTCGTGATAAGTAACATAATGATAAGAAAAAAATCATTCTCACAGAAATTTATGTAAAAATGAAGACCAAACAACAGATTAAATGACTTCAATCAAGAAAATTTTTTTATCAGTTGTAGGAATTTTGAAAACTATTTTTAAAACTAGAAATTGATAAAAAACAATTTATTCCTTGACTTCAAGGATTAAAAGCAGCCTAGAATTGTTTATCCGTTTTGTATATCATAACCTTCAATTTATTTTCTCTCATGGATGTTTTGATTTTAATGAAAATAAGTGTTACTCTAACGTTTAAAAAGTACTTGTAAATGCTCTATCAAGTCAAGAACAAGTGTTTAATTCTATTAATTGCTCAATTTCATGTTACAATTAATAAAATCCAATTTTAAGCTCCAACCCTAATGTGACCATGCAAAGCTAGCAAATATATCCCTGTACCAACAAAACCATTATTCAAAATGCAAATTTTAAGTTATTACGTACACAATTTGATCCGAGTTGTACACTCAATCTAACTCTCTTAAGTATCAATCAAATGAACAAAATATCTAAATAGTGATCAAACATTTAGAAACATTAAGCAAAGAGTAAAATCTATATCATTAATTACAAAAAGAGTGGAGTAATCAAGGGTTAATCCATACAAAGGTTCAAAATAAATCTAGAGCGAAGTATATAGCTACTCATAATCAGCCACAAGCCATAACTACAAGGGGAAATTATAGCCATAGCAAATTAGAAGAGAGGAAAGGGAGGAGAAGTAGAAAAACCAAGAAGATGAAGTTTCAAATCTCCTCCAAATCTTAATCCCTTGCTCCAAACTTTTCAAGCACCCAAACCTTAGCATACAAAGCTCCCAAGAATGCCTAGTAAGTGCAAAATGATGTCCAAGGTCAAAATGTGGCCTTAAAATCTAAAAGTTTCATCAATGTTAGTTGAGCCGTGCATTTCACTATCAGTGAATGCACCACAACAAGTTTTGCATCGTAGACGAATTTACCTCTGCTTGAGTTGGGTTATAGGTAGGTCAAAGTGTGCTGCAGCACATTTTGCTTCTAGGAAATTAAGTTCTTCTAACTCAAATTAAATAAGGATTTCGATCCATGTTTTGGTCTCTAATGATTCTTCTTTGATCTCCATAATGTATTCATGAAGCAACCTTGATCCTCAAATGCTTTGAAAGGCTTTTGAAGTGGCTTAACATTTAATCCTTATATAAAAATATACTTTGCAATGGAGGAACTCCATAAGCTCATAAATAACAATGATTAAATTTCTCCAAGAGTAAGTTGAGATATCTCTTTGGAGTGAAACTATCATACGATGAAGTTTTGGTTGGAGTTCTTCAGGTAAGGGGGCAATGATGTGCAACCCAGAAAACATCATGCACATTTTCCTATCTTTGAGTATTCAATATATGCACAAATGCATACAAAAAATCAAAAGCTAAAGAAAAATGTATTGAAAAATTTAGAGATTAACAAAAGGAAATGATGCTTCTTTCTTTATAATCACTTCATTTTTTACTATTAAAAGCACATGAATAGATTTCACCCTAGTTGTATTCTTTAATTGTTTACCCTAGTCATTTAGGTTGTGTTTATCTTCAACGTGAATAATATTAGTACCACCTCAGTCCTAAATATAAATTACTAGTAAGAAGAAGTTGTTCTCAATATAAGTCGCTTATAGTATATTTAGTGCTTGTTCTAAGTTTATCCTTGTTTAATTCTCATTATAAAGAGAGAAAGAATAGAGAAATATGAAAATGATTTGTAAATATAGAGACTGAAAAAAGACTTTAATTAATAAGGGGGAAATTGAAAAACATGTCAATTTAATATATTGTCATGAGAAAATGTGTTAAAAGTGACTTATATTAAGGTTTGATGTACTATAATGTTCTATTTGCTTGCCAATTAGCAAACAAAAAGGAGAGAATTACAATAAGGTCTGAAAGAAGAAACGTATTCACAAAAAATCTCATAACAACTGAGTACTTGTAATGACAAGTTTTAGAGTAGAAAATGACAACAAATTTCAACTACTCACTTGTTATTGGGATCTTTTAATAATTATTTTTTTGGAAACTTCACTGAAATTTCGTCAACAACAAAATTCTGAAGTAGATGGTTTGCAGTAAGTATTGTCTTTGCAATGCCAGAAGTTAGCTGCTGATCCAGCTTCTCTCCTTTACCCCTTCCCATCCACTACCATCTTTTACTTGAAACTACATCATTTTGGCGGAGTTTAGGTGAGGTGACACTTTTTTTTTTGTGTGGGTCAAATAAGCACATAATATCCTGAAGTATCTTTTTAGTATCACTTAGTATATATCTTGAAATATTTTTTTAATATCACCCATTATTTTAAAATAATTTTTGGCTCAGTCAGAGCCCTAAAATATTTTTTCTATGAAATCTAGTATCTGGCTTCTAACATACTGAACTATTTTGTTTAGCACCACATACCCAATGTTCTAAAATAACTTTTGGTCCAATCAAAGTCCTAAAATATTTTTTCTATAACACCTAGTATCTGGCTTCTAGCACATTAAAGTATTTTTTTTAGTACCATGTATTATTTTGATTTTTTTTTTCAATACCACCCAATATTCTAAAATAATGTTTGATCCAGTCAAAGCCCTAAAATATTTTTTTCCGTAACACCCAATATCTAGCTTCTAGCATGTTAAAGTATTTTCAGTAACACCCAATATTCCAAACTAATTTTTAGTACATTCAATACCCTCAAATATTGCATCAAAAAATATTTCAAGAAACCAAGCACCAATTAAAAAATGTCTCCGAATACTACATGGTACTAAAAAAATACTTTCGTATGTTGAAAGCCATATACTAGGTGTCATACAGAAAATATTTCAAGGCTCTAACTGGACCACAAATTATTTTAGAATACTAGGTGACACTAAAAAAAAATATTTCAAGACACTAAGTGATACCAAAAAAATATTTTAGAATGTTAGATATTTATTTACAAAAAGACAAAAAGTACCACCTCAGCTAAACTACACCAAAACGTTGTAGTTTTAGGCTGAGGAGGGTGTCTTCGTTCTCCTAGCCTCCTGTGCTAGGGTTTCTTCCGGAGCTTGTCTTCGCCTTTCCCCTAGGATTAGCCTAGGTTTTTTCCCCCTTCTCTTGGGTGTCTTCTTTGCTGCATCCATTGGAGAAGAGCAAAATGGCGCTTAGGATGTCGCTCGGCCCGAGTGATTGGTGGTTTGGTGATCGGGAACAGGTGAAGGTAAGGAGAATGGCAGCGATGGGAATCGAGAATGCCAATGAGATCAGCGTGCTCCTTATGCATCTGAAGGAACCAAAGATTTAGGGCTTTCTTTTAAAGATTTCGCTGGCTGGAAAGGGAGCTACTGTGGAAATGATGCTAGGCCCCTCACTGCAAGTCATAGCTTAGGAGGTCCTCTGGAAGCTGCTGGAAAAAATGGTGGCGGCTAGTTTGCAGCCACCGACGAAACATGGATCTGTTGACTTGGAGGTGTCGAAGTTTGGGGTCTCTCCTGCTGCGTTTTCTAGTGTTTTGTTCGCCCCTACTTTGTTTTAGGCTTTGTCTTTGTAGGCTGTTATGTTTCGGCAATAACCTTATCCCTTGGATTCATTTTGTTGCTAGTGATGACTGGTTTACGTCTGTGATGATTTGCTTTTCATCGGAAGTTATTATTAGCTTTCCTTTGTTTTCTTCTCCCCTGTGACTGTAGGGGCGTTTGGAGCTACCTGTGTTGCAGTTTTGGCACCAAAGATTGTGGGCTTCTTTGAAGCTAGTCCTTGGACTACCACTCTCTATCGCCACTTCTCCAATCAAAGCATACAGAAATTGGTCATTGCTCTTTTCAATCCTTGGATCTTAGGATCTGTTCTTGCATCCCTCGTCTCTGGTTTATGTGTTTGTGTGTCCTAACATAACTGTTGTTGTTTAGGCTTTCTATTGTTTCCTGTTGCTTCTTTGGTGTTTGTAGCTTCTTTCCCTATAATGAAAACTCTTTTTCAGGTAAAAAAAAAAAAAGGCAGAGGAGGGCAACGGATGGGAAGGGATAAAGGAGAGAAGCCGCATCCCTCTCTAACTCCCCAGCCGCGGGTAATAAAGCAATTCAACCACTTGATGTACTATAATTCACAATGACCATACCGTACCAGCCTCAGTGCGGAACCTCTCCATTGCATATCATCTCCATTGCACCTCCATTTAATTGAAACGGCATCGTTTGCTTCTTTTTTTTTTTTGGGAGAAATGGCAGCTTTCTTTTCCAATCCTGTTCGGCATCCATCCCAAATTTGTTTCGGCCTCTCTTGTTTTGCAGCTAAGCAAGAAATTCTGGGTTTTGTCTCCAAAAAATTTTGCAAGTCATATGTGAAAAGAAATCACCAAAGAAGTTGCTCACTCGTTCACCACTTGTGTTTGTTAGTTGCATCTTTGTTCGCTATATACCTCTGTTTTATAGTTTGTATGCAATCCTTTGAGTTTTTTTGCAAGTTGTTTCTTATGATTGTTTAACCAGGAAAAAGAAAGAATCATTTCATTTTATATTTATACTTTTGCTGGCCTCTTACATGTTTCATCACCTTTGTCCTGGGTGATTTTTGGATGATCACCTGATATCAGTTTGCTAAAGCTGGGATGCACACAAAGCGGGACTGGGAAAGAAAGCTGTCAATTCTTCTTTTAAAATAAACAAATGATACCGTTTCAATTAAATGGAGGCGTGATAGAGAGGGTATGCGATGGAGAGGTTCCTCGCCGTACTAGCCTACTGTTCCAGAATGATTAGCGTCATTTTGGGGGAGCTGGTTGATTTTTTTTTCCTTTTTATGAATAATAAAACAGAAACTTCGTCACGATTGAAGGTAAACAATATAGAGATCATAGGGAAAAAATCAGTAATTTCATGACTCTATTTAATTAGTTAGATTTTACATTCTCTATATGCAAAATCTATGAAAAAAATCTAAAATTATTGGCTTGATTCTAGTGAAAAAGCTTGATGGCTCCTGCCCAATCGCAATATGCTTCCACTTTCCTAATTCCCATATTCCAACAGAGTTCTAGACCATTTGCAGCTCGTAGTATGTCAGCTGGTAGGAGGATATACCATTCTGTTTCTTATTATAAGTAACTTGCATCCCAAATCCGCAAACCAAGAAATATATTAAATTAACCAGTTTTTTTCATATTTACCCTTATTAAAAGTTGTGAGAGAGAGAGAGAGAGAGAGAGAGAAGGAGGGGATGGTTGCATAGGAAATGAAAAGTTGAGAGATTAATTGATTTTTTATTAAATTAATAGGGGTAAAATTGAAAAAAGGTCATTAATTATACTACAAATAACTTATATTTTGAAACAAACTTTTGAGGTACAAGTAACCTATAATAAAGAACAGAGTGATATATTCACTCGGGTTGAGTTCTGTTTCAAGATGATTGTTGCTTTAGGCTTTCAAGAAAATATATAGTTTTTTGTTCTTTTCAAATTATGATAAGTCTTTTTAGAAATATTTTCGTTCCATTTTATATGTCTTTCTAGAAGTTTAAAGAAGCATTTACTCGGTGGCCAAAAAAAGAAGAAGTATTTACTAATACTATTTTGATGTGTCCTTGTTTGCTTCAATGACTTTAATTTATTCATCACGTTAACTAAGGATAAATTTCGTAATGTAGTCAATAGTTTCTATAGTTTTTGTCAATTTTTTTCTGATAAGCTGTGCTGTGAGTTTTCTTTGGGTCTTCTTTACGTTTCTTGGCTTTGGCTATTTGCGCGCGTACTATGGTTTTGTTTTTGTGTGATTAATAATATACACTCCTGTTTTTGGTAAAATATTTGTAAGCATAACATCAACTTTGAAAGATTTATATTTTAAAATGGAGGAAGTATAAGGGTTTTAATAAAATATTATCAAGTCTATTTCATACTCCTTCTTCTCCATATTATAAGAAGTGTTTTAGGAGAAAATTTTGGTTCAAAATATAAGATATTGATAGAGTAATTAATAACAGTTTTTCACTTTTAGCTTTTTTCGCAGAAAGAAAGACAGTTTTAAATGAAGAAGAGAGGTTAAAGAGTTTCCCAACCTCATTCTTTAATAAGAATAAAATAGGTAACCTTTATTAATTTAAAACATATTTAATGACTTGATCAACATTACTTCGTTTGCCAGAAAGCTTAACTAATGTGTTGCATTATGAACCGGAAGGAGTATAAACATTGCATGTGTAAATGTCCATCACTCTTAACTCTTAGGATTATTTATCTTAAATGTTCTAAACATGTAACCTTTGCAATAAATGATTTGAGAAAGTTTTTTATGGTTAATGTCGTTATATTCTTCTTTATTTCTTTGTGATCATAGGACTAGACTTCAATAGTTAAAGGCACATGCTGGCAAAAACAAAAAGTTGAAGTCATGTGCATCGGCAAAAGGAGGGGGGAAAAAACGAGAAAACTCAATTGTTTTCTCCCCCAATTTCGTCTTACTATTCCTTCTACTCTCTTGCTCTCTCATTTTGGGAACATTAGGGTATTTACGCATAACTCCAAATTAAAGTGACAATTACCTTAAAATGAAGGGAAGATCGTGTGAATGAGAGGACGAGAATATGTTGCTTTCATAAAAAAGGTGCTGCTCCCAGAAGAAATAATTTCGGGATAATTACAATGAGATTCTAAAAAAAAATTACAAAACAAGTCTAAAAAATATTTGTACTCTGAAATTTGTCATTATAAGTTTTTTATGTTATCACTGAATTTTTTTTTTTTTGAGACTTGATCCGTAATTCTCTCAATAATTTCACTACTCTTGTGCGTACACCTGCGCTCGGCCCTCATGCATGTGTAGTGGTCATAAAGAGCTTGAACCAATTGATGTACGGTGATAGTCACCACACAATAGTAATTGTGGGGCCCTTCTGATCTGCCATGCATATGATGAGACGAGGCTTCGGCCGCGAGATAGGAATCTTCTCTCTCTCTCTCTGTCACGCACCCAGGTTGTGATTTTGCCATATTAATAATTAATTGAAGATTTTAATAAATCTTATATATTAATGATTTTAATATCATAAATTTGAATTTAAAAAAGTTGGCAAAAAATTCGAATTTTAAAAAAAATTAAAATCTAGCTTTTTGCACTATTGAAATTTGAGAAAATGATAGAAAAATGATAGTTAAATTTAAAAATCTCTAAATAGTTATCTGAATAATAAAACTTCCTTTTTAATCACATAGGCATAAATAGGAATTTCAAAGTTTATTAAAATGATCATATTGTCTTTTTTAATTTTTTAAAAAACCTGTTATTAACAACTGTATAATTTCAAGACCCTATCTAGTTGGATAATTAGCAGTACTTTTTACGTTCTCCATATATGCGAAACTTATGAAAACAGTCATCAATGATACCTTGAAAGGAATGACCATTGGCAGCTTGATTTTTTAGGCTTTAATTTGACGGGGTACTCTCTCTCACACACACACACAGAGCCAAGGAATGACTGTAATTTTTTGTGATATTAATACACTGAATATTTTAAAAAAGAATATAAAGTTTTCTGTTTTATTGCATTGATGATTTTGATCTCTTAAGTTTGAATTTAAAAAATCTCAACCATAACTTTATTTCTTATTACTGATGAAAAAATGCTCATGAATACAATTAAACTTTTTATTAATTTAAATTTAAATTGTTCAACCTTATTTGGATTCAAACTATAACAGGCCCATATGTATTCCTGCTATAGTGACAACATTATCAATCTTCATGCATGGTGCTTTACATGATAAGATTCAAAGGGATCAGAAATTTCTTATTCAACAGAAAATACATGAAGTAATAAGATGCGAAGCACGTACTTACATAGATCTTAGTAAAACAGAACCTAATATTGGAAAGAAGTTAAGCCCTAGATTCGTCAGCAACTTTTGGAAGGACTTCCATCATTCTTTAAATTTTTTCTTAACCGTAACTATAAAGTACCGTGGGCCCATCAGTGTATTAGGCCTGTGTGAAGCCGTTGATTTGGTTTGGGCTGGACCCATTTCATCGTCTGATTTGTTACCGTTAAAAATAAATAATTCATCCGCACATATATAGCCAAGTCTTGTCAGTTAATTAGTCTAACTAATTTGGGATAACTACATCAATATATATTTACGTTCTGAATATAAGTAATTGCATTGTTACCCGATTAAGCTTCAAAAGGAAAATTTTTATTCAACAAAAAATGATACATATATAGTAAAATGCGAATAAATTTCATGCACAATTCATGGCCACGACACCACCTTCTTCTTGAAAAGGCCTGGACCATAAGTAGACCGAAATACTTCAACAAGAAGAGGGAATTGTAATACTACAAAAGAGGGTTACTGGAACAGCAGCAAGTATGGGAACAGGAAGAATAACCCATAAACGTGATGAGTGATATTGCAACATGATCATTATGGTTGCTGAAAAAGCAATCATCATAGCTGCAATAGATAGAAACAGTGTAGAAAGACCCATTATCAATTTTGTGGGTAGTGAGTAAAGGAAGTCTTCATCTGCATAGCGCGACGTGAGGATCCCTAAAAATGTGAGCACGGAAGTTGTGGAAGAAAACAATGAAAGTGCATCTGAAATTAAAAAGACTTTAAATAACTTCTCCTTCATAAACATTGGGTACCCTGAATTCTGATTGTTCCCTCCAGGAACTGTTATAGCTGCCGCAAACATGATGGTAACAATTAGAGCCCCAACAACTGAACAAGAAGACGCTGTTTCTTTCATCCATTTTTCTCCATCAGCCCTCAGCTCTTTGTGGTTTCTTTTGAAATACTCTAGAGGCGTCAACTTGTCCTTGTTTATAGCTAGCTTATATCCAGGATCCACCACACTCTCGACGGCCTATTTTTATAGGAAAAAATACATAATAAGTAATTAATAAAAGACACAATATCGAAGGAAAGATCATTAAATTTCACTTCTAACTAACCTCGAACCATTGCATCTCTCTTTGCATCTGCAATGCAGCACCAGAGATGCTGTCAAGGTAGGAAGAAGGAGCCAACAGGGCTGCCACATGCAGCAAGGTATTTGAGGTCGCGCTCTCACGCATTGACACCACCAAATTCTTAAATCGAAAACCACGGAGGAGGTTGAAAATCTCAGCTCTACGATACTTAACAGCATGGAAGAAAATGGGCAAGCGGGACCCACCATAAATGACTAGCATTATTAATTCTGTGTTTGCCTTCGTTACTCGCAACAAAAACTCAACACCCTCTTCTTCAGATACAGATATCAGTGCTTTTTCAAACATTTTCTTCTTTACTTCATTCAAATGTCTCAGATTCTCACAAACTAAGTTTAGAATTTCATGTGCTTTTGCATGCTGCACCTTCATCTCATATATTTTGTTGATTCCTGCACCAGTCGTAAATCAAATAGAATTAAAATATTAAAGGCATCCAATTTAAGTTCTGGGGAAACTTTTTGGTACATTTACGTACCTAACAAATTGTAGGTGCTGGAGATGGGCCAATGGAATAGACCTAGGCCTGTTGACATGGACTTTGGTATGTATAATGAATAAATTGAAAAACGTAACTTTACATTGTATAATCTATTTTATATAATAATAGTAATATAATATTAATTAATTTCATCCTCTGAAGTGAGAGAGAATTTTGTACCTTGACCAGCTTGGTTGCTCTCGCCTTCTTGCTGAATATCTACGCAGAAATGCCCAGTGGTTGTGGTTGATGGTATTTTGATGTCTTCCACCCAAATGTGATCAAAGAAATGGAACACATAAGCTTCTTCGAATAATATTGCAAGAAATAACTAGAGATAAATCGAGGGATTGTTTTGTATGAAACATGAAGTCAGAAATAATAGTTGCAAAAAAATAATAATGAAGTCAGAGATAATATTTTCCAATAAATTGAGGGTTAATTGTATAAATTGTATTTTTGGAATTTTGCCAACATTATTTTTGGAAAAGCTTCATAAACGTTTCACCAAATTTTCAAAGAGCCTTGGTGGATGAATACCAGTGGCAGTTAAAATAACTTCATCTTCACCATCTTTATCCTCATCATCATAATTCACCATTTTGGCTAGTGTATAATTAAAATGAGCAAACAACATAAAGAAAATTGTAGGGAAAAACAGAGAGTAGTAGAAAGTAATAATATGCACTAACAGTGATACAGCCATCGCTTCCAGAACGGAAGTTGACATATGTTCAGAGACAAAGGAAGATAGCGTGCAATATTCTGAATTATTGGGTCCTCGTTTATGTCAGTAGCAAAAAGCAGCTCCTTGCATCGTCGGAGCAAATCCAAGGCAATATCTATTTATGCACCAACATCATATAGTATGAGAAATGGAAAAAAGCCTAACATGCCACATCATAAACTGACGGGGGAAAATGAAAAGGGTAAAATGACATTTTTGTCCTGAAAGTTTTCGTTGACCAATTTGTACTGAGGTGGATCTGTCATATTAAATATTATGTCACATAACATGCCACATCATCACAACCCTTACTGAAAAAAAATAAAGTAAAAGAAACCTTTCCCCTGCATCATCATCATCAGTCCCATAAAAAAATTTTAAACCCAGATCAACAGTTAACCAATATGAGAAGAAAAACGAATCTAGAAAAACGCAAATCTCTACCCTTCATCATTATCATCCGCATCCATGGAGAATTTTAGTTTAGATCATTCCATGGCTTCTTCATCTTCTTTCTAGATATTCGCGCCCCTACTCTTAGTTATTCTCACTATCCTCCTCGACAACCTACAGCAACCTTCGTATCTTTGCTCTGAATTGATTCAGGAGACTCAAATCTCAACTAATTGGAGTATTTCAAAATGCCATTCATACGGGAGACTCAGGCATGTCATAGAGAATATTTAAGATCATAAAGAGACTCTGGCATAGCATCAGTGTCGGTCAAAATTTCACACGGCAATGGCAGTTTGGATTGATTATGATATTTGTGGGTATCTTCAGCTCTTCACAGTAGCTCTCCAAATACACAAGCCTCACTATGACCAACTTCATTAATTAAAATCAACCAAAAAAAATCACAATAGATTTTGAAATCCAAATTCAAAACCAAACAACAAACATGATTATAAAGCGAGAAATATTAGAAAAATAAAAACAGAGCAAGAGGTTGAACAGTGAGGGATGAAGGTAAGCCCAGAAATATTCAGCTCTGCATTTGTTTTTGGTTTGTTCCCAAAGAACGTGTGGTGGAGGAGGAAGAAGAAAGGGACATGTTTGGTATTTCATTTTTATTATGTGGCGTGCTATCCTATATGGTAGAACCACCCCAACACAAATTGGTCAACTAACATTGACCGTTTAACTCCGTTGAAATACGACGACATTGCTACGATTTTGTCACTTCCGGAACCACTTTACCTCAAAAAATATTTTTGGATACCCACAGTTCCTTCGTGAAAACTTTCGGGACTAAAATATACCTTAACCCAAACGAAAATGAAACACATATATTATTATGCTGTGTATAAAATTATTTATCTAAAAGTAGTTATGCTACCTAATTCTCCAAGTTTCAAACAGCTTTGGAGAAAAAGGGGCCCCACAGTACTGCCGTTGTCTGGTCTGAAGACTTCCCAAGGAGTGACAGAATAAAGATAACGTCCCATTTTCTTTCGGCCAGAATAAAAAGCCGAGTTAGCCGGAATCTCCCCAAGCGTTATTATCAGTTGGAATTTCAAGTGGCTTTTTATTTTTGCTGATCAAGCATGCTGCAACTGGGATAAGTTCACTGTGTGAAGCAGCCATTGCAAGCGGAGTATTGCCCCAGTAAGCATCGCGTATCTCCAGATATTCTTCTGGAACTAATCTCACCAGCTCCTCTACTATGCCCAGATGCCCAAATTTTGCAGCCACGTGAAGAGGTGTTTCGCCCATTGACTTCGCAAAATCTACGTCCAATACCTGAGGATAGCGATCAATGAATGCTTTCGCAGCCAACCAGTTGTTTTCAGCTATGGCCTTGAGCATATTACTCATCTCTAATTCTTCTACCTCCGTTAACTCTGTAATCACCACTCAATTATATTTTGAGTAGGAGGGCAATGAGAGAATTGTTAGTAGCCTTACAAATAAAGAAGGACCGTATATTTTGAGTAAATTAATTTTGTGGAGATGACTCTTGTGAGAGAGCTGGTGCCCTAATTACTAAAGGATTTTTCCACATATACCACTAATGAAATATATAAGGCACTGACCTGGGGGAGAAGCCGGTGCAGAGGCCGGCGCATTATTATTGTAGGTCTCATAGAGAATGTCCCATGCATCTTTGGCTTTAGAGACCCCTTTTATATGGGAGTGATTGGGACATCCACAAGAGATACGGATGACGTGCAATGCTGCAGCATTGTTTCTTCTCCATTTAGGAAACCCTTCCAAATCATCTTCGTCTGGTCTTGCGCTATTATTCGTCACTTCCCAAAGATCTCGAGATATCAGATAGTTCTTAACCCATTCGAACCAATCAGCACTGCTGTTTCTTGTGAGTGGCTCTGCAACTATGTCGTTAAAATTGCGCCTTCCTTCCATAGCTCAATTAACTAAAGCTGTTATGTTGCAGACGGTGAAAATTTGAGCCTCCTAATCAACACAAAATAATACTAATAATAAATAAAATGGATATTTTTTGGAATATTTTCACATGATATGATTATGGTGGAATGATGCTGGTCGTAAAGTAAGCGCTAATTATTGACCAACAAAGAAAATGTAAGGATTAATCATACCTCTAATTTCCAAACGGACTTTCAAAATTCAAATTTTCAAAAGTGTTAACCAGGTGCCACTTTTCGGAACAGAACACACGAGTCATCCAAACTATAAAATATTAATTTTCGAAGCCCTAGGTAGCAAAATTCAGGCCGCTTATATCATGATGACAGATCTATAACCATTGAAATATTAATTTAAGTTTTATAAAATAACTTAAAAAACTAAAATAATACTCCTCTGGTCCTATTTATAAGGCACTTCCAACATGTTTACACAGACCAAGAAAAAACTTAAACTTCATTAACTCTTATTTAAAATTTAATGACTTTCCAACTTTATCTCTATTAATATATATTATACCTCATATAAACAAAGTCAACATAACAATAAATGAAGGGTAAAATTGTACATCCATGCAAAAAATGCCTTATATAAATAGATGATAAGTTTTATAAATATTAAATAAGCACAAATTATGAACTTAAAACTTTAAAATTTATTAAACCACGATTATAGCTATGAACTTCAATTAATCACTATCCTTTTAATATTCTGCAAATTGAAATGTACTAATGCATGAAAGGTAAAAGAAAAAAGAAAAGAGCACTAAATAAGAAGAAAGCATATGAATTGATGTGTTGCCAAAAGGAAAAGAAAAGGAGTGCTCAACTTTTTCTAAAGGCAAAAAATAAGTATAGCGGAAAACCTTTTCAAAGTGGGTGAAGTGGAAAGGAGCCGGTAATCCAACGTGCTATCTTATCTTCTCTCTTGCCACGACGCGAGCTTACATCTTTATTTGATATCTGTGCCATGACAATCAGAATCCAATAATTTGGGTTTGTTGGGATTAGGATGAAAAAAATAACTTATTTTTAATTTATTTTTTTTGGAAAAAATTAGATTGGGTAAAAATTAAATTAAGTGATATAAATTATGTTTGGATTAGATTCTATAAAAGTTAATTTATAAAAATTAAATGGAGTAGAAGATTGTTTGGATTATGATTAAAAAATAAGTTTAATTTATAAAATTATCAAAATAGATAAAAATTTTTTTAAACAATAAAAAATGATAAAAATAAATTTAAACAATACAATTAATTTGAATTATTTTAATATGAAAAAACGGAATTTAAATACTGAAATATATTTTAAAACCTTAATTCATACTCCTCCAATTTAATTGTTAAGTTGATTTTGGTCCTAAATATAAAATATATTTTTCATATTTATTAATTTTTTAAATTATTCTTATGAATTTCACAGAACCATAATCAAGCAAAAAAAAAAAAAGAGGATATTAAAAAAATAATTATGATATTTTAAAAAAAATATGTTATATTTTTTATAATCAACTATCTTATCTAACTTTTTAAATTTAATCAAATTAATTAAATAGTTAAATAGGTCTTGAGTATCATACAGAAAAGAAATATTAAGAATCTCAGCAGTAAATAATCAAGATGGGATCAAGGGAGAATAAAACGCACGATCAATTTTGGCAATCGAATAAGAGAACCCCGAAACGTTACTGGTGAGGGTCGTGGAGGGGAATCAACCAATAATACAAGATGCTTAGATATGCAGACGCAATATCGAACACGCGACGATGCGACTGGTGAGAAGCCTTAGACTGATGGGTAAGTGGAGGAGCCCAAACCAGTAGGTTGGGAACAGCAAAAGGGAACTAACAAACCATCGGCTTCTCCTTCATTGTGCGCATCACTGGACTGACTGCTACTGCATTACAAATGGCATATTTAGGGTCCCAGCACTGGACGGCGTTCACGGTGGAGATGCGACGGATGTGATAGTGAAGATCTGACGGGTGTCAAAGTGAAGAGGCTGCAACGCTCTGCTTTCGACCGGCGGAGAGGAGAATGAGTGTGAGAGGCTTTCGAAACTGAGGACGAGAGATAATGAGGGAAAGGGAGAGAAAAGTTATTTATCTATACAACCATGAGCACGATAAACCTTAAGGGCCTGTTTGGGGGTTTAAAAAATTTCTTATACGTACGTTTCAAGGTAAAACTCCTCTCAAATACTTGTCTTGTATTCTTTAAATCATTATTAAAAAACTATTTGTAAGCTGTTCTAAATGAGTCCAATCAGGAAACATAACTTCTTAAACTTATCCGATTTCTGCAGTTTATATCTAATTTAAACAATAAATATTTAAAATAAATAATTAATTATTTTTAAATAAAAATTATTTTTTAAAAAAATATAATTAGGAGGTTATCTCTATTTTATTTTATATATATATTAAAATAAGTATTTTGAATAAATAAAAAATTAAACGTAGACCATCAAAATAAGATGTGATTATCCAAATTGATAAGTTTATAATGCTGATCAAAGGGATGAGCACACTATTAACGTGGAAAACGTTTTCACAGTGGATGACGTGGCATGCTTTGGAGCGTTGGCGGGGGGAAAGGATAACGGCTCAGATTTGAACATATGCACTTATTGGCTGTAAGTCTGTAATTATTTTAATTACTCACAAGTTAAACTATTAAACATTATTTATAAATGATACTGTAAATAATTAAACGTTGAGAGTATTGTTAATTTCAATATTTTAAAAAATTTGTTATGCATTTTTTTAATAATCAATGTTGGTCATTTCATTTTATTTGAAGTTTTTATTCAATAAGTAATTAATGTATCCAATATTCATATTCTAGCAATATTATATTCAGTATAAATGAATTTCTTATTTTAGTGCATTGAATTTATGTTCGTTCGGTCACGCTTTTGATGTTTAAAATTAAATACTTATGACCGTTTTTATCCCCCATAAAAGAAATCTTTCAATGTCTTAAGAACACAAATTATAGATGCTGGCTGGAGATGAGCGGAGTAGACCTGGCCCTGTTGACATGGATATTTTATAAAATATTTACATACTTCTTTAAATATATATACACGGACACAACTTCTGATTTTAAATAAAAATTAGTTTATTCTATAATTTTAATTTGTATTTTTTAATTTACGTTATAAACTAGATCTTATAGATTTAATGTGTGTGTATATATATGAAGCTGATAAAGCGAGTGAAGAATTTTTTAATCTGATCAATTTTACTCCTGTTAAGAAAGAACTTCGTGGGATATGATGGAATCTCGTTGTGTTCTGTCAGCGGGTATACTCTGTTTAATTAGAAAGGCTCTGATGGCAAATCAGACTTTGGCAAAATAAAAGCGGTTGGTTTATACGCATTAAGATTCGAGGAGAATTTTTATTCAATAGAAAATACATATAGCTATTAGAAGTAAGACATTGGATTACACAAAGTTCAGATTAATTCATACAGAGAAAATTTTTATTCAATAGATGGTTGTAATGGACGGAAATAATGTAGGAAGACCGACCATGATTGTTATATAATCATATAGTGCCCCACCATGATTTAAACTTAAACACAAAATACCCATATCTAAGTCTTGTACCTCTTTCAACTCATCACTATAATCACCAATTCTTGCGTACTGAGAAGTTAAAATACACAATTCATCCAACAACAAAAACAAACTGAAAAAAATTAAATTGTATTAACTCATCCTTTGAAATATAGTAATTTTTCAATATTATCCCTATTTAGTAGAAATACTATATCTAAAAATAAACTATCTACACTATAATAAATACTGGACAAACTATTATATTTATGTTAAAAATTTAATAAGGTTATTTATAAATAGAATTAAGAAAAACTAGAAGCACAGGTAAATTATATAAATAGTATTAATTAATTACCGCCACCTCCTAATGGATTGCGGGATTGTTTTCTATGCAAAAGTCAAAGATAATATCTTCCAATTGATTGAGGGTTAATTACATAAATAATATATTTAGAATTTTTTTGCCGACATTATTTTTGGAAATATACGTCATAAACGTTTCACCAAATTTTCAAAGAGCCTAATAATGGACCATGAAAAATTTTAGAAGATATCTTATGTTATTGTTGGATGGAGGGTAGTTATAATAAGTAATACTCCCTTCGTCCCATATTATTTATAAGCAACAATTACCATCTTCATCTTTTCCTAGAATATAAGTAATTTTTAATAGTTGTCTTAAATTTTTATAACAAATTTTTTATTTTATCCTTAATAAATAATCCTCCCATTCTCTCTCTTTCATAATATAAGCAACAACTACCATTCTTTCTCTTTCATTATTCTCCAATCATAAATGAGGGTATTTTGGAGAGAAAATTTTTAATTTTTACATATTTATTATTTTTAACTAATTTTAATTACTACTTTGATTTACGTAATCTAGTACAAAGTTGCTTATAATATGGGATGGAGGGAGTATTGTTATTATGCTCACAATGACTATAACAATGAACTATCGATCAGAAGACGACACTACTTGTAAATATATGTAGGCTAGAGTTATTGTCCGCTGCAAGTGATTAAGAAGATAGATTTTGGAAAATCTTGAAGCAATCATCTTGCAAAATGACAAATTAACTAAATTAAAGGATAAGCTTGGAAGAGAGAAGCAAAGGAGGAGTCTTTTAATTTTTAGTCAAAGAACTTACACATTCCTAAATGCATATAATTATGGATTTAGAGTTCCCGCAAAACTATACCTAAAACTCTTGGCAAACTTGTTGTTTACACTTTCCAACGTGTTCTATACATAGTGGATTTTCCTTTACTCTATTGGATCTTTCCTAACTCCCTTTGGTTTTTAGTACAGGGCATTTTCTAGAGGCAATTTTTGATTCTCAATATAAGTCTTCAACCATATAACTCATTAATGGCTACTTTCCAATTTCACCCATGTTATTGTTTAAGGTATAGTACTAATAAGCTCTTGAACCTTGTGTTTCTCTGTCTATATTATTTAATCTAAATTGGAGGGACACTCGAAAAAAAAAAAACAAAGAATAAAGCACACGTATCTGCTGGATACGGTGTTGTTAAGTTATACAGACATCCCTATTTTCAGGATGAATAGAAACACGGTATTCCTCTGGTTCTAAATAAAAATGAGTCTTGTATTTAGGATAGGAGAATATAAAAATAAAAGGAAAGCCCATATAGTTGAAGGAAAATCCAAGGGTTATTGTGTGCAATTTTTCCCCAAAACATATATTGTGCTTTGCGAATGAAATTATATATCTAAAAATTATGTTACGAAATTCTCAAACAGGTTCGGAGAAACTCAGGACCCACAGCAGAGCCGTCTTCTGCTTTGAGGACTTGCAAAGGGGTGACAGAATAGAGATGACGTCCCAATTTGTTGCGGCCACAGAAAAAAGCCAAGGTAACAGGGATCAGCCAAGGCCGCTGAGCTTCAACTATAAGTGCATTGCTATTTTTGTTTATCATGCATTTTGCAATTGGAATGGATCCCGTGTATTTGGCAGTTGTTGCAAGTGGAGTATAGCCATGATAATCCCATATTTCAAGATATTCTGGTTCTACTAGTTGCATCAATTCTTCTACTATGCCCACATGCCCGAACTTTGCAGCTACATGAAGAGGTGTTTCGCCTCTTGAAACTCCAAACTCTACGTCCAATACCTTAGGATGGCGATCAATGACTACTTTTGTTTCGAACCAGTTGTTCTCAAATATGGCCTTGTTCAAATTAGCCATCTCTAATTCGTCTGCCTGCATCACTGGAATCAACAACCAGCACATATGCATTAAAAATTTAAAATATATATTCATATGCATAATTAAGAGGAAGGATATAGATAAATCAAATGAGAATGAGTGAATCCAATGAGTTGGCACCCAGTACTGGTATCGAGGTTCAGCTAGGAATTGGCTCAGGTGTTGCCTAATAATAATACTGAAACATGCTTTAATTTTGTTCTATACATAAAGAAGATACGCTGGAAGCTTTTAATAATATGGCCCTAACACAATACTCATATCTAAATCTTGTACTTCTCTCCCCTCATCACTGTATTTAATCATCAATTCTTTCAGTTTGTGAAAATAAAATACACATTTCAGCAAAATAAACAAAGATTAATTGCGCTTATTCTTTCTTCCTCCACGTGAATTTGTGATGGCAGTGGCTTGTTACTTCTTTTTCAGCTTGCCCTCGCACTTCCCTGACTCTTCACTGACTTTTCGTTTATCTATTCCTTACGTGTTCGTATGGTTTAAGATATTCAATAGATGATAGAGGATCAAGAAAAAGATCGTGATATGTTACCAACAAGAAAAAGAAAAAGAAAACAAACTTGACTTTTCCTTTGAAAAAGCATGTACGCATTAAAAAAGATAGTGATGTTGGGGAACAACTCAACTTTCTTAACTACCATATTGTATCTTCTTTTGCAGTTGCCTTATAGTTCACTTACTCCAGACGCATTGTAAATTTATAGTCATTGTCGTATTATTTCTTATGGTTCAAAATATTTAATACTCTTCATTGAGTTTTTAATGCAAAAGCTACTTAACTACTAATTTGAATATATTAAGAAAATTGAATAAATTAATTAATGATTACAAATTATTGACATGATTTTTTCTAAAATACACATGTATAGAAAATGTCTTGTATCTATTTGAATTTGATTGGTAATACTGCTAATCGAGTGAGTATCAATCAATTCAGGTAGTTTAAAAAGAAATAATAAATATGAGAGATAAAGTGTATTAAAATTCTATATTTAGAATTAAAATCAATCTTTAATTAGCTTCTACACCTTAGATGAGAGCATTTAAAACTAAAACCGGCCGGTCTAACCAACGTTTGCACAAGAAAGTATTATATAACTGTGGACTTGAGTCTATTCTTTCCCTGGAGGAATGAAAGCACCATATGCTTTTTAATTTCCTTTAAATTGAATCCAGTAGATCTCAAGCAGGCAAGAAGCAAGGAAAATGGTTTTCCCGGGGGGGGGGGAGGAAAAAAAGAAAGATAAGGGAATGGAAACAAAAGGCAAACGTGTCTAGGAGACCGGGGAACGCTGACGTGGCATAATCTGAAGCATTGGTGAAGCAACCGACTTGGACTTGAATTGAAGATTATCAATTCACTAAAATGCGGCATATCTTCTAGAGAAAATCTTACACAAGGAACATAAACATTACTAATCTCAAATCAGAATTGTTTCCTATACTTTAATAGTTTTTGGGTTAAAGTGCATTTAGTATCCTGGAATATTTTCTTATATGCATCTAGCACCTTAAAGTATTTTTTAGGTGCATCCAATATTCTGAAATTTTTTTTTTTGCTTTAATGCTGGATGCACCAAAAAACATTTTTGGACGTTGGATGCATCTAAAAAAAATATTTTGAGATGTTAGATGCAGAAAAAAATTCACGGTGCTGGATATATCCGAGAAAACACTTCAAAGTGCTGAATGTACTACAAAATATTTTAGAGAGCTAGATACATTCGAGAAAATATTTCGGAGTGTTGAATACATCTTAACTCATTTTTTTTACTACTAAATAATAACACATTTTTGTAGGAATTTTTTATTTGAGATTTAGTAATTTGGAAGTTCCTTTTATAGAAATTTCCCCATCTTGTTATGCAAATCTTGTTTTTAGTAATTTTTGCACCAAAGTTCTAAAATTATGCATCACATTTGACTGTTTGTGCCTGTTTGAATTTGTGCAAATTAAACAGAATATGTGCCCTTGTTCAATACAATTATTTTTAATTAGGCATAACTTAAAATAACAAAACTTTTTATTATTTCAACCATTAATTAATAGGTTTTAATGTAATTTTTTTAGCTGAAAGGTATCGATGTGCTTAATTACGTTAAAAAAATCTTGTTATTCCTCGAATTATATTAAACATTCTTCATAATCACTTTTATTTTTGAATAATACTATAAATAACTAAAAATTGAGGATAGTAATAATCTCCATATCTTAAGAAATTGTTGTTATGTGTTTTCCATAATAATCAGAAATATTATTGGTAATTTCGTTTTATTTTCAGTTTACGTTCAATAAAAAGTTAATGTATCAGATATTCATATTATACTAATATTATATTTCATACGAATTAATTTTTTTAATTTTATCTGTGTTGATTCAATCATGCTTCTGATATTTAAAAACAACTACATATAACTGTTGTTTTACTTCATATATAAAACAAATCTTTCAGTGTTTTAAGAGAGTTCAAAATTTATTTTTCTCCTCCAACAACCTGAAACAGTTGGGTAAAATTAAAACAAAACAGTTTTTGCCGGTTTTAATTTGTCATTGCTACAAAGTTTTTTCATAAATAATGCTCCTCTTTTTTGGGTGAACATAAATAATGCTTCTTTATTAACACAAGTACGTGAATGAAAGATTGTGCTGCGTTTTCATATTATTTGAATTTTTATCTAATTTTTTATTTTTTTCTAAATGGTGGTAGAAAATCGTGTAAAATGAAATAGGAAACAATTATGATCAGAGACGGTGGATCTTTTTCAAATTATTTTAATTTCTTTTTTATTTTATATAATTAAAATATATGGGCGTAAATATGTTAAGGCTAGACTCAAGCCTTATACTTTTGGGGTAGTGGCTGGTGGTCCCACCGGATCAATTTGTTGACAAGTTACAGCGGTTTACGGGTGGGAATCAAATTGAAGTATAACTGTTGAGCAGTCACCACATGCACCTCATCACTTTTGTTGGAATTTGCTGGAATAATTCATTATTAAATAATTAAGAAATGTCCGACATTCCGAAAATAATAGGAGAAAAATAGTCAAAGGACAATAAGATCTTCTATCAAATATATTCACGTGACAGTATTTTAACAACAAAATCGGACCCTACGGTGACAACCTACTGTGCGTACAAACACATGAAGCTTGTAGAGGGCCATGAAAATGGACCCTACTGCAGATTCAATTATGAGCTCCTAACGGTGTTCACTTCATCTAGATGTGCAAAGCATGATGATACGATTAGGCTAAAAATAAAACCAGATGCTTTATTTACATGATAAGATTCAAGGGGATCAGAAATTTCTTATTCAACAGAAAATACATAAAGTACATATTTCATCCTCTAGGATAATACATATTATGCTAAGATGTGAAATAATTACATGCACAGTTCATGGCCATTTCACTACCTTCTTGAAGAGGCTTGGACCATAAGTAGACAAGAATACTCCAACAAGAAGAGGGAATTGTAATAATACAAAGAGGATTATTGGAACACCAGCAAGCATAATAAAAAGAACAGTAACCCATAAATGTGAAAAATTATATTGCACCATGATAATTATGGTCCCATAAACGTGAAAAATTATATTGCACCATGATCATTATGGTTGCTAAAAAGGAAATCATCATGGTTGCAATAGAAAGAAACAGCATAGAAAGACAGCTAGCCTTCTTCTGCATAGCGTGATGTGACTATTCCTAAACATGTGGTTTTCTCTGAAAAATTCTATGGGGTTCAGCCCCATCTTGTTTACAGCTAGCCTATCTGCAGGATTCACCATACTCTCAACAGCCTATGCTTACAGAAAATAAATACATAATAAGCAATTAATGAAAGACACAAAGTATCGAAGGAAAAAGCATTAAATTTCACTTCTTAATAACCTTGAACCATTGCAGTTCTCTCTGCATCTGTAATGCGGCACCAGGGATGCCATTAAGGTAGGAAGAAGGAGCCGACAGGGCTGCCACATGCAGCAAGGTATTTGAGATCTCGCCATCAGCTATTGAGGCCACCACATTCTTAAATTTTCAAAGAGCCTTAGTAGATGAATACCAGTGGCAGTTAAAATAACTTCATCTTCACCATCTTTATCCTCATCATCATAATTCACCGTTTTGGCTAGTATATAATTAAAATGAGCAAACAACATAAAGAAATTGTGGGGAAAAACAGAGAGTAGTAGAAAGTAATAATGTGCACTAACAGTGATACGGTTATCGATTCCAGAACGGAAGTTGACTTATGTCCAAAGAATTAGAAAGATAGCGTGCAATATTCTGAATTGTTGGTTCCTTGTCTGCATCAGTAGCAAAAAGCAGCTCCTTGCATCGTTGGAGCAAATCCAAGGCAATATCTATTTATGCACCAACGTCATATAGTATGGGAAATGGAAAACGGCCACATGTATAAACTGACGGGGGAAAATGAAAAGGGTAAAATGACATTTTTGTACTGAAAGTTTTCGTTGACCAATGTGTACTGAGGTGGATCTGTCATATTAAATATTATGTCACATAACATGCCACATCATCATAATCCTTACTGTTAAAATAAATAAATAAAAGAAATCTTTCCCCTGCATCATTATCATCAGTCCCATAAAAGAAGTTTGGATCAACAATTAAGCAATATGAGAAGAAAAACGAATCTAGAAAAACGCAAATCTCTACCCTTCATCATTATCATCCGCATCCATGGAGAATTTTAGTTTAGATCATTCCATGGCTTCTTCATCTTCTTTCTAGATATTCGCGCCCCTGCCCTTTGTTATTCTCACTGTCTTCCTCGACAACCTACGGCAACCTTCATGTTTTTGCTCTTAATTTCTTCAGGAGACTCAAGTCTCAACTAATTGGAGTATTTCAAAATGCCATTCATACGGGAGACTCAAGCATGTCATAGAGAAATTTTAAGAGCATCAAAGAGACTCTGGCATAGCATCAGTGTCGACCAAAATTTCACACAGCAATGGCAGTTTGGATTGATTATGATATTTGTGGGTATCTTCAGCTCTTCACAGTAGCTCTCCAAATACACAAGCCTCACTATGACCAACTTCATTAATTAAAATCAACAAAAAAAAATCACAATAGATTTTGAAATCCAAATTCAAAACCAAACAACAAACATGATTATAAAGCCAGAAATATTAGAAAAATAAAAACAGAACAAGAGGTTGAACAGTGAGGGATGAAGGTAAGCCCATAAATATTCAGGTCTACATTTGTTTTTGGTTTCTTCCGAAAGAACGTGTGGTGGAGGAGGAAGAAGAAAGGGACATGTTTGGTATTTCATTTTTATTATGTGGCGGACTACCCTATATGATAGAACCACCCCAACACAAATTGTTCAACTAACAGTTAACCGTTCAACTCCGTTGAAATATGACGACATTGCAACGAGTTTGCCACTTCTGAGGCCACATTGCTTCAAAAAATATTTCTGGATACCTGCAATTCCTTCCTGAAAACTTTCAGGACTAAAATATACCTTAACCCAAATGAAAATGAAACGCATATATTATTACGCTGTGCATAAAATTATTTATCTAAAAGTAGTTATGCTACCTAATTCTCCACTTCTCAAAAAGAGGCGTGGAGGAACTCAGGCCCCACAGTGCCGTTTCCTAGTTTGAAGACTTCCAAAGGAGTGACAGAATAAAGATAACGTCCCATTTCTTTGTGGCTAGAATAAAAAGCCAAGGTAGCAGGAATGTCCTAGTCGTTTCCAGTTGGAATTGCAAATGCCTTTCTATTTTTGTTGATCAAGCATGTTGCAACCGGGATGAGTTCACCATGTGAAGCAGCTATTGCAAGTGGAGTGTTGTTATAATAAGCATCGCATATCTCCAGATATTTTAATCTCACTAACTCCTCTACTACGACCAGATGCCCAAACTTCGCAGCCACATGAAGAGGTGTTTCGCCCATTGAAGTTGCAAAATCTACGATCAACACCTGAGGATGGCGATCAATGAATGCTTTCGCAGCCGACCAGTTGTTTTCAGCTATGGCCTTGCGCATATTACTCATCTCTAATTCTTCTGCCTCCGTTAACTCTGTAATCACCACTCAACTATATTTTGAGTAGGAGGGCAATGAGAGAATTGTTAGTAGCCTTACAAACAAAGAAGGACCATATATTTTGAGTAAATTAATTTTGTGGAGATGACTCTTGTGAGAGAGCTGCTGCCCTAATTACTAAAGGATTTTTCCACATACACCGCTAATGAAATATATAAGGGACTGACCTGGAGGAGAGGCCGGTGCAGGGGCCGGTTCATTATTATTGTAGGTATCATAGAGAATGTCCCATGCACGTTTGGCTTCAGAGAGCCCTCTTATAAGAAAGTGATTGTGAGGCCCACAAGAGATACGAATGACATGTAATGCTGCGGCATTGTTTCTTCTCCATTTGGCAAAATCTTTGACACGATATCTCTCTGGTCTGGCCCTACTACTGCTTGTCACTTTCCAAAGATCTCGAGATATCAAATAGTTCTTAACCCATTCGAACCAATCACCACTGCTGTTTCTCGTGAGTGGCTCTGCAACTATGCCGTTAAAATTACGCCTCCCTTCCATAGCTCAATTAACTAAAGCTGTTATGTTGCAGACGGTGAAAATTTGAGCCTCCTAATCAACACAAAATAATACTAATAATAGATAAAATGGATAGTTTTTTGGAATATTTTCACATGATATGATTATGGTGGAATAATGGAGGTCGTAAAGTAAGCGCTAATTATTGACCAACAAAGAAAATGTAAGGATTAATCATACCTCTAATTTCCAAATGGACTTTCAAAATTCAAATTTTCAACAGTGTTGCCCCCACCACTACCAGGTGCCACTTTTCGAAACACAACACACGAGTCATCCAAACTATAAAATATTAATTTTCGAAGCCCTAGGTAGCAAAATTCAGGCCCCTTATATCATGATGACAGACCTATAACCATTGAAATATTAATTTAAGTTTTATAAAATAAGTTTAAAAACTATAAAATAATAAGTTTTATAAATATTAAACAAGCACAAATTATGAACTTAAAACCTTAAAATTTATTAAACCACGATTATAGCTATGAACTTCCATTAATCACTATCCTTTTAATATTCTGCAAATTGAGATGTACTAATGCATGAAAGGTAAAAGAAAAAAGAAAAGAGCACTAAGTAAGAAGAAAGCATAATTGAATTGATGTGTTGCCAAAAGGAAAAGAAAAGGAGAGCATGCTTAACTTTTTCTAAAGGCCAAAAATAAGCATAGCGGAAAACCTTTTCAAAGTGGGTGAAGTGGAAAGGAGCCAGCAATCCAACGTGCTATCTTATCTTATCTTCTCTCTTACCACGACGCCAGCTTGCATCTTTATCTGATAATTGATATCTGTGGCCATGACAATCAGAATCCAATAATTTGGGTTTGTTGGGATTAGGATGAAAAAAAATAACTTATTTTCAATTTAATTTTTTTAAAAAAATTAGATTAGGTAAAAATTAAATTAAGTGATATAAATTTTGTTTTGGATTAGATTCTATAAAAGTTAGTTTATAAAAATTAAATGAAGTAGAAGATTGTTTGGATTATGATTAAAAAATAAGTTTAATTTATAAAATTATCAAAAATAGATATAAATTTTATTAAACAATAAAAAATGATAAAAAATAAATTTAAACAATACAATTAATTTGAATTATTTTAATATGAAAAAACGGAATTTAAATACTGAAATATATTTTAAAACCTTAATTCATATATACTCCTCTGATTTAATTGTTAAGCTAATTTTGATTCTAAATATAAAACATATTTTTCATATTTATCAATTTTTTTAAATTATCCTTATAAATTTTACAAAACCATAATCAAGAAAAAGAAAGAAAGAGAATATTAAAAAATGATTATGATATTTAAAAAACATGTTATATTTTTTATAATTAATTATCTTACCTAATTTTTTAATTTAATTAAATTAATTAAATAGTTAAATAGGTCTTGAATATCATACAGAGAAGAAATATTAAGAATCTCGGCAGTAAATAATCAAAATGGGATCAAGGGAGAACAAAACGTACGATCAATTTTGGCAATCGAATAAGAGAACCCCGAAACCTTGGATATGCAGACGCGAAATCGAACACGCGACGATGCGACTGGTGAGAAGCCTTAGACTGATGGGTAAGTGGAGGACCCCAAACCAGTGGGTTGGGAACAGCGAAAGGGAACTAACAAACCATCGGCTTCTCCTTCATTGTGCGCATCACGGGACTGACTGCTACTACATTACAAACGGCATATTTAGGGTCCCAGCACTGGACGGCGCTCACGGTGGAGATGCGACGGATGTGATAGTGAAGATCCGACGGACGTCACAGTGGAGAAGCTGCAACGCTCTGCTTTCGACCGGCGGAGAGGAGAATGAGTGTGAAAGGCTTTCGAAACTGAGAATGAGAGATAATGAGGGAAAGGGAGAGAAAAGTTATTTATCTGATACAACCATGAGCACGGTAAAGCTTAAGCGCCTGTTTGGGAGGTTTTAAAAAATTTTCTATAAGTACGTTTTAAAATAAAACTCTTTTCACATATTTGTTTTGTATCCTTTAAATCATTATTAAAAATATTAAAAACTTATTTATCAGTTGTTCTAAATGCGTCTAATCAGGGAATATAACTTCTTAGACTTATCAGATTTCTGCCGTTTATATCTAATTTAAACAATAAATATTTAAAATATTTAATTATTATTAGGAGGTTATTTCTATTTTAGATTTTATATATATTAAAATAAGTATTTTAAATAAATAAAAAGTTAAATTTAGACCATCAAAATAAGATGTGATGATCCAAACTGATGAGTTTATAATGCTGCACATTATTAACGTCGAAAACGTTTTCAAAATGGATGACGTGGCATACTTTGGAGCGTTTTTGGGGGGGGGGAAGGATAACGGCTCAGATTTGAACATATGCACTTATTGGCTGTAAGTCTGTAATTATTTTAATTACTCACAAGTTAAACTATTAAAAATTATTTATAAATGATACTACCGCCGGTCCTTAATATAAGACTCTGTTTGACTTTTTGTTTGGTTCTAATTATAAGACCCCAATCTATTTTATCTCTCATATTTATGTATTTTTTTTTAAGATAATCCTTTTAATAATGATAGTTCTAACCAATACATTTAATTAGCAAGGATATTTTAGGAATAAGAATACTTATTTATTACAAATAACTATCTTAACTTACTTCCTTAATCTCTTCAAATAAGTCAACTGGGTCTTATAATTAGGACCGGAGGTAGTACTGTAAATAGTTAAAAGTTGAGAGTATTGTTAATTTCAATATTTTCAAAAATTTATTATGCATTTTTTTATAATCAATGTTGGTCATTTCATTTTATTTGAAGTTTTCATTCAATAAGTAATTAATGCATCCAATATTCATATTCTAGCAATATTATATTCAGTATAAATGAATTTCTTATTTTAGTGTATTGAATTTATGTTCGTTCGGTCACGCTTTTGATGTTTAAAATTAAATACTTATGACCGTTTTTATCCCCCATAAAAGAAATCTTTCAATGTCTTAAGAACACAAATTATAGATGCTGGCCGGAGATGAGCGGAGTAGACCTAGCCCTGTTGACATGGATATTTTATAAAATATTGATATACTTCTTTAAATATATGTACACATGCACAACTTCTGATTTTAAATATAAAAATTAGTTTATACTATAATTTTAATTTGTATTTTTTAATTTATGTCACAAACTAGATCTTATATTTAGGATTAGAAGTAATGTGTGTGTGTATATATGAAGCTGATAAAGTGAGTGAAGGATTTTTTTAATCTGATCAATTTTACTCCTGTTAAGAAAGAACTTCGTGGGATATGATGGAATCTGGTTGTGTTCTGCCAGTGGATATACTCTGTTTAATTAGAAAGGGTCTGATGGATACAGCCGTGCATGTTCTAAATACATATTGCTATTAGTAGTAAGAGACATTTGAATTACACACACAGTTCATGGCCACTTCTCTGCCTTCTTAAAGGTGCCTTAACCATAAGCAGAAAAAAGTACTTCAACAAGAAGAGGGTTTAACTCAAACACATGGTTGTAATGAACAGAAATAATGTAGGAAGGCCTACCATGATTATTATATGATCATAAAGTGCCGACCATGATTTAAACTTAAACACACAATACCCATATCTAAGTCTTGCACCTCTTTCAACTCATCACTATAATCACCAATTCTTGCATACTGAGAAGTTAAAATACACAATTCATCCAACAACAAAAACAAACTGAAAAAAAAAACTTAAATTGTATTAAATCATCCTTTAAAATATAGCAATTTCTCAATATTATTCCTATTTAGTATAGCTACTATCTTTAAAAATAAACTATCTACAATATAATAAATGCTGGACAAATTATTATATTTATATTAAAAATTTAATAAGGTTATTTATAAATAGCATTAAGAAAAACTAGAAGCACAGGTAAATTACATAAATTGTATTAATTAATTACCGCCAACTCCTAATGGATTGCGGGATTGTTTTCTGTGAAAAAGTCAAAGATAATATATTCCAATTAATTGAGGGTTAATTACATAAATAGTATTTTTAGAACTTTTTTCCCGACATTATTTTTGGAAATATACGTCATAAACGTTTCACCAGATTTTCAAAGAGCCTAATAATGGACCATGAAAAATTTTAGAAGATATCTTATGTTATTGTTGGATGGAGGGTAGTTATAATAATTAATACTCCCTCCGTCCCATATTATAAGTAATAACTACCATCTTCCCCTTGTCCTAGAATAGAAGCAACTTTTAATGGTTGTCTTAAATTTTTATGAGAAATTTTCTATTTTATCCCTAATAAATAATTCTCTCATTCTCTTTCTTTCATAATGTAAGCAACAATTACCATTCTCTGTCTTTCATAATTTTCCCAGCATAAATGAGGATATTTTGAAGAGAAAATTTTCAATTTTTATATATTTATTGTTTTTAACCAATTTTAACTGCTACTTTAATCTAAGTAATTTAGTACAAGATTGCTTATAATATGGGACGGAGGGAGTACTGTTATTATGCTCACAATGACTATAACAATGAACTATTAGAAGACAACACTACTTGTAAATATATGTAGGCTAGAGTTATTGTCCGCTGCAAGTGATTAAGCAGATAGATTTTGGGAAATTTTGAAGCAATCATCTTGCAAAATGACAAAATTAACTAAATTAAAGAATAGGCTTGGAAGAGAGAAGCAAAGGAGGAGTCTTTTAATTTTTAGTCAAAGAACTTACACATTCCTAAATGCATATAATTATACCTAAAACTCTTGGCAAATTTGTTGTTTACACTTTCCAACGTGTTCTATACATAGTGGATTTTCGTTTTACTCTAGTCGATCTGTGGTTTAAGCCACCTAACTCCTTTTAGTTTTTAGTACAGGCAATTTTCTAGAAGCAATTTTTGATTCTCAATATAAGTCTTCAACCATATAACTCATTAATGACTACTTTCCAATTTCACACTTGTTATTGGTTTAGTACTCATAAGCTCATTGAACCTTTTGTTTCTCTGTCTATATTATTCAATTTAAATTGGAGGGAAACTTGAAAAAATTATTAATTTAAGAAAAATTTAATACTTTAACTGTTGAGAAAAGTGGTTGACGAGTCAAATTTAAAAATAAAATATTTTTTTGCAACTCTGCACATATCTAAGAACAAAGAGAAACACTATTTGATACTCCAACTCCTCTTCTAATAAATTGCAATAGGGAGGGTTAATACCTATTTGGACAAAAATTCATCAATAATCCATCAAGTGGCTTATATTGCGGATTGAGAATTTCTTTCAAAAGGCTTTCTTTATTCAATTAGGAAGGCAGGAGTAAGAGAGGAAGGGTGAGAGGGATTTGGAATCAGTGTGTGTGTAAACTAAATTATACCGGAGATTTTTTCATCTTCACCACCTTTACTGTCATCATCATAATTTGCCATTATGGCTAGTAAGTACTCCCTCCGTCTTATTTTATAAGCAATAACTTTCCTCTCCTTTTTGTCCCTAAATATAAGCAACAGTTGTAAGTTGTCTTAAATTTTTTACAGCAAATTTCCTACTTTACCCCATCAATTATTTATTTTAATACTCAATATATTTATTATTTTATTTCCTAGACCATCATCTCTCCATCACACATTCTCTCTCTTCCATAATTCTCTTTATTATAATAATTTTCTTATTCTCTCTTTTATACTCTTCTTCCTCATAAATAAGGGCATTTTAGTAAAAGAATTTCTAATTTTTACATACTTATTGTCTTTAACTAATTTTAACTAATATTTTGAGCTCCAACGTTACTTATAATATAGGACAGATGGAATACTTTAAAAGAGCAAACCACATATATAGAAAATTGTAGGGAGAATAGAGAGTGGGGAGTAATAATATGCACTAACAGTGATAGACCCATCGCTTCAAGAACGGAAGTTGATTTTTGTGAAGAGAATGAGGAAGAGTGTGCAATGTTCGCAATTGTTGAGTTCCCATATTCGTCAACAGCAAAAAGCAGCTCCGTGCATTGTTGGAGCAAATGCAAGGCAATATCTATTCATGTATCAAAATCCTATTTATAGTACTACCTCCGGTCCTTAATATAAAACCTCGTTTGACTTTTTGTTTGGTCCTAATTATAAGACCCCAATCCATTTTGTCTCTCATATTTATGCATTTTTTCCAAGATAGTCCTTCTAATAATGATAGTTCTAATCAATACATTTAATTAACAAGGATATTTTAGGAATGAGAACACTTATTTATTACAAATAACTAACTTAACTTACTTCCTTAATCTCCTCAAATAAGTCAACTGGGTCTTATAATTAGGACTGGAGGTAGTATAATGAGAAGAGAGAAGAAACGAAAATGAAACATATATTGTGCTTTGCGAATGAAATTATATATCTAAAAATTATGTTACGAAATTCTCCAATTCTCAAACAGGTTCGGAGAAACTCAGGACCCACAGCAGGGCCGTCTTCCACTTTGAGGACTTGCAAAGGAGTGACAGAATAGAGATAACGTCCCAATTTGTTGCGGCCACAGAAAAAAAGCCAAGGTAACAGGGATCAGCCAAGGCCGCTGAGCTTCAACTGTAAGTGCATTGCTATTTTTGCTTATCATGCATTTTGCAATTGGAATGGATCCCGTGTATTTGGCAGTTTTTGCAAGTGGAGTATAGCCATGATAATCCCATATTTCAAGATATTCTGGTTCTACTAGTTGCATCAACTCTTCTACTATGCCCACTTGCCCGAACTTTGCAGCTACATGAAGAGGTGTTTCGCCTCTTGAAACTCCAAACTCTACGTCCAGTACCTTAGGATGGCGATCAATGACTACTTTTGCTTCGAACCGGTTGTTCTCAAATATGGCCTTGTTCAAATTAGCCATTTTTAATTCGTCTGCCTGCATCACTGGAATCAACAAGCAGCACATATGCATTAAAAATTTAAAATATATATTCATATGCATAATTAAGAGGAAGGATATAGATAAATCAAATGAGAATGAGTGAATCCAATGAGTTGGTACCTAGTACTGGTATCGAGGTTCAGCTAGGAATTGACTCAGGTGTTGCCTAAGAATAATACTAAAACATGCTTTCATTTGTTCTATACATAAAGAAGATACGCCGGAAGTTTTTAATAATATAGTCTTAACACAATACTCATATCTAAATCTTGTACTTCTCTCCCCTCGTCACTGTATTTAATCATCAATTTTTTCAGTTTGTGAAATTAAAATACACATTTCAGCAAAATAAACAAAGATTGATTGCGCTTACTTCTTCCTTCCTTCACGTGAATTTGTGATGGCAGTGGCTTGTTACTTCTTTTTCAGCTTGCCCTCGCACTTCACTACTCTTCACACATTCTATATATTTATAGCCTTTTCGTTTATATATTCCTTACGTGTTCGTATGGTTTAAGATATTCAATATATGATAGAGGATCAAGAAAAAGATCGTGATATGTTACCAACAAGAAAAAGAAAAAGAATAAAAACTTGACTTTTACTTTAAAAAGCATGTACACATTAAAAAAGATAGTGATGTTGGGGAACAACTCAACTATCTTAAGTACCATATTGTATCTTCTTTTGCAGACGCATTGTAAATTTATAGTCATTGTCGTATTATTTCTTATGGTTTAAAATATTTAATACTCTTCATTGAGTTTTTAACGCAAAAGCTACTCAACTACTAATTTGAATATATTAAGAAAATTGGATAAATTAATCAATGATTACAAAAGTACACATGTATAGCAAATGTCTTGTATCTATTTGAATTTGATTGGTAATACTGCTAATCGAGTGAGTATCAATCAATTCAGGCAGTTTAAAAAGAAATAATAAATATGAGAGATAAAGTGTATTAAAATTCTATATTTAGAATTAAAATCAATCTTTAATTAGCTTCTAAACCTTAGATGAGAGCATTTAAAACTAAAACCAGCCGCTCTAACCAACGTTTGCACAAGAAAGTATTATGTAACTGTGGACTTGAGTCTATTCTTTCCCTGGAGGAATGAAAGCACCATATGCTTTTTAATTTCCTTTAAATTGAATCCAGTAGATCTCAAGCAGACAAGGAGCAAGGAAAATGGTTGTAAGGGTGGGGGGGAAAAAAACAGAGAGAGAAGGGAATGGAAACAAAAGGCAAACGTGTCTAGGAGACGGGGGAACGCTGACGTGGCATAATCTGAAGCATTGGTGAAGCAACCGACTTGGACTTGAATTGAAGATTATCAATCCACTAAAATGCGGCATATCTCCTAGAGAAAATCTTACACAAGGAACATAAACATTACTAATCTCAAATCAGAATTGTTTCCTATACTTTAATAGTTTTTGGGTTAAGGTGCATTTAATATCTTGGAGTATTTTCTTATATGCATCCAGCATTTCGAAATATTTTGTGATGCATCCAGCATCTTGAAGTATTTTTTAGGTGTATCCAATATTCTGAAATAATTTTTTTTTTGCTTTGACGCTGGATGCATCAAAAAATATTTTTAGATGTTGAATGCATCTAAAAAAATACTTTGAGATACTAGATGCAGAAAAAAATTCACGGTGCTGGACATATCTGAGAAAGCACTTCAAGGTGTTGAATGTACTACAAAATATTTTAGAGAGCTAGATACATTTGAGAAAACACTTCAAGGTGTTGAATGTAATACAAAATATTTTTACTACTAAATAATAACACATTTTTGTAGGAATTTTTTATTTGAGATTTAGTAATTTGGAAGTTCCTTTTATAGAAATTTCCCCATCTTGTTATGCAAATCTTGTTTTTAGTAATTTGTGCACCAAAGTTCTAAAGTTATGCATCACATTTGACTGTCTGTGCCTGTTTGAATTTGTGCAAATTAAACAGAATATATGCCCTTGTTCAATACAATTATTTTTAATTAGGCATAACTTAAAATAACAAAACTTTTTATTATGTCAACCATTAATTTATAGGTTTTAACGAAATTTTTTCAGCCGAAAGGTATCGATGTACTTAATTACGTTAAAAAAATCTTGTTATTCCTCAAATTATATTAAACATTCTTCATAATCACTTTTATTTTTGAATAATACTATAAATAACTAGAAATTGAGGATAGTAATAATCTCCATATTTTAAGAAATGTTTGTTATGCGTTTTCCATAATAATCAAAAAAATTATTGGTAATTTCATTTTATTTTCAGTTTTTGTTCAATAAAAAGTTAATGTATCAGATATTCATATTATACTAATATTATATTTGATACAAATTAATTTTTTTAATTTTATCTGTGTTGATTCAATCATGCTTCTGATATTTAGAAACAACTACATATAACTGTTGTTCTACTTTATATATATATATATATATATATATATATAAAACAAATCTTTCAGTGTTTTGAGAAAGTTCAAAATTTATTTTCCCCCTCCAACAACCTGAAACAGTTGGGTAAAATGAAAGCGAAACAGTTTTTGCCGGTTTTAATTTGTCATTGCTACAAAGTTTTTTCAGAAATAATGCTCCTTTTCTTTTTGGGTGAACATAAATAATGCTTCTTTATTAACACAAGTACGTGAATGAAAGATTGTGCTGCATTTTCATATTATTTGAATTTTTATTTAATTATTTATTTTTTTTCTAAATGGTGGTAGAAAATTGTGTAAAAGGAAATAGGAAACAATTATGATCAGAGACGGTGGATCTTTTTCAAATTATTTTAATTTCTTATTTTTATTTTATATAATTAAAATATATGGGCATAAATATGTTAAGGCTAGGCTCCAGCCTTAATACTTTTGGGGTGGTGGCTGGCGGCCCCACCAGATCAATTTGTTGACAAGTTACAGCGGTTTACGGGTGGGAATCAAATTGAAGTCTAACGGTTAAGCAGTCAGCACATGCACCTCATTACTTTTGTTGGGATTTGCTGGAATAATTCATTATTAAATAATTAAGAAAAGCCAGACATTCCGAAAATAATAGGAAAAAAATAGTCAAAGGACAATAAGATCTTCTATAAAATATATTCATGTGACATTATTTTAACAACAAATTCGGACCCTACGGTGAAAACCTACTGTGCGTACAAACACATGAAGCTTGTAGAGGGCCATGAAAACGGACCCTACTGCAGATTCAATAATGAGCTGCCAACGTTGTTCACCTCATCTAGATGTGCAAAGCATGATGATACGATTAGGCTAAAAATAAAACCAGATGCTTTATTTACATGATAAGATTCAAGGGGATCAGAAATTTCTTATTCAACAGAAAATACATAAAGTACATATTTCATCCTCTAGGAAATAATACATATCATGCTAAGATGTGAAATAACTACATGCACAGTTCATGGCCACCTCACCACCTTCTTCGTGAAGAGGCCTGGACCATAAGTAGCCCACAATACTTCAACAAGAAGAGGGAGTTGTAGTAATACAAAGAGGGTTACTGGAATACCAGCAAAGACAATAACAGGAAGAGTAACCCATAAATGTGAAGCATTATATTGCACCATGATCATTATGGTTGCTAAAAAGGAAATCATCATGGTTGCAATAGAAAGAAACAGCATAGAAAGACCTATTATCAATTTTGTAGGAAGTAAGAAAAGGAAGTCTTCTTCTGCATAGCGTGATGTGACGATTGCTAAACATGTGAGAAGAGAAATAGTGGACGAACACAAGGAAAGTGCATCTGAAATTATGAAAACTTTAAATAACTTCTCCTTCATAAATATTGGGTACCCTGAATCCTGATTGTTTCCTCCAGGAACCGTTAAAGCTGCAGCAAACATGATGCCAACAATTAAAACCCCAACAACTGAGCAAGAAGACGCTGTTTCCTTCATCCATTTTTCTCCTTCAGTCCTCAGCTCTTTGTGGTTTTCTTTGAAAATTTGCATGGGTGTCAGCCCCTTCTTGTTTACAAGTAGCCTATCTCCAGGATCCATCACACTGCGAACGGCCTATGCTTGCAGAAAATAAGTACATAATAAGCAATTAATGAAAGACACAAACTATCGAAGGAAAAAGCATTAAATTTCACTTCTAACTAACCATGAACCATTGCATTTCCCTTTGCATCTGTAATGCTGCGCCGGGGATGCCATGAAGGTAGGTAGAAGGAGCCAACATGGCTGCCACGTGCAGCAAGGTATTTCTCTCAGAGTCAATAGATGACGCCGCCACATTCTTAAAGCGAAAACCACGGAGGAGGTTGAAAATCCCAGCTCTACGATATTTAATAGCATCAAAGAAAATGGACAAGTCTGGCTCACCATAACTGACTAGCGTTATTAATTCTGTGTTTGCATTCATTACTCGCAACAAAAACTCAACATTCTCTTCTTCAGATACAGATATCAGTGCTTTTTTAACCATATCCTTCTTTACGTCATTCAAATATATCAGATTGTCACAAACGAAGTTTAGAATTTCAGCTGCTTTTGCATGCTGCACCTTCATCTCGTATATTTTCTTGATTCCTGCACCATTGGTAAATCAAATAGAATTAAAATATTAAGGGCATCATTTAAGTTCTGTGGAAACTTTTTGGTATACTTGCATACATACCTAAAAAATTATAGATGCTGGAGATGGGCCAATGGAATAGACCTAGGCCTGTTGACATGGATTTTGGTATGTATAATGAATAAATTGAAAAACGTAACTTTACATTGTATAATCGATGTTCTATAATAATAGTTATATAATATTACTTGATTTCATCTTTTAAAGTGAGAGAGAATTTTGTACCTTGACCAGCTTGGTTGCTCTCGCCTTCTTGCTGAATATCTACGCAGAAATGCCCGGTGGTTGTGGTTGATGGTATTTTGGTATCTTCCACCCAAATGTGATCAAAGAAATGGAACACATAAGCTTCTTCTTCAATAATATTGCAACAAAAAACTAGGAACTACAAGTAAGTTACAAAAATAGTGTCAATTAATTGCCGCCACCTCCTATAAATTGAGGGATTGTTTTGTATGAAACATAAAGACAGAAATAATAGTTGCAAAAAAAATAATAATAAAGTCAGAGATAATATTTTCCATTAAATTGAGAGTTAATTGCATAAATTGTATTTTTGGAATTTTGCCAACATTATTTTTGGAAATACTTCATAAACGTTTCACCAAATTTTCAAAGAGCCTTAGTAGATGAATACCACTGGCAGTTAAAATAACTTCGTCTTCGCCATCTTTATCCTCATCGTCATAATTAAAATGAGCAAACAACATAAAGAAAATTGTAGGGAAAAACAGAAATTAATAATATGCACTAACAGTGATACAGCCATCGCTCCCAGAACGGAAGTCGACTTATGTGCAGAGTAGTATGAATATAGCGTGCAATATTCTGAATTGTTGGGTCCTCATTTATGTCAGTAGCAAAAAGCAGCTCCTTGCATCGTCGGAGCAAATCCAAGGCAATATCTATTTATGCACCAACATCATAGTATGAGAAATGGAAAAAGGCCACATGTATAAACTGACGGGGGAAAATGAAAAGGGTAAACTGACATTTTTGTACTGAAAGTTTTCGTTGACCAATTTGTACTGAGGTGGATCTGTCATATTAAATATTATGTCACATAACATGCCACATCATCACAATCCTTACTGAAAAAAAATAAATAAATAAAAGAAACCTTTCCCCTGCACCATTATCATCAGTCCCATAAAAAAACTTTAAACCCAGATCAACAATTAACCAATATGAGAAGAAAAACGAATCTAGAAAAATGCAAATCTCTACCCTTCATCATCATCATCTGCATCCATGGAGAATTTTAGTTTAGATCATTCCATGGCTTCTTCATCTTCTTTCTAGATATTCGCGCCCCTGCTCTTAGTTATTCTCACTATCCTCCTCGACAACCTACGGCAACCTTCATGTTTTTGCTCTTAATTTCTTCAGGAGACTCAAGTCTCAACTAATTGGAGTATTTCAAAATGCCATTCATACGGGAGACTCAAGCATGTCATAGAGAAAATTTAAGATCATCAAAGAGACTCTGGCATAGCATCAGTGTCGGCCAAAATTTCACACAGCAATGGCAGTTTGGATTGATTATGATATTTATGGGTATCTTCAGCTCTTCACAGTAGCTCTCCAAATATACAAGCCTCACTATTACCAACTTCATTAATTAAAATCAACAAAAAAAATCACCATAGATTTTGAAATCCAAATTCAAAAACTAACAGCAAACATGATTATAAAGCCAGAAATATTAAAAAAAAATAAAAACAGAACAAGAGCTTGAACAGTGAGGGCTGAAGGTAAGCCCAGAAATATTCAGCTCTGCATTTGCTTTTGGTTTCTTCCCAAAGAACGTATGGTGGAGCAGAAAGAAGAAAGGGACATGTTTGGTATTTCATTTTTATTATGTGGCGTACTGTCCTATATGGCAGATCCACCTCAACACAAATTGGTCAACTAACGGTTGACCGTTCAACTCCGTTGAAATATGACGACATTGCCACGAGTTTGCCACTTCTGGAGCCACATCGCTTCCAAAAATATTTCTGGATACCTACAATTCCTTCGTGAAAACTTTCAGGACTAAAATATACCTTAACCCAAATGAAAATGAAACGCATATATTAGTACGCTGTGTATAAAATTATTTATCTAAAAGTAGTTATGCTACCTAGTTCTCCACTTCTCAAACAGGCGTGGAGGAACTCAGGCCCCACAGTGCCCTTTTCTGGTTTGAAGGCTTCCCAAGGAGTGACAGAATAAAGATAACGTCCCATTTCCTTGTGGCCAGAATAAAAAGCCGAGGTAACAGGAATCTCGGAGTCGTCTTCAGCTGGAATTTCAAGTGCCTTTTTGTTTTTGCCGATCAAGCATGCTGCAACCGGGATGAGTTCACTATGTGAAACAGCTATTGCAAGCGGAGTATTGTTATAATAAGCATCGCGTATCTCCAGATATTCTTCTGGAACTAATCTCACCAACTCCTCTACTATGCCCAGATGCCCAAACTTTGCAGCCACATGAAGAGGTGTTTCGCCCATTGACGTCGCAAAATCAACGTTCAATACCTTGGGATGGCGATCAATGATTGCTTTCACAGTCGACCAGTTGTTTTTAGCTATGGCCTTGTGCAGAATACTCATCTCTAATTCTTCTGCCTCCGTTAACTCTGTAATCACCACTCAATTAAATTTTGGGTAGGAGGGCAATGAGAGAATTATTAATAGCCTTGCAAACAAAGAAGGACCATATATTTTGAGTAAATTAATTTTGTGGAGTTGACTGTCTTGTGACAGAGCTGTTGTCCCCAATTAGTAATTACTAAAGAATTTTTCCACATATACCACTAACGAAATATATAGGGCACTGACCCGGGGAAGGGCGTGGCGCAGTATAGTAGGTATCATAGAGAGTGTCCCATGCAAGTTTGGCTTCAGAGACCCCCCTTATACGAGAATGATTCTCAGGCCCACAAGAGATACGGATGATGTGCAATGCTGCAGCATTGTTTCTTCTCCATTTCGCAAAATCTTCCAAATGATTTTCGTCTGGTCTTGCGCTATTATTCGTCACTTCCCAAAGATCTTGAGATATCAGATAGTTCCGAACCCATTCGAACCAATCACCAGGGCTTTTTCTCGTGAGTGGCTCTGCAACTATGTCGTTAAAATTGCGCCTCCCTTCCATAGCTCAATTAACCAAAGCTGTTACGTTGCAGACGGCGAAAATTTGAGCCTCCTAATCAACACAAAATAATACTAATAATAAATAAAAGGGATTGTTTTTTGGAATATCTTCACATGATATGATTATGGCGGAATAATGCAGGTTGCAAAGTAAGCGCTAATTGTTGACCAACAAAGAAAATGGAAGCATTAATCATGCCTCTAATTTCCAAACGGACTTTCAAAATTCAAATTTGATATCTTTCGACATGACAATCAGAATCTAATAATATGGGTTTACTGGGATTAGATGAAAAAAAATAACTTATTTTTAATTTAATTTTTTTAAAAAAATTATATTGCGTAAAAATTAAATTAAGTTATATAAATTATATATAGATAAGATTTTATAAAAGTTGGTTTGTAAAAATTAGATTAAGTAAAAAAAATTATTGAAATTATGATTAAATAAAAATGAGTTTAGTTTGTTCAATTATCAAAATAGATATAAATTTTATTAAAAAATAAAAAATGATAAAAGAATAAGTAAATAGTACAATAAATTTGAATTATTTTAATATGAAAAAGAGAAATTTAAATACCGAAATATATTTTAAAATCTTAATTTATATTGCCTCCTTTCTAGTACAAGATCTTATTTAATTTTTATTTTATTCCTAAATATAAAATATCAATCTGCTTTATCTTTTATGTTTATGCATTTTTTTCTGAGATAGACTTTCTAAGTTCTAATAATAGTAATTCTAGTCTTTCTAAAAGTAAAAATATTTTAAAAAAGATACACCTGTTTATTACAAATAACTAACTTAATTTTTTTTCAATTTCCTTATGCTAGTTAATTATCTTTTATAATTAGGATCCGAGCTAGTGTTAAACAGGAAAGAAATGTTAAGAATCTCAGGATGGAATCAAGGAAGAACAAAACGCACAATCAATTTTGGCAATCGAATAAGAGAACCCTGAAATCTTACCGCTGAGGATCGTGGAGGGGAATCGACCAATAATGGAAGATGCTTAGATATGCAGACGCGAAATCGAACACGCGACGATGCGACTGGTCAGAAGGCTTAGATTGATGGGTAAGTGGAGGACCCCAAACCAGTGGATTGGGAAAAGCAAAAGGGAACTAAGAAACCATCGGCTTCTCCATCATTGTGCGCATCACTGGACTGACTGCTACAACATTACAAACGATGCATTTAGGGTCCCAGCACTGGACGGCGCTCACGGGAAGACGCGACGGATGTGATAGTGAAGATCCGACGGACGTCACAGTGGAGAGGCTGCAACGTTCTGCTTTCGGGCGGAGGAGACGAGAATGAGCGTGAGAGACATTCGAAACCGAGAGAACGAGAGCTAATGAGGGAAAGAGAGAGAAAAATTATTCATCTGACATAATCATGAAGTGCCCTACCATTATTTAAACTTAAATACAATGCCCTTGTCTAAATCTTGCACCTCTTTCTCCTCAGCACTATAATCACCAATTCTTGCATATTGAGAAAGTAAAATACACAATTCATCCGGAAACAAAAGCAAACTTTAAAAAAAAAACGTCAGACTATATTATCTCATCCTTTAAAATAGAACAGTTTTTAATATTATCTCTATTTAACATAAATATTATATTTAAAAATAAACTATTTACATTATAATAAATGCTGAAAAAATAGTATATTTATGCTAAAAATTTAATAAGATTATTTATAAATAGAATTAAAAAAAAATTTCTTTCTATCCTATAAACAGATAAGTTGAGAGGAAAATGTGACAATTTTTTTTGAAAAATCACAAAAAAAAGACAGTAAAAATTGGGAAATTACAAATCAGATATTTTGTTAAAATTTGTTGTTATTTTTTATTTAATTATTATCAAAATCTATACAAATCTTATAACAAGTTCTGATTTGTATTTGCACAGTCTTCACAGTTTTTGTTGCAACTTTTCCAAAACTTTTCTAATTATTTCTGAAATATTTTTTATAGTCACTTTACCTTTGGCCTTTTGAACGATAGCCGGAAATGACGCTAGGTGACTTCAGATGTCGTGACCGTTGGGTTGGAGATTTAAGAGCACGTGAGTAGATTTCACCCTGGCTTGCCGACTAGCCCCTTCAAAGAATGGAAACAAAAAAGTCAGAGGTACGTGGCTTCCAAGGAATATTGTCTCCGTAATGTCAGAAATCAGCGGCTCTCTTTCTTCCACGAGTAATCTTCCGGCACTAGAGCAGTTCAACTCCGTAATGTGTGTGTATATATTTAATGACTATACCCCACTAGCCTACTGTTCCAAAATTGACGTCGTTTTCGAGTTGTTCAATTTTTTTGCCCTTTTCACGAATAGTAAAACGGAAACTTGGTTCGCAAACGAAGGCCAAGAATATTGATTCTATTTATGGGCTTTGTATTCCAAAAAAGTGTAATATTTTATAAGTTTTAATTTAAATTTATCTTAATAATTAATGAGTTTTTTTTAATTTTACGGTGAGATAAGATGTAATTTTAACAACTAAATTTATTTTAAGAGGCACTGAACACAATGAAATTTGTTTGGATATAAAAATGAATATAAAGTTGTCAAAAAGAAATATCTGACATCACACCGTTAATGTCTTTTAGTTTACTTTTAGTGGAACTCAAGAAGTTAGTTTTAAAGTGTATTTTTAATAACAAAATTTATATTAAAGAGTATTGGGTATCATAAAATTTATTTGGATACAAAAATATTTATAAATTTTCTAAATGAGAGGAAAAGACAGAATTTATCAACTCCCATGACCGTAAATTAACTTTATTCATCTTTATCTCGTTATAATTAACATGCATATGTCGTGTTGTTCTCTCAGCTTCCAAACTTTTTATATATATTTGCTCAAGGCGCTGTTTTTCCAAGCCTTTTTATATCCTTATAGCTCTTGAATAGATTTTTAACAACAGAAAAATAAGATAGTATTTGAGTGTAAACCAAACCATAATTTTTATACAAAATAGATATATAAGAAATTTTTTTATTTTATATAAAAATACTTTTTTAAAAACAACTTCTCCGAAGAATTAAACGCCCCGAAGGTGAATGACAAATGCTCAATTGTTCTCTCTCTTACCTCCCCACGCTGCTAACGTTATTAAAATTTAGGGTATTGATTGACTCAAATCTAGTACTAGGAAAGCGGCCCGCTTCTGCCTGTTTAAGCTCGAATCCTAAGAATTAGTAAAATTTTTAGGCCTGATTCTCAAGTTTCTGGGCTCAAGACCACAAGCTTTTGACCAGTTTAATGAAAAATGTAGTTTTTTAATTTTTTTAAATATATTTTATCAAAATAATGAAAATAAAACAATAAAATTATTAGTAAAAGTATAAATATAAATAAAATTAAGTCATAGATATAAAAATCATCATATGTAAACATCCAAAACATTAATCATAGTGCAAGAGAGTTTATGGAATACACAAACTAAATAGAAGACAGACATAAATAACTAAACAAGCACTAAATTCATACTAAACAACTAAACAAACACTAAGTTCACATTAAGAAACATTATGTAGGTGGTAGTAGCATCATCATTTTTTTGAAACTTCATCATCATTATCATCAATTACAAGGACATTTGATTGTATTTAACTAGTAACAAACTCTTCTTGACTTCTAAAAATATCAATAATTTATTTTCCATCATTAATATTACATGCATTTTTCGCAACAAATAATAAACCAACATTATAGACAAGTTGAGCAATTAAAAGCATAAATAATTGTGATTCATTTATAAATTAGTGAATTATCTCGATATGCAAAACTATGCAATTAGTTGTGAGAACGAATGAGAGCTTGAAGATTAATTGAAAGAATAAAAAAATATAGAAAAAAAATGCAAATCCATGCAACCAGTTTTCTTTTTTAAAGTAAGAAAAAATAAAAAAATTTAAAAATTTATTTGGTTAGTTTGAACAGGTCAGCCTATTTAATTTTAGACCCTACAGTTCAACTTGTTTCTGAAGGGTCTAAATCATAAGCCTAACTCTCAATTTAAATGAGTTTAAATGAACTCATCCAACAGGCTCAACCTAGTTTTTCGGCCATACTTAAATCACTATGCATAAAGTGTCAATTATCTTGAAATGAAGGGGACGCGTTATATCTCGTGTGAAGGAGAGGATGAGAATATCATAACATGTTGTTCGCCCTGGAATAATTTCACTACACTTGTACACCTACTCTCGCCCCTTATGGGTCACAGCCATAAAGGTCCTCATTATGTCCGGTGACAGTGACCACACAATAGTGAGTACACGGCTACGTGGCTGACTAATGATTGTGAGCGAGATAAGGCTTACTTTATAGAACCAACCTTTTTACTTACTTTTAAATGGTCCAAATCATGATCCCAACCCTCGGTTTGAATGAGTTTAAATGGAATGACCAGACAGGCTCAAATGTTTTTCCCGCTATGCTTAAATCAGTACGCATAGAGTGGCAGTTATCTTGAAACTTAGGGGACACATTATATCTCGTGTGAACAAGAAGATGAGAATATCAGAATATGTTGTTCCCCCTTGGAATAATTTCACTACACTTGAACACCTACTCTCAGCCCTCATGGGTCACGAGGCCATAAATTGCCTCATAATGTTCGGTGACAGTGACCACACAATGGTGAGTACACTGCCATGTGGCTGACTAATGACTGTGAGCGAGATAAGGCTTACTTTATAGAACCAACCTTTTTACTTACTTTTAAAAGGTCCAAATCATGATCCCAACCCTCGACTTGAATGAGTTTAAATGGACTGACCAGACATGCTCAAATATTTTTTTTTCAGCTAAACTTAAATCAGTACACATAGAGTGACAATTATCTTGAAATGTGGGGGGCACGTTATATCTCGTGTGAACTAGAGGATGAGAATATCAGAATATGTTGTCCCCCCTTGAAATAATTTCACTACACTTGAACACCTACTCTCGGCCCTCATGGGTCATGTGGCCATAAATTGCCTCATAATGTTCGGTGACAATGACCACACAATAGTGAGTACACTACCCTGTGGCTGACTAATAATTGTGAGCGAGATAAGGCTTACTTTATAGAACCAACCTTTTTACTTACTTTTAAATGGTCCAAATCATGATCCCAACCCTCGGTTTGAATGAGTGTAAATGGAATGACCGGACAGGCTCAAATGTTTTTCCCGCTATGCTTAAATCAATACGCATAGAGTGGCAGTTATCTTGAAACTTAGGGGACACATTATATCTCGTGTGAACAAGAAGATGAGAATATCAGAATATGTTGTTCCCCCTTAGAATAATTTCACTACACTTGAACACCTACTCTCAGCCCTCATGGGTCACGAGGCCATAAATTGCCTCATAATGTTCGGTGATAGTGACCACACAATGGTGAGTACACTGCCATGTGGCTGACTAATGACTGTGAGCGAGATAAGGCTTACTTTATAGAACCAACCTTTTTACTTACTTTTAAAAGGTCCAAATCATGATCCCAACCCTCGACTTGAATGAGTTTAAATGGACTGACCAGACATGCTCAAATATTTTTTTTCAGCTAAACTTAAATCAGTACACATAGAGTGACAATTATCTTGAAATGTGGGGGGCACGTTATATCTCGTGTGAACTAGAGGATGAGAATATCAGAATATGCTGTCCCCCCTTGAAATAATTTCACTACACTTGAACACCTACTCTCGGCCCTCATGGGTCATGTGGCCATAAATTGCCTCATAATGTTCGGTGATAGTGACCACACAATGGTGAGTACACTACCCTGTGGCTGACTAATGACTGGGAGCGAGATAAGGCTTACTTTATAAAACCAACCTTTTTACTTACTTTTAAATGGTCCAAATCATGATCCCAACCCTCGGTTTGAATGAGTTTAAATGGAATGACCGGACAGGCTCAAATGTTTTTCCCGCTATGCTTAAATCAGTACGCATAGAGTGGCAGTTATCTTGAAACTTAGGGGACACATTATATCTCGTGTGAACTAGAGGATGAGAATATCAGAATATGCTGTCCCCCCTTGAAATAATTTCACTACACTTGAACACCTACTCTCGGCCCTCATGGGTCATGTGGCCATAAATTGCCTCATAATGTTCGGTGACAGTGACCACACAATGGTGAGTACACTACCCTGTGGCTGACTAATGACTGGGAGCGAGATAAGGCTTACTTTATAAAACCAACCTTTTTACTTACTTTTAAAAGGTCCAAATCATGATCCCGACCCTCGGTTTGAATGAGTTTAAATGGACAGACCAAACAGGCTCAAATATTTTTTCAGCTATACTTAACTCAGTACACATAGAGTGACAACTATCTTGAAACGTGGAGGGCACGTTATATCTCATGTGAATGAGAGGATGAGAATATCAGAATATATTGTTCCCCTTGGAATAATTTCACTACACTTATACACCTACTCTCAGCCCCCATGGGTCATGTGGCCATAAAGTGCCTCATAATGTCCGAAGATAGTGACTACACAATAGTGAGTACGCAACCATGTGGCTAACTAATGACTGTGAGCGATATAAGGCTTACTTTATAGAACCAAACTTTTTACTTACTTTTAAAAGGTCCAAATCATGATCCCGATCCTCGGTTTGAATGAGTTTAAATGGACTGACTAGATAGGCTCAACCGTTTTATCAACTATACTTATATCAGTACGCATAGAGTGACAATTATCTTGAAACGTGGGGGACACGTTATATCTCATGTGAACGAGAGGATGAAAATATCAGAATATGCTGTTCCCCCTTGGAATAATTTCACTACACTTGAACACCTACTCTCGACCCTCTGACCACACAATAGTGAGTACACTGCCCTGTGGCTGACTAATGACTGTGATCGAGATAAGGCTTACTGTGTAGAACCAACCTTTTTACTTATTTTTAAAAGGTCCAAATGATGATCCCGATCCTCGGCTTGAATGAGTTTAAATGGACTGACTGGATAGGCTCAATTGTTTTATCGGCTATACTTAAATCAGTACGCATAGAGTGACAATTATCTTGAAACGTGGGGTACATGTTATATTTCGTGTGAACGAGAGGATGAGAATATCATAATATGCTGTTCCCCCTTGAAATAATTTCACTACACTTGTACACCTACTCTCAGCCCTCATGGTCACGCGGCCATAAAGTGCCTCATAATGTCCGATGGCAGTGACCACACAATAGTCAATACACGGCCAAGGGGCTGACTAATGACTATGAGCAAGATAAGGCTTGATGTACTATCATTCATATTAACGTCATTTCTGGGGAGCTGGTTATCTTTTTTCCTTTTATGAATAATAAAACGGAAACTTCGTTCACAATCGAAGGTAAACAATACAAAGATCAAGGGAAAAAATCAGTAATTTCATGACACTGTTTAATTAGTTAGATTTTACATTCTCTCTATGCAAAATCTATGAAAACAATCGAAAATTTTGATGCTATCATCAATGGTATCTTCAAAGGAATGATTATTGGCTTGATTCTAGAGAAAAAGGTTGATGGCTCCTGCCTAATCGCAACATGCCTCCACTTTCCTAATTCCCAGATTCCAACAGTGTTCTAGACCATTTGCAGCTCCTAGCATCTCAGCTGACAGGAGCATATATATTCACTCGGGTCGAGTTCTGTTTCAAGACAATTGTTGCTTTAGGCTTTCAAGAAAATATAAAGTTTTTTTGACAGGATAATTTAATTTCATCCTCCAATAAATGAGGGGTATTTATCTTAATCATCATAATAATATCCCTCTTTTTCAAATTATGGTGAGTCTTAAACATTTTCGTGTTTTATATGACTTTCTAGAAGTTTAAAGAAGTATTTACTCGGCCAAAGAAAAAAGAAGACTTATTTACTAATACTATTTTGATATATCCTTACTTGCTTCAATAACTTTAATTTATTCATCACGTTAACTAAGGATAAATTTGGTAACGTAGTCAATAATTTCTATAGTTTTTGTCAATTTTTTTCTGATAAGTCGTACTGTGAGTTTTCTTTTGGTCTTCTTTACGTTTCTTGGTTTTGGCTATTTGCTCGTGTACTCTGATTTTTTTTTTGGGTGATTAATAATACACACTCCTGTTTTTGGTAAAAAAATTTGTAAGCATAACTTCGATTTTAAAAGATTTATATTTTATTCACCAAAAAAAAGAGATTTATATTTTAAAATGGAGGAAGAATAAGGATTTTAATAAAACATTATCGATTCTATTTATTATTCCTTCTTCTCCAAATTATAAGAAGTATTTTAGAAGAAAATTTTGGTTCAAAATATAATTAAGAGGTTGATAGAGTAATTAATGATAAATTTTTATCTTTAGCTTTTATCGCAAAAGGAAAGACAGTTTTAAATGAAGAAAAGAGATGAAAGAATTTCCCTATCACATTCCATAATAAGAGTAAAATAGGTAACTTTTATTAATTTAAAACAAATTAATAATTTAATCAATATTCCTTCATTTGCCAGAAAGCTTAACTAATGTGTTACATTGTGAACAGGAAGGAGGATAAACATTACATGTGTAAATGTCCATCACCTTAAGTCTTAGGAATGTTCTAAACATGAAACCTCTCCAATAAATGATCAGAGAAAGTTTCTTATGATTAATGTCATTATATTATTCTTTATTTCTTTATTTCTTTACTTCAATAGTTAAAGGCATATGCTGGCAAAAACAAAATGTTGAAGTCATGTGGATTGGCAAAAAGGGGGGGAAAAACAATGAGAAAGCTCAATTGTTTTCTCTCCCAGTTTCGTCTCACTATTATTCCTTTTACTCTCTTGCTCTCTCATTCCGGTAACATTGGGGTATTTACGCATAACTCCAAATTAAGGTGACAGTTACCTTAAAATGAAGGGGAGATCGTTATATTTCGTTTGAACGAGAGGATGAGAATATGTTGTGCTTCTAGAAAAGGTCCTGGCTCCCCGTGGAGTAATTTCGGGAAAATAACAATGAGATTTTAAGAGAAAAAATAATTACAAAACAAGTTATAAAAGTTATTATTTTTTATTTTAGAACTTGTTATTATAAACTGATTAAATTGTTATTGAGATTCTTTAATAATTTTTTTTTTCTTAAAATTTTACTGTAATTTTCCTCATAATTTCACGGACACCTGCTCGCGGCCCTCACGTACGTGTAATGGCCATGGAGAGCTTGAACCAGTTGATGTACGGTGATAGTGTGTAGTGACCACGCAAAAGTAACTATAGGGGCTACTCTGGTCTGCCAATGCCATGCGATGACTATACGATCCCGCGGATCTTGTCTCTCTCTCTCTCTCTCTCACACGAACATACTGTGATTTTTTGTCATATTAATTAATTGGAGATTTTAATAAATCTTACATATTAATAATTTTAATCTCATAAATTTGAATTGAAAAAATATGGCAAAAAATTTGAATTTAAAAAAATTGAACTCTAGCTTTTTGCACAATTTAAATAAATCTAAATAGGGATTTTAAAGATTATTTAAATGACCATATTACCCATTTTTAATTTTTTTGGAAAACCCATTATTAACGATCTTATAATTTCAAGACCCTATGTAGTTACATAATTAGCAGAGCTTTTTACATTCTCTATATGTGCGAAACTTATGAAAACAGTCATCAATGATATCTTGAAAGGAATGATCATTAGCAGCTTGATTTTTGAGGCTTTAATTTGACGGGGTACTCTCTCTCACACACCAAGAGAGCCAAGGAGTGATAGTAATTTTTTTGTGATATTAATTCATTGAATATTTTAAAAAAAGAATATAAAATTTTCCGTTTTATTGCATTGATGATTTTGATCTCTTAAATTTGAATTTAAAAAATCTCAACCATCACTTTATTTCTTATTATTGATGGAAAAATGCTCATGAATACAATTAAACTTTTTATTAATTTAAATTTAAATTGTTCAACCTTATTTGGATTCAAACTATAAAAGGCCCATATGTATTCCTGCTATAGTCACAACATTATCAATCTTCACGCATGGTGCTTTACATTATAAGATTCAAAGGGATCAGAAATTTCTTATTCAACAGAAAATACATGAAGTAATAAGACGCGAAGCACGTACTTACATAGATCTTAGTAGAACAGAACCTAATATTGGAAACAAGTTAAGCTCTAGATCCGTCAGCAACTTTTGGAAAAGGCCACGTCACCACCTTCTTCTTGAAAAGGCCTGGACCATAAGTAGACCGAAATACTTCAACAAGAAGAGGAAATTGTAATACTACAAAGAGGGTTACTGGAACAGCAGCAAGTATAGGAACAGGAAGAATGACCCATAAACGTGATGAGTGATATTGCAACATGATCATTATGGTTGCTGAAAAAGCAATCATCATAGTTGCAATAGATAGAAACAGTGTAGAAAGACCTATTATCAATTTTGTGGGTAGTGAGTAAAGGAAGTCTTCATATGTATAGCGCGACGTGAGGATCCCTAAAAATGTGAGCACGGAAGTTGTGGAAGAAAACAGGGAAAGTGCATCTGAAATTAAAAAGACTTTAAATAACTTCTCCTCCATAAACATTGGGTATCCTGAATTCTGATTGTTCCCTCCGGGAACCGTTATAGCTGCCGCAAACATGATGGTAACGATTAGAGCCCCAACAATTGAGCAAGAAGATGCTGTTTCTTTCATCCATTTTTCTCCATCAGCCCTAAGCTCTTTGTGGTTTCTTTTGAAATACTCTAGAGGCGTCAACTTGTCGTTGTTTATAACTAGCTTATATCCAGGACCCACCACACTCTCGACAGCCTATTTTTACAGAAAATAAATACATAATAAGTAATTAATAAAAGACACAATATCGAAGGAAAGAGCATTAAATTTCACTTCTAACTAACCTTGAACCATTGCATCTCTCTTTGCATCTGCAATGTAGCACCAGAGATGTGGTCAAGGTAGGAAGAAGGAGCCAACATGGCTGCCACATGCAGCAAGGTATTTGAGCTCTTGGAATCAGCAAATGACGCCACCACATTCTTAAAGCGAAAACCACGGAGCAGGTTGAAAATCTCAGCTCTACGATACTTAACAGCATGGAAGAAAATGGGCAAGCGGGACCCACCATAAATGACTAGCATTATTAATTCTGTGTTTGCCTTCGTTACTCGCAACAAAAACTCAACACCCTCTTCTTCAGATACAGATATCAGTGCTTTTCCAAACATTTTCTTCTTTACTTCATTCAAATGTCTCAGATTCTCGCAAACTAAGTTTAGAATTTCATGTGCTTTTGCATGCTGCACCTTCATCTCATATATTTTGTTGATTCCTGCACCAGTCGTAAATCAAATAGAATTAAAATATTAAAGGCATCCAATTTAAGTTCTGGGGAAACTTTTTGGTACATTTACGTACCTAACAAATTGTAGGTGCTGGAGATGGGCCAATGGAATAGACCTAGGCCTGTTGACATGGACTTTGGTATGTATAATGAATAAATTGAAAAACGTAACTTTACATTGTATAATCTATTTTATATAATAATAGTAATATAATATTAATTAATTTCATCCTCTAAAGTGAGAGAGAATTTTGTACCTTGACCAGCTTGGTTGCTCTCGCCTTCTTGCTGAATATCTACGCAGAAATGCCCCGTGGTTGTGGTTGATGGTATTTTGATGTCTTCCACCCAAATGTGATCAAAGAAATGGAACACATAAGCTTCTTCGAATAATATTGCAAGAAATAACTAGAGATAAATCGAGGGATTGTTTTGTATGAAACATGAAGTCAGAAATAATAGTTGCAAAAAAATAATAATAAAGTCAGAGATAATATTTTCCAATAAATTGAGGGTTAATTGTATAAATTGTATTTTTGGAATTTTGCCAACATTATTTTTGGAAAAGCTTCATAAACGTTTCACCAAATTTTCAAAGAGCCTTGGTGGATGAATACCAGTGGCAGTTAAAATAACTTCATCTTCACCATCTTTATCCTCATCATCATAATTCACCATTTTGGCTAGTGTATAATTAAAATGAGCAAACAACATAAAAAAAATTGTAGGGAAAAACAGAGAGTAGTAGAAAGTAATAATATGCACTAACAGTGATACAGCCATCGCTTCCAGAACGGAAGTTGACATATGTTCAGAGACAAAGGAAGATAGCGTGCAATATTCTGAATTATTGGGTCCTCGTTTATGTCAGTAGCAAAAAGCAGCTCCTTGCATCGTCGGAGCAAATCCAAGGCAATATCTATTTATGCACCAACATCATATAGTATGAGAAATGGAAAAAAGCCTAACATGCCACATCATAAACTGACGGGGGGAAATGAAAAGGGTAAAATGACATTTTTGTCCTGAAAGTTTTCGTTGACCAATTTGTACTGAGGTGGATCTGTCATATTAAATATTATGTCACATAACATGCCACATCATCACAACCCTTACTGAAAAAAAATAAAGTAAAAGAAACCTTTCCCCTGCATCATCATCATCAGTCCCATAAAAAAATTTTAAACCCAGATCAACAGTTAACCAATATGAGAAGAAAAACGAATCTAGAAAAACGCAAATCTCTACCCTTCATCATTATCATCCGCATCCATGGAGAATTTTAGTTTAGATCATTCCATGGCTTCTTCATCTTCTTTCTAGATATTCGCGCCCCTACTCTTAGTTATTCTCACTATCCTCCTCGACAACCTACAGCAACCTTCGTATCTTTGCTCTTAATTGCTTCAGGAGACTCAAATCTCAACTAATTGGAGTATTTCAAAATGCCATTCATACGGGAGACTCAGGCATGTCATAGAGAATATTTAAGATCATAAAGAGACTCTGGCATAGCATCAGTGTCAGTCAAAATTTCACACGGCAATGGCAGTTTGGATTGATTATGATATTTGTGGGTATCTTCAGCTCTTCACAGTAGCTCTCCAAATACACAAGCCTCACTATGACCAACTTCATTAATTAAAATCAACCAAAAAAAATCACAATAGATTTTGAAATCCAAATTCAAAACCAAACAACAAACATGATTATAAAGCGAGAAATATTAGAAAAATAAAAACAGAGCAAGAGGTTGAACAGTGAGGGATGAAGGTAAGCCCAGAAATATTCAGCTCTGCATTTGTTTTTGGTTTGTTCCCAAAGAACGTGTGGTGGAGGAGGAAGAAGAAAGGGACATGTTTGGTATTTCATTTTATTATGTGGCGTGCTATCCTATATGGTAGAACCACCCCAACACAAATTGGTCAACTAACATTGACCGTTTAACTCCGTTGAAATATGACGACATTGCTACGATTTTGTCACTTCCGGAACCACTTTACCTCAAAAAATATTTTTGGATACCCACAGTTCCTTCGTGAAAACTTTCGGGACTAAAATATACCTTAACCCAAACGAAAATGAAACACATATATTATTATGCTGTGTATAAAATTATTTATCTAAAAGTAGTTATGCTACCTAATTCTCCAAGTTTCAAACAGGTTTGGAGAAAAAGGGGCCCCACAGTACTGCCGTTGTCTGGTCTGAAGACTTCCCAAGGAGTGACAGAATAAAGATAACGTCCCATTTTCTTTCGGCCAGAATAAAAAGCCGAGTTAGCCGGAATCTCCCAAGCGTTATTATCAGTTGGAATTTCAAGTGGCTTTTTATTTTTGCTGATCAAGCATGCTGCAACTGGGATAAGTTCACTGTGTGAAGCAGCCATTGCAAGCGGAGTATTGCCCCAGTAAGCATCGCGTATCTCCAGATATTCTTCTGGAACTAATCTCACCAGCTCCTCTACTATGTCCAGATGCCCAAATTTTGCAGCCACGTGAAGAGGTGTTTCGCCCATTGACTTCGCAAAATCTACGTCCAATACCTGAGGATAGCGATCAATGAATGCTTTCGCAGCCAACCAGTTGTTTTCAGCTATGGCCTTGAGCGTATTACTCATCTCTAATTCTTCTCCCTCCGTTAACTCTGTAATCACCACTCAATTATATTTTGAGTAGGAGGGCAATAAGAGAATTGTTAGTAGCCTTACAAATAAAGAAGGACCGTATATTTTGAGTAAATTAATTTTGTGGAGATGACTCTTGTGAGAGAGCTGGTGCCCTAATTACTAAAGGATTTTTCCACATATACCACTAATGAAATATATAAGGCACTGACCTGGGGGAGAAGCCGGTGCAGAGGCCGGCGCATTGTTATTGTAGGTCTCATAGAGAATGTCCCATGCATCTTTGGCTTTAGAGACCCCTTTTATATGGGAGTGATTGGGACGTCCACAAGAGATACGGATGACGTGCAATGCTGCAGCTGTGCAGCATTGTTTCTTCTCCATTTAGGAAACCCTTCCAAATCATCTTCGTCTGGTCTTGCGCTACTATTCGTCACTTCCCAAAGATCTCGAGATATCAGATAGTTCTTAACCCATTCGAACCAATCACCACTGCTGTTTCTCGTGAGTGGCTCTGCAACTATGTCGTTAAAATTGCGGCTTCCTTCCATAGCTCAATTAACTAAAGCTGCTATGTTGCAGACGGTGAAAATTTGAGCCTCCTAATCAGCACAAAATAATACTAATAATAAATAAAATGGATAGTTTTTTGGAATATTTTCACATGATATGATTATGGTGGAATGATGCAGGTCGCAAAGTAAGCGCTAATTATTGACCAACAAAGAAAATGTAAGCATTAATCATACCTCTAATTTCCAAATGGACTTTCAAAATTCAAATTTTCAAAAGTGTTGCCCCCACCAGGTGCCACTTTTCGGAACAGAACACACGAGTCATCCAAACTATAAAATATTAATTTTCGAAGCCCTAGGTAGCAAAATTCAGGCCGCTTATATCATGATGACAGATCTATAACCATTGAAATATTAATTTAAGTTTTATAAAATAACTTAAAAAACTATAAAATAATAAGTTTTATAAATATTAAATAAGCACAAATTATGAACTTAAAACTTTAAAATTTATTAAACCACCATTATAGCTATGAACTTCAATTAATCACTATCCTTTTAATATTCTGCAAATTGAAATGTACTAATGCATGAAAGGTAAAAGAAAAAAGAAAAGAGCACTAAGTAAGAAGAAAGCATAATTGAATTGATGTGTTGCCAAAAGGAAAAGAAAAGGAGCGCTTAACTTTTCTAAAGGCAAAAAATAAGTATAGCGGAAAACCTTTTCAAAGTGGGTGAAGTGGAAAGGAGCCGGTAATCCAACGTGCTATCTTATCTTCTCTCTTGCCACGACGCGAGCTTACATCTTTATTTGATATCTGTGGCCATGACAATCAGAATCCAATAATTTGGGTTTGTTGGGATTAGGATGAAAAAAATAACTTATTTTTAATTTATTTTTTTTAGAAAAATTAGATTGGGTAAAAATTAAATTAAGTGATATAAATTATGTTTGGATTAGATTCTATAAAAGTTAATTTATAAAAATTAAACGGAGTAGAAGATTGTTTGGATTATGATTAAAAAATAAGTTTAATTTATAAAATTATCAAAATAGATATAAATTTTTTTAAACAATAAAAAATGATAAAAATAAATTTAAACAATACAATTAATTTGAATTATTTTAATATGAAAAAACGGAATTTAAATACTGAAATATATTTTAAAACCTTAATTCATACTCCTCCAATTTAATTGTTAAGTTGATTTTGGTCCTAAATATAAGACATATTTTTCATATTTATTAATTTTTTAAATTATTCTTATGAATTTCACAGAACCATAATCAAGCAAAAAAAAAAAAGGATATTAAAAAATAATTATGATATTTTAAAAAAAACATGTTATATTTTTATAATCAACTATCTTATCTAACTTTTTTAATTTAATCAAATTAATTAAATAGTTAAATAGGTCTTGAGTATCATACAAAAAGAAATATTAAGAATCTCAGCAGTAAATAATCAAGATGGGATCAAGGGAGAATAAAACGCACAATCAATTTTGGCAATCGAATAAGAGAACCCCGAAACGTTACTGGTGAGGGTCGTGGAGGGGAATCAACCAATAATACAAGATGCTTAGATATGCAGACGCGAAATCGAACACGCGACGATGCGACTGGTGAGAAGCCTTAGACTGATGGGTAAGTGGAGGAGCCCAAACCAGTAGGTTGGGAACAGCAAAAGGGAACTAACAAACCATCGGCTTCTCCTTCATTGTGCGCATCACTGGACTGACTGCTACTCCATTACAAACGATACATTTAGGGTCCCAGCACTGGACGGCGCTCACGGTGGAGATGCGACGGATGTGATAGTGAAGATCTGACGGATGTCACAGTGGAGAGGCTGCAACGCTCTGCTTTCGACCGGCGGAGAGGAGAATGAGTGTGAGAGGCTTTCGAAACTGAGGACGAGAGATAATGAGGGAAAGGGAGAGAAAAGTTATTTATCTGATACAACCATGAGCACGATAAAGCTTAAGGGCCTGTTCGGGAGTTTAAAAAATTTCTTATAGTACGTTTCAGGGTAAAACTCCTCTCAAATATTTGTCTTGTATTCTTTAAATCATTATTAAAAAACTATTTGTAAGCTGTTCTAAATGAGTCCAATCAGGAAACATAACTTCTTAAACTTATCCGATTTCTGCAGTTTATATCTAATTTAAACAATAAATATTTAAAATATTTAATTAATTATTTTTAAATAAAAATTATTTTTTTAAAAATATAATTAGGAGGTTATCTCTATTTTATTTTATATATATTAAAATAAGTATTTTGAATAAATTAAAAATTAAACGTAGACCATCAAAATAAGATGTGATTATCCAAATTGATAAGTTTATAATGCTGATCAAAGGGATGAGCACACTATTAACGTGGAAAACGTTCACAGTGGATGACGTGGCATGCTTTGGAGCGTTGGCGGGGGGAAAGGATAACGGCTCAGATTTGAAAATATGCACTTATTGGCTGTAAGTCTGTAATTATTTTGATTACTCACAAGTTAAACTATTAAACATTATTTATAAATGATACTGTAAATAATTAAACGTTGAGAGTATTGTTAATTTCAATATTTTAAAAAATTTGTTATGCATTTTTTTAATAATCAATGTTGGTCATTTCATTTTATTTGAAGTTTTTATTCAATAAGTAATTAATGTATCCAATATTCATATTCTAGCAATATTATATTCAGTATAAATGAATTTCTTATTTTAGTGTATTGAATTTATGTTCGTTCGGTCACGCTTTTGATGTTTAAAATTAAATACTTATGACCGTTTTTATCCCCCATAAAAGAAATCTTTCAATGTCTTAAGAACACAAATTATAGATGCTGGCTGGAGATGAGCGGAGTAGACCTGGCCCTGTTGACATGGATATTTTATAAAATATTTACATACTTCTTTAAATATATATACACGTACACAACTTCTGATTTTAAATATAAAAATTAGTTTATTCTATAATTTTAATTTGTATTTTTTAATTTACGTTATAAACTAGATCTTATAGACTTTAATGTGTGTATATGTATGAAGCTGATAAAGTGAGTGAAGAATTTTTTTAATCTGATCAATTTTACTCCTGTTAAGAAAAAAATTAAATTGTATTAACTCATCCTTTAAAATATAGTAATTTTTCAATATTATCCCTATTTAGTAGAAATACTATATCAAAAAATAAACTATCTACACTATAATAAATACTGGACAAACTATTATATTTATGTTAAAAATTTAATAAGGTTATTTATAAATAGAATTAAGAAAAACTAGAAGCACAAGTAAATTATATAAATAGTATTAATTAATTACCGCCACCTCCTAATGGATTGCGGGATTGTTTTCTATGAAAAAGTCAAAGATAATATCTTCCAATTGATTGAGCGTTAATTACATAAATAATATATTTAGAATTTTTTTGCCGACATTATTTTTGGAAATATACGTCATAAACGTTTCACCAAATTTTCAAAGAGCCTAATAATGGACCATGAAAAATTTCAGAAGATATCTTATGTTATTGTTGGATGGAGGGTAATTATAATAAGTAATACTCCCTTCGTCCCATATTATAAGCAACAATTACCATCTTCATCTTTTCCTAGAATATAAGTAATTTTTAATAGTTGTCTTAAATTTTTATAACAAATTTTTTATTTTATCCTTAATAAATAATCCTCCCATTCTCTCTCTTTCATAATATAAGCAACAACTACCATTCTTTCTCTTTCATAATTCTCCAATCATAAATGAGGGTATTTTGGAGAGGAAATTTTTAATTTTTACATATTTATTATTTTTAACTAATTTTAATTACTACTTTGATTTACGTAATCTAGTACAAAGTTGTTTATAATATGGGATGGAGGGAGTATTGTTATTATGCTCACAATGACTATAACAATGAACTATCGATCAGAAGACGACACTACTTGTAAATATATGTAGGCTAGAGTTATTGTCCGCTGCAAGTGATTAAGAAGATAGATTTTGGAAAATCTTGAAGCAATCATCTTGCAAAATGACAAAATTAACTAAATTAAAGGATAAGCTTGGAAGAGAGAAGCAAAGGAGGAGTCTTTTAATTTTTAGTCAAAGAACTTACACATTCCTAAATGCATATAATTATGGATTTAGAGTTCCCGCAAAACTATACCTAAAACTCTTGGCAAACTTGTTGTTTACACTTTCCAACGTGTTCTATACATAGTGGATTTTCCTAACTCCCTTTGGTTTTTAGTACAGGGCATTTTCTAGAGGCAATTTTTTATTCTCAATATAAGTCTTCAACCATATAACTCATTAATGGCTACTTTCCAATTTCACCCATGTTATTGTTTAAGGTATAGTACTAATAAGCTCTTGAACCTTGTGTTTCTCTGTCTATATTATTTAATCTAAATTGGAGGGACACTCGAAAAAAAAAAAAACAAAGAATAAAGCACACGTATCTGCTGGATACGGTGTTGTTAAGTTATACAGACATCCCTATTTTCAGGATGAATAGAAACACGGTATTCCTCTGGTTCTAAATAAAAATGAGTCTTGTATTTAGGATAGGAGAATATAAAAATAAAAGGAAAGCCCATATAGTTGAAGGAAAATCCAAGGGTTATTGTGTGCAATTTTTCCCCAAAACATATATTGTGCTTTGCGAATGAAATTATATATCTAAAAATTATGTTACGAAATTCTCCAATTCTCAAACAGGTTCGGAGAAACCCAGGACCCACAGCAGAGCCGTCTTCTGCTTTGAGGACTTGCAAAGGAGTGACAGAATAGAGATGACGTCCCAATTTGTTGCGGCCACAGAAAAAAGCCAAGGTAACAGGGATCAGCCAAGGCCGCTGAGCTTCAACTATAAGTGCATTGCTATTTTTGTTTATCATGCATTTTGCAATTGGAATGGATCCCGTATATTTGGCAGTTGTTGCAAGTGGAGTATAGCCATAATAATCCCATATTTCAAGATATTCTGGTTCTACTAGTTGCGTCAATTCTTCTACTATGCCCACATGCCCGAACTTTGCAGCTACATGAAGAGGTGTTTCGCCTCTTGAAACTCCAAACTCTACGTCCAATACCTTAGGATGGCGATCAATGACTGCTTTTGCTTCGAACCAGTTGTTCTCAAATATGGCCTTGTTCAAATTAGCCATCTCTAATTCGTCTGCCTGCATCACTGGAATCAACAACCAGCACATATGCATTAAAAATTTAAAATATATATTCATATGCATAATTAAGAGGAAGGATATAGATAAATCAAATGAGAATGAGTGAATCCAATGAGTTGGCACCCAGTACTGGTATCGAGGTTCAGCTAGGAATTGGCTCAGGTGTTGCCTAATAATAATACTGAAACATGCTTTAATTTTGTTCTAGACATAAAGAAGATACGCTGGAAGTTTTTAATAACATGGCCCCAACACAATACTCAAATCTAAATCTTGTACTTCTTTCCCCTCATCACTGTATTTAATCATCAATTCTTTCAGTTTGTGAAAATAAAATACACATTTCAGCAAAATAAACAAAGATTAATTGCGCTTACTTCTTTCTTCCTCCACGTGAATTTGTGATGGCAGTGGCTTGTTACTTCTTTTTCAGATTGCCCTCGCACTTCACTGACTCTTCACTGACTTTTCGTTTATCTATTCCTTACGTGTTCGTATGGTTTAAGATATTCAATATATGATAGAGGATCAAGAAAAAGATCGTGATATGTTACCACCAAGAAAAAGAAAAAGAAAACAAACTTGACTTTTCCTTTGAAAAAGCATGTACGCATTAAAAAAGATAGTGATGTTGGGGAACAACTAACTTTCTTAACTACCATATTGTATCTTCTTTTGCAGTTGCCTCATAGTACACTTACTCCAGACGCATTGTAAATTTATAGTCATTGTCGTATTATTTCTTATGGTTTAAAATATTTAATACTCTTCATTGAGTTTTTAATGCAAAAGCTACTTAACTACTAATTTGAATATATTAAGAAAATTAGATAAATTAATTAATGATTAAAAATTATTGACATGATTTTTTCTAAAATACACATGTATAGCAAATGTCTTGTATCTATTTGAATTTGATTTGTAATACTGCTAATCGAGTGAGTATCAATCAATTCAGGTAGTTTAAAAAGAAATAATAAATATGAGAGATAAAGTGTATTAAAATTCTATATTTAGAATTAAAATCAATCTTTAATTAGCTTCTACACCTTAGATGAGAGCATTTAAAACTAAAACCAGCCGGTCTAACCAACGTTTGCACAAGAAAGTATTATATAACTGTGGAATTGAGTCTATTCTTTCCCTGGAGGAATGAAAGCACCATATGCTTTTTAATTTCCTTTAAATTGAATCCAGTAGATCCCAAGCAGACAGGAAGCAAGGAAAATGGTTTTTTTTTGGGGGGGGGGGCGGAGAGAAGGGAATGGAAACAAAAGGCAAACGTGTCTAGGAGACGGGGGAACGCTGACGTGGCATAATCTGAAGCATTGGTGAAGCAACCGACTTGGACTTGAATTGAAGATTATCAATTCACTAAAATGCGGCATATCTTCTAGAGAAAATCTTACACAAGGAACATAAACATTACTAATCTCAAATCAGAATTGTTTCCTATACTTTAATAGTTTTTGGGTCAAGGTGTATTTAATATCCTGGAGTATTTTCTTATATGCATCCAACACCTTAAAGTATTTTTTAGGTGGATCTAATATTCTGAAATAATTTTTTTTGCTTTGATGCTGGATGCACCAAAAAATATTTTTGGATACTAGATACATCTAAGAAAATACTTTAAAAAAATATTTTGAGATGCTAGATGCAGAAAAAAAATTCACGATGCTGGACATATCCAAGAAAACACTTCAAGGTGCTGAATGTATTACAAAATATTTTAGAGAGCTAGATACATCCGGGAAAATACATCGGAGTGTTGAATACATCTTAACTCAGTTTTTTTACTACTAAATAATAACACATTTTTGTAAGAATTTTTTATTTGAGATTTAGTAATTTGGAAGTTCCTTTTATAGAAATTTCCCCATCTTGTTATGCAAATCTTGTTTTTAGTAATTTTTGCACCAAAGTTCTAAAGTTATGCATCACATTTGACTGTTTATGCCTGTTTGAATTTGTGCAAATTAAACAGAATATATGCCCTTGTTCAATACAATTATTTTTAATTAGGCATAACTTAAAATAACAAAACTTTTTATTATTTCAACCATTAATTAATAGGTTTTAACGTAATTTTTTTAGCCCAAAGGTATCGATGTACTTAATTACGTTAAAAAAAAATCTTGTTATTCCTCAAATTATATTAAACATTCTTCATAATCACTTTTATTTTTGAATAATACTATAAATAACTAAAAACTGAGGATAGTAATAATCTCTATATTCTAAGAAATTTTTGTTATGCGTTTTCCATAATAATAAAAAAAATTATTGGTAATTTCATTTTGTTTTCAGTTTTTGTTCAATAAAAAGTTAATGTATCAGATATTCATATTATACTAATATTATATTTCAAACAAATTAATTTTTTTAATTTTATCTGTGTTGATTCAATCATGCTTCTGATATTTAAAAACAACTACATATAACTGTTGTTTTGCTTTATATATAAAACAAATCTTTCAGTGTTTTAAGAAAGTTCAAAATTTGTTTTTCCCCTCCAACAACCTGAAACAGTTGGGTAAAATTAAAGCGAAACAGTTTTTGCCGGTTTTAATTTGTCATTGCTACAAAGGTTTTTCATAAATAATGCTCCTTTTTTTTGGGTGAACATAAATAATGCTTCTTTATTAACACAAGTACGTGAATGAAAGATTGTGCTGCATTTCCATATTATTTGAATTTTTATCTAATTTTTTATTTTTTTTCTAAATGTTGGTATAAAATTGTGTAAAAGGAAATAGGAAAAAATTATGATCAGAGACGGTGGATCTTTTTCAAATTATTTTAATTTTAATTTTAATTTTATATAATTAAAATATATGGGCATAAATATGTTAAGGCTAGACTCCAGCCTTAATACTTTTGGGGTAGTGGCTGGCGGCCCCACCAGATCAATTTGTTGACAAGTTACAGCGGTTTACGGGTGGGAATCAAACTGAAGTCCAACTGTTGAGCAGTCAGCACATGCACCTCATTACTTTTGTTGGAATTTGCTGGAATAATTCATTATTAAATAATTAAGAAAAGTCGGACATTCCGAAAATAATAGGAGAAAAATGGTCAAAGGACCACAAGATCTATAAAATATATTCATGTGACAGTATTTTAACAACAAAATTGGACCCTACGGTGAAAACCTACTGTGCGTACAGACACATGAAGCTTGTAGAGGGCCATGAAAGCGGACCCTGCTGCAGATTCAATAACGAGCTCCTAACGTTGTTCACCTCATCTAGATGTGCAAAGCATGATGATACGATTAGGCTAAAAATAAAACCAGATGCTTTATTTACATGATAAGATTCAAGGGGATCAGAAATTTCTTATTCAACAGAAAATATATAAAGTACATATATCATCCTCAAGGAAATAATACATATTATGCTAAGATGTGAAATAATTACATGCACAGTTCATGGCCACTTCTCCACCTTCTTGAAGAGACCTGGACCATAAGTAGAAAAGAATATTCCAACAAGAGGGAATTGTTATAATACAAAGAGGGTTACTGGAACACCAGCAAGCACAATAACATGAACAGTAACCCATAAACGTGAAAAATTATATTGCACCATGATCATTATGGTTGCTAAAAAGGAAATCATCATGGTTGCAATAGAAAGAAACAACATAGAAAGACCTATTATCAATTTTGTAGGAAGGGAGTAAAGGAAGTCTTTTTCTACATAGCGTGATGTGACGATTCCTAAACATGTGAGAAGAGAAATAGTGGACGAACACAAAGAAAGTGCATCTGAAATTAAGAAAACTTTAAATAACTTCTCCTTCATAAATATTAGGTACCCTGAATCCTGATTGTTTCCTCTGGGAACTGTTAAAGCTGCAGCAAACATGATGCCAACAATTCAAACCCCAACAACTGAGCAAGACGACGTTGTTTCCTTCATCCATTTTTCTCCTTCAGTCCTCAGCTCTATGTGGTTTTCTCTGAAAAATATTATGGGGTTTAGCCCCATCTCGTTTACAGCCAGCCTATGTCCAGGATCCACCATCCTCTCAACAGCCTATGCTTACAGAAAATAAATACATAATAAGCAATTGATGAAAGACACAAAGTATTGAAGGAAAAAGCATTAAATTTCACTTCTTAATAACCTTGAACCATTGCAGTCCTCTCTGCATCTGTAATGCGGCACCAGGGATGCCTTTAAGGTAGGAAGAAGGAGCTAACATGGCTGCCACATGCAGCAAGGTATTTGAGTTCTTGGAATCAAGTAATGTCGCCACCACATTGTTAAAGTGAAAACCACAGAGGAGGTTGAAAATCTCAGCTCTACGATATTTAACAGCATGGAGGACAATGGGCAAGTCTGGCCCACCAAAAGTAACTAGCGTTATTAATTCTGTGTTTGCATCCCTTACTCGCAACAAAAACTCAACATTCTCATTTCGACATGCAGACATCAGTGCTTTTCCAACCATATTCTTCTTTACTTTATTAATTCAAATATATCAGATTCTCACAAACTAAGTTTAGAATTTCAGCTGCTTGCACATGTTGCAGCTTCATCTTATATATTTTCTTGATTCCTGCACCATTGGTAAATCAAATAGAATTAAAATATTGAGGGCATCCAATTTAAGTTCTGGGGCAACTTTTTGGTATACTTACATACATACCTAACAAATTATAGATGCTGGAGATGGGCCAATGGAATAGACCTAGGCCTGTTGACATGGATTTTAATGAATAAATTGAAAAACGTAACTTTACATTGTATAAACTATGTTCTATAATAATAGTCATATAATATTACTTAATTTCATCTTCTAAAGTGAGAAAGAATTTTGTACCTTGACCAGCTTGGTTGCTCTCGCCTTCTTGCCGAATATCTACGTAGAAATGCCCAGTGGTTGTGGTTGATGGTATTTTGACATCTTCCACCCAAATGTGATCAAAGAAATGGAACACATAAGCTTCTTCGAATAATATTGCAATAAATAACTAGAAAGTACAAATAAATTACATAAATAGTATCAATTAATTGCCGCCGCCACCTAATAAATTGAGGGATTGCTTTGTATGAAACATAAAGTCAGAAATAACAGTTGCAAAAGAATAATAATAAAGTCAGAGATAATATTTTCCAATAAATTAAGGGTCAATTGCATAAATTGTATTTTTGGAATTTTGCCAACATTATTTTTGGAAATACTTCATAAACGTTTCACCAAATTTTCAAAGAGCCTTAGTAGATGAATACCAGTGCCAGTTAAAATAACTTCATCTTCACCATCTTTATCCTCATCGTCATAATTAAAATAAGCAAACAACATAAAAAAAATTGTGGGGAAAAACAGAGAGTAGTAGAAAGTAATAATATACAGTTATGCACTAACAGTGATACGGCCATTAGGAAAAACAGAGAGTAGTAGAAAGTAATAATATACGGAAGTTGACTTATGTCCAGAGAATTAGGAAGATAGCGTGCAATATTCTGAATTGTTGGATTCTTGTATCTATCAGTAGCAAAAAAGCAGCACCTTGCATTTTTGGAGCAAATCCAAGGCAATACCTATTTATGCACCAACATCATATAGTATGAGAAATGGAAAAAAGCCACATGTATAAACTGACGGGGGAAAATGAAAAGGGTAAAATGACATTTTTGTACTGAAAGTTTTCGTTGACCAATTTGTACTGAGGTGGATCTGTCATACTAAATATTATGTAACATAACATGCCACATCATCACAATCCTTACTGAAAAAAAAAATAAAAGACCTTTCCCCTACATCACTATCATCAGTCCCATAAAAAAACTTCAAACCCAGATCAACAATTAACCAATATGAGAAGAAAAACGAATCTAGAAAAATGCAAATCTCTACCCTTCATCATCATCATCCGCATCCATGGAGAATTTTAGTTTAGAGCATTCCATGGCTTCTTCATCTTCTTTATAGATATTCGCGCCACTGCTCTTAGTTATTCTCACTATCCTCCTCGACAACTTACACCAACCTTCGTATCTTTGCTCTTAATTGCTTCAGGAGACTCAAGTCTCAACTAATTGGAGTACTTCAAAATGCCATTCATACGGGAGACTCAAGCATGTCATAGAGAAAATTTAAGATCATCAAATAGACTCTGGCATAGCATTAGTGTCGGGCAACATTTCACATAGCAATTGCAGTTTTGATTGATTATGATATTTATGGGTATCTTCAGCTCTTCACAGTAGCTCTCCAAATACTCAAGCCCCTCTATGACCAACTTCATTAATTAAAATCAACAAAAAAGATCACAACAGATTTTGAAATCCAAATTCAAAACCAAATAGCAAACATGAATATAAACCCAGAAATAATAAAGAAAATATAAACACAGAACAAGAGGTTGAACAGTGAGGTATGAAGGTAAGCCCAGAAATATTCAGGTCTACATTTGTTTTTGGTTTCTTCCCAAAGAACGTGTGGTGGAGGAGCAAGAAGAAAGGGACAGGTTTGGTATTTCATTTTTATTATGTGGCGTACTATCCCATATGGTAGGACCGCCCCAAAACAAATTGGTAAACTAACAGTTGACCGTTTAACTCCGTTGAAATATGACGACATTCTACGATTTTGTCACTTCTGGAACCACATTACCTCAAAAAATATTTTTGGATACCCACAGTTCCTTCGTGAAAACTTTCGGGACTAAAATATACCTTAGCCCGAAAATGAAACACATATATTATTATGCTTGCGTATAAAATTATTTATCTAAAAGTAGTTATGTTACCTAATTCTCCAAGGCTCAAACAGCAGCGGAGGAACTGAGGCCCCACAGTGCGGTTTTCTGGTTTGAAGACTTGCAAAGGAGTGACAGAATAAAGATAACGTCCCATTTTTTTGTGGCCAGATAAAAAAGCCGAGTTAACAGGAATCTCCCAATCTTTTTGAGTTGGAATTTCAAGTGCCTTTTTATTTTTGTTGATCAAGCATGCTGCAATCGGGTTGAGTTCACTATGAGAAGCAGCCATTGCAAGTGGAGTATTGCCATAGTAAGCATCGCGTATCTCCAGATATTCTTCCGGAACTGATCTCACCAACTCCTCTACTATGCCCAGATGCCCAAACTTTGCAGCCACATGAAGAGGTGTTTCGCCCATTGAAGTTGCAAAATCTACGTTCAATACCTTAGGATGGCGATCAATGATTGCTTTCACAGTCGACCAGTTGTTTTCAGCTATGGCCTTGTGCAGAATACTCATCTCTAATTCTTCTGCCCCCGTTAACACTGTACGTAATCACCACTCAATTATATTTTGAGTAGGAGGGCAATAAGAGAATTGTTAGTAGCCTTACAAACAAAGAAGGGCCATATTTTTTTGAGTAAATTAATTTTGTGGAGATGACTCTTCTGAGAGAGGTGGTGCCCTAATTACTAAAGGAATTTTCCACATATACCGCTAATGAAATATATAAGGCACTGACCTGGAGGAGAGGCCGGTGCATTATTATTGTAGGTATCATAGAGAATGTCCCATGCACGTTTGGCTTTAGAGACCCGTCTTATAAGAGCATGATTTTGAGGTCCGCAAGAGATACGAATGACATGTACTGCGGCGGCATTCTTTCTTCTTCATTTGGCAAAATCTTTGACACGATGCCTCTCTGGTCTGGCACTACCACTGCTTGTCACTTTCCAAAGATCTCGAGATATTAGATAGCTCTTAACCCATTCGAACCAATCTTCACTGCTGTCTTCCGTGAGTGGCTCTGCAACTATGTCGTTAAAATTGCGCCTCCCTTCCATAGCTTAACTAACTAAAGCTGTCATGTTGCAGACGGCGAAAATTTGAGCCTCCTAATCAACACAAAATAATACTAATAATAGATAAAAGGGATTGTTTCTTGGAATATTTTCACACGATATGATTATGGTGGAATAATGCAGGTTGCAAAGTAAGGGCTAATTGTTGACCAACAAAGAAAATGGAAGCATTAATCATGCCTCTAATTTCCAAACGGACTTTCAAATTTTCAAATTAATTTTCGAAGCCTTAGGTAGCAAAATTCAGGCCTTTTTTATCAACTTACACACAACGCATAGTATGTTATATTCACGGATCATACTTATACTTATATAAATTCAGATTATTTTGGTCAATTAAAATTTCAAATAGAAATTTTTTATCAATTTTTCTTTGTAAAAATTAGATTGAGCAAAAAACTGTTCAGATTACAATTAAAAAAATAAGTTTAATTTGTTCAATTATCAAAATAGATATAAATTTTATTAAACAATAAAAAATGATAAAAGAATAAATTTAAATAATACAATAAATTTGAATTATTTTAATATGAAAAAGTGAAATTTAAATACCGAAATATATTTTAAAACCTTAATTAATACTGTCTCTGATTCTTAATATAAGACCTTATTTGATTTTTATTTTGATCCTAAATATAAGATCTCAATCTACTTTGTTTATATTTATGTATTTTTTTAAGACAATTATAACTAACTTAACTTTTTTTTTTAATTCCCTCAAATTAATTAACTAGTTTTTATAATTAGGATCCAAAGTAATATTAAACAGGAAAGAAATGTTAAGAATCTCGGGATGGAAACTAGGAAGAACAAAACGCACAATCAATTTTGGCAATCGAATAAGAGAACCCGAATCCTTACCGGTGAGGGTCGTGGAGGGGAATCGACCAATAATGCAAGATGCTTAGATACGCAGACGCGAAATCGAACACGCGACAATGCGACTGGTCAGAAGGCTTAGATTGATGGGTAAGTGGAGGACCCCAAGCCAGTGGATTGGGAAAAGCAAAAAGGAACTAAGAAACCATCGGCTTCTCCATCATTGTGCGCATCACTGGACTGACTGCTATTACATTACAAACGATACATTTAGGGTCCCAGCACTGCACGGAGGAGAGGAGTGAGTGCGAGAGGCTTTTGAAACTGGGAGAACGAGAGATAAAGAAGAAAGAGAGAGAAAAATTATTTATCTGACACAACCATGACGCCTTGAATCAAGATAATAAACTTATTAAATTTAAGCTGTTTATATCTAATTTAAACAGTTTATATTTAAAATTTTTAATTAATTATTTTTAAATAAAAAATTATTTTTAAAAAAATAATAATTGAAAGACTATTTTTATTTTTAATTTTATATATGTATTAAAATAATTATTTTAGTGTATTGAATTTATATTCGTTCAATCACGCTTTTGATGTTTAAAATTAAATACTTATAATCGTTTTTATCCCCCCATAAAAGAAATCTTTCACTGTTTTAAGAAAGTTAATTTCCGCATTTTTTAAAGATGCTTGGATAATACGTAGAAGACAAATCATAGATGCTGGGCGGAGATGAGCGGAGCAGACCTAGCCCTCTTGACATGAATGTTTTATAAAATATTTACATACTTTAAGTATATATACACATACACAATCTCTGATTTTAAGTATAAGAATTAGTTTCTACTATAATTTTAATTTGTATTTTTTAATTTACGTTACAAACTAGATCTTATATTTAGAATTAGAAGTAATAAGTATATATATATATAAATGAAGCTGATAAAGTGAGTGAAGAATTTTTTAATCTGATCAATTTTACTTGTTAAGAAAAAAACTTTGTGGGATATGATGGAATCTGGATGTGGTCTGCCAGTGGATATACTCTGTTTAATTAGAAAGGCTCTGATGGATGCACCCGTGTATTTTCTAAATATGGGCTGATACACGCACATCAGACTTGGCTAAAAATAAAAGCAGTTGGTTTATTACACATTAAGGTTCACGAGGAAAATTTTTATTCAATAGAAAAAGCATATGGCTATTTGAATTACACACACAGATCATGGCCACTTCTCTGCCTTCTTGGAGATGCCTTGATCACAAGAGAAAATACTTCAACAAGAAGAGGGAATTGTCATAATATAAAGAGAGTTATTGGAACACCAGCAAGCATAGCAACAGAAAGAAGAGCCCAAAAGCGTGATGGTTTACTTTGCAACATGATCATTATCGTTGTGGAAAAAGGCAGTCATCATGGTTGTAATGGACAGAAATAATGTAGAAAAACCTACCATGATTATTACATAATCACAAAGTGCCCTACCATGATTTAAACTTAAACACAATGCCCCCATCTAAGTCTTGTACCTCTTTCTACTCATCACTATAATCACCAATTCTTGCATATTGAGAAATTAAAATACACAATTCATCCAAAAACAAAAGCAAACTTAAAAAAAAATCTTAAACTGTATTAACTCATCCTTTAAGATATAGCAAGTTTTTAATATTCTCTCTATTTAATATAAATACTATATTTAAAAATAAACTATCTATACTATAATAAATAATGCTAGACAAATTAGTATATTTATGCTAAAAATTTAATAAGGTTATTTATAAATAGAATTAAGAAAATTTTTTTCTTTCTAGTTCATAAATAGATAGGTTGAGAGGAGAATGCGACAAATTTTTTGAAAAATCACAAAAAAGACAGTAAAAATTGGGAAATTACAAATCAGATATTTTGTTAAAAATTTGTTGTTATTTGTCATTTAATTATTGTCAAAATCTATACAAATTTTGTAACAAGTCCTGATTTTTAATTTCACAGTTTTCAAGTTTTTTTTTGGGCAACTTTTCCAAAAATTTTCTTATTATTTCTGAAACATTTTTTTATGATCACTTTACTTCTGGCCTTTTGAATGGTAGCCAGAAATGATGCTGATGACTTGAGATGTTGTGGTTGTTGGGCTGGAGATTTAAGAGCACGTGAATAGATTTCACCCTGGCTTGCCGACTAGCCCCTCCAAAGAATTCGAACAAAAAAGTCAGGGGCACGCGGCTTGCAGTAAATATTGTCTCTGTAATGTCAGAAGTCAGCTGCTCTTTTTCTTCCACGACGAGTAATCTTTCAGCACTAAAGCGGTTCAACTCCGTAATGTGCGTGTGCATAGAGTATATTCAATGACTATACCCCACTAGCCTACTGTTCCAAAATTGGCGTTGTTTTCGAGTTGGTGATTTTTTTTTTCCCCCTTTTTATGAATAGTAAAACGCAAACTTGGTTCGCAAACGAAGGCAAAGAATATTGATTATACTTTTTTTTTTTGAGCAAAAGAATATTGATTATACTTATAAACTGTGCATTCCAAAGGATATGTCAAATTTTATAAGTCTTAATTTAATAATTAATGTATTTTTCAGTTTTATCATGAGTTAAGATTGCAATGTTAACAATAAAATTTATTTTAAAGAGTGCTAGTCACTATAAATTTATTTAAGTACAAAAGTATATATGAAATTATTAAAAGAGACATCTAACGCCACACAATTAATGTCCGTTAATTTATTATTAATGGGACTCATAAAATCAGTTTTAAAGTATATTTTTAACAACAAAATTCACATTAAAGACTACTGGACATCATAAAATTTATTTGGTTACAAAAATATATATAAATTTTCTAAATGAGGGAAAAATATCAGCTCCCATGAAACATCAATTAACTTTATTTATTTGACTCTCCCCAGATGTGACATTTTCTTTCCATCTATTCTTGCTTCCAAGTCAATTCATCTTTTTTTCGTTACAGTCAATACGCACTCTCTTCTCATGTCATTTTCTCAACTTCAGCCTTTTATATGTATTTATCCAAGTTGTTGTTTTTCCCTTCTATGATACAAGATTTATTACTTACACCCAAATACTATATCTGATATTTAATATAGGACATAGGTCACTAATATGAGACAATTAAAGAAATTAAATAAGTTAATTTAAAATATTATATTTATCATTTTTCTCCAAATAAATTTATTTGACTTATAAACTAATATATAATTCAATGATGTATATAAATTTTTAGAGATGCCATATAATATATGCTATAATTAAATAATTATTTTATTTCTTTAATTTTTTTTTTTCAAATTAGTCCATTATACTAAGAAGAAGAGGAGCTGACAATGAGTGGGGAGAAAACATGATATCTAGTGAGATGTTTATGAGAGTTGATGAATTTTATTATTTTTCTTCTTCTCAGAAAGTTCATATATATTTTCGTACTCAAATTAATTTTATGGTGCCTAATGTGTTTTAATGTAAATTTTATTGTTCAAAATGCATCCAAAACTGACTTACCGGACCCCCTAACGGTGAACTAACGAACGTTAATAGCTTGCTGATTTTATGTATATTTTTATACCTAAATAAACTTTATGTTGCCCAGTATCCTTTTGATAAACTTTATTGTTAAAATTATACTTTAATCTTTTTATCATTAATTATTTATTCGCTCTCATTTACTATACATTCTCTCAATATATTTTTTTTCTCACTTATTATATAGGTCTATTTGAAAAAAAGGTTATTTATTTATTATTTTTAACTAATTTGAACTATTTTTTTTATCATACATAAATTTTTTTAAAATTTATTCTAATTCTTAAACACCTAAAATAAAATATACATATAGGAATTATCATAAATAAAATATGAAATCCAAAGTTCCAAACATTCCAAAATACTACTACATCCGGTCATTAATATAAGACCCCGTTTAATTTTTATTTTGATTCTAAATATAAGATCCTAATCCACTTTGTCTCCCATATTTACTCGATTTTTTTCAAGATAATCCTTCTATAATTGTAGTTCTAGTTAATACACTTGATTAGCAAGGATATTTTAGGAAAGACAATACCTATTTAGGACAAATAACTAACTCAACTTACTTTCTTAATCTCTTCAAACTAGTCAACTAGCTCTTACAATTAGGACCGGAGCTAGTACTATAAGTATACATGATACATCATCCTAAATGATTAAACATACATCCCAAATTAAAACATAACAAATCTAAATTAATAATAATACAAACACAATGTTACAAATCACTATCAAATGCTCAATCATGAGCCACCATTCAATGTTGATATAATTTAAAAAATGATATGAAGATATGAAATTATTTGGTTAAGCTTCGTAAGTAGAATTACCTTCTTTTTCCTCAACTAACTTTGCTATAAGTAAAATTCATAATACAAAGTAAAAGATATATTATATTATGGTAATTTTAAATAATAAAAATGAGATAAAAGACCAAAGAAGTAAACATAATTATATTTGAGGGAGAAAAAATTTTAAAAAAAATAATAAAAAAACGAGCCGGCCCGCCAACCCTACGGGCTAGCTCGCTGTGGGTTCAATCTTGACGGTTACGGACTCAAAAAATCTATTTTAAATTGAGCGTGATTTTCATTAACCCAACCTGTCACAACGGGCTTAACTTGTATTACCGGCTCTAGATAACAGGAAATGATGCTAGGTGACTTAGGGGGTGTTTGGATATCATGAAAAATGCTTTTCAGAAGCACTTTTTTACAAATTGAGATAAACTCCTTCATATATTTATTTCGTAAACCGTAAAATCATTTCTAAAACTATGGTTTGGTTTCTATCCAAATATTCCCATAATGTTGTGGTTGTTGAGTTGAAGACTTAAGAGCACATGAATAGATTTCAGACGCACGTGGCCTGCACTAAATATTGTCTTTGCAGTGTCAAAAGGCAGCTGCTCTTTTAATGACTATAACTAGCCTACTGTTCCAAAATTAACGTTGTTTTCGAGCTGTTGACCCCCCCCCCCCAAATGAATGGTAAGACGGAAATTTGGTTCACAAACGAGGGCAAAGAATATTGATTCTATTTATAAGCTTTGTATTCCAAAGGGTGTGTCACGTTTTATAAGTCTTAATTTAATAATTAAGAAAAAATTGGTAAAAAATTTGCTGGTAGAAATTTTAATTGGCCAAACGAACCTGAATTTGAGTAAGTACAAATATAATCCATGAGTGCAATATATCATCAATAATGTACAACAATGGTCAATACGGAAGTTATTTGCATACATTGAAAAATATGTTGCACACAACGGATGATATGTTGCACTCACGGATCATACTTGCACTTGCTCAAATTCAGATTCTTTTAGCCAATTAAAATTTTAAATAGGGATTTTTTACCAATTTTTTCTTTAATAATTAATGTATTTTTTTTTGTTTTATCATGAGTTAAGATTGCGATTTTAACAATAAAATTTATTTTAAATGGTACTGGACACCGTAAATTTACTTAGGCACAAAAATACACATAAAGTTGTTAAAAAGGGACATCTGATGTCACACAATTAACGTCCATTAGTTTATCATTAGTGGGACTCACGAAATCAGTTTTACAGTATATTTTTAACAACAAAGTTTACATTAAAGGGTACTAGGCATAATAAAATTTATTTGGGTGCAAAAATATATATTTTTTTCTAAATGAGGGGGAAAAAACAAAATTTATCAACTCCACAAACATCCATTAACTTTATTCTTTTGACTCTTGTCAAATGTGACATTTTCTTTCCATCAATTTTTGCTTCCAAGTCGATTCATCTTTTTTTTATTACAGTCAACACACACACTCTCTGTCATGTCATTTTCTCAGCTTCCAAACCTTTTATATGTATTTATCCAAGATGTCATTTTTCTCTTCTATCATACGAGGTCCATTGCTTGCACTTAAATACCACTTCTGGTTTTTAATATAAGACATAATTGACTAATTTAAGAAAATTAAAGAAATTAAATGAGTTAATTTAAAATATTATATTTATCATTATTCTCCAAATTAATTTACTTATCTTATAAACTAATATATAATCTAATGATACATATAAATATTTTAGAGATGCCATATACTATATGTTATAATTAAGCAATTGTTTTACTTTCTTAATTTTTTTTTTCAAATTAGTCCATTATACTAAGGAGAGGAGGAAGTGAGAATGAGTGGAGAGAAAACGTGATATTTGGTGAGACGTTTATGAGAGTTAATTAATTTTGTTACTTTTTTTTTAAAAAAAAGTTCATATATTTTTTCACACTCAAATAAACTTTATGGTGCCCAATACCTTTTGATGTAAATTTTATTGTTAAAAATACATCCAAGAACTAACTTCATGGACCCCCTAACAGTGAATTAATGGACGTTAACAGCTTGGTGACTTTACGTATATTTTTTTAGTCAAATAAACTTTATAGTGCCCAGTGTCTCTTGGATAAACTTTTTTTATTAAAATTGTACCTTAATCTTTTTATCATTAATTATTTATTCTCTCTCATTTGTCATACATTCTATCAATATATTTTTTTCTTCTTTTTCTCATTTATTATATAGGCGTATTTGAAAACAAAGTGATTTATTTATTACTTTTAACTAATTTTATCTAATTTTTTATTATATGCAAACTAATTATTTAAAATTTATAATAAAAAACAGAAAGAGTACGAAAATGAAAGGAAGAAAAAGAGAAAATCTAACCATTGTTCTTCATACTTTTAAATGAGAGGCGGAAGTTAACGAAAGATACCAAAACATCAGCTTGCGACACCTAGTATCTCAGCTAGCTGGAGGATATATGTACACTCACTCGGGATTTGAGTTTTGTTTCAAGATGGTTGTTGCTTCAGGTCAAGTTACACCAACAAAACTAATTGGACGTGAGTTTAATTAGCTTAGAAAGTAAATTACAATCCACCGTAGAACCAACTAAAATATCAGAAAAGATAATGTAAGAAAGCATACAGCGAATATTTTGATAAGCCTTTTTTGACAATATATTTTATCCTTCAATAAAGGAGGAGTGTCTATCTTAATCTTCATAATAATACTCTCTCTTTTTCAAACTATAGCAAGTCTTTTTGAGAAGCATTTTCGTTTCATGTTATATCTCTTTCTAAAAGTTTAAAGAAGTATTTACTAATACTATTTTAATATATCCTTATTTACTTCAACAACTTTAACTTATTCCTTAACTAAGGATGCACTTGGTAATATAGTCAATAATTTCTGTAGTTTTGTCAATTTTTTTCCTAATAAGTTGTATCGTAAGTTTTTCTTCTGGGGTCTTTTTTATGTTTCCTGGTTTTGGCTATAAGCTATTAGCTTGCGTACTATGATTCTTTTGTAGGCATAACTTAACTTTTAGAAGATTTACATTTTAAAAACGGAGGAAGCATAAGGATTTTAATACAATGTTATTATATTTTATTTATTATAAACATTGATAAGGATTATTTTTTATGTCCCTGTAGCTCTTGAATTAGATTTTTAATAATGAAAAAAAAACAAGAATATTTGGATGTAAATCAAATCATAATTTTAAAAATAATTTAATAATATACAAAATAGATATGTAAAATTTTTATTTTGATTTATATAAAAATATATTTTCAAACTGCTTCTCCATAAAATCAAACACCCCCAGTGTGAACGATAAATACTTAACTGTTCTCGCTCCTGCTTTCTCATTCTACTAACATTATTTAAAATTCAGGGCATTTATTGACTTAAATCAGTACCCATAAGGTGACAATTATCTTGAAATGAAGGGGACACATTGTGCCCGCGGGAACGAGAGGCTGAGAATACCAGAATATGCCGTTCCCCCGTTGAATAATCTCGCTACAATTGTACACCGACCTCTCGGCCCTCATGTGTCAGGTAGCCGTAAAGTGCCTCATAACATCCCGTGACAGTGACCCCACAATTGTCAGTACACAGCCATGTGACGATCACCGTACATCATGATGACTAATGACCATGAGCAATACAAGGCTTAGGCCATGTGATGCGGATTCACATAGTGATTTTTCGTTTTATTTAATTGAAGATTTATTAATGATTTTAATCTCTCAGATTTAAATTGAAAAAAAGATGGCAAAAAATTTGAATTTTTCCAACAAAAAAATCTAAACCGTGTTATAAATAAAGAAAAATAGAGAAAAATAATAGAGAAGAAAAGAGGATCAATAATAGAGAGTGTTTCTCATTCTATTTAAGAGTATTTAATATATCGTACATGACTTTTATTTACCAACATAACTTTATATCTTTGATAAAATCTATATATTACATAATAATAGGAGATAATTGTGAGATGTAAAGAGAATGTAAGATATTAGAGATTATAGGAGATGTAAGAGATAATAGAAGATATATGGATATCCATATAAATATTATTATATTCTTAACACTCCTTTTTGAATGAATGTGCTTCATTAAAAAATTTTAATTAGAAAAAATTCTGTGGAACAAAAACCTAACAAGAAAAAAAAAGCATCATTCATTGATATGCCATATGCTGCTTTATTATAATTTTTTACACAATTGAAATTTCTTCCTATCATTTTTGAAAAAATGCTCATGAATAAAACTGGACTATTTAACTTATTTAAATTTAAATGGATCCACTTTGCTCGGCGGACCCATCTTATGTCTATCTTTGACTTTCCGTGAGGGCAAGTAACTAAATTACATTATTTTACTAATATTAGTTGGTCTAATTAGTAAAGAATCGGCTCATAGCTTACTAGGTTGTTAGTTTGAATCCTACTGCTGATGTGAGGATCTTGTTGCTGAACAATCTATAAATACCTCTATAAACGCTTTGTGAGTTTAAAAGCATATATATATATATATATATATATATATGAAGCCGATAAAGGGAGTGAAGAATTTTTCAATCTGATCAATTTTACTCCTATTAAGAAAGAACTTTGTGGGATATGATGGAATCTGGTTCTATTCTGCCAGTGGATATACTCTGTTTAATTAGAAATGCTCTGATGGGCGCACCCGTGCATGTTCTAAATATGGGCTGATATACGCACATCAGACTTGGCTAAAAATAAAAGCAGCTGGTTTATTACACGTTAAGATTCATGAGGACAATTTTTATTCAATAGAAAATACGTATAGTTATTAGTAGTAAGACATTTGAATTACACACACAGTTCATGGCCACTTCTCCGCCTTCTTAAAGATGCCTTGACCATAAGCAGAAGAAAATACTTCAACAAAGAAGAGGGAATTGTTATAATACAAAGAGCTTTACTGGACCACCAGCAAGCATAGCAACAGGAAGAAGAGCCCTACCATGACTTAAACACAATACCCATATCCAAGTCTTGTGCGTCTTTCTTCTCGTCCCTGTAATCACCAATTCTTATATATTGAGAAATTAAGGACTTGTTTAGTTTTTTATTTTGAAAATAATTTTTTATTTTTAAAAACAGAAAAATAAAAAAACTTATTTGGCAATTCATTTTTAGTTGATTATTTTAAAAAACAGAAAAACAAAACATGTTTTTAAAAACTGAAAAACCAAAACAACTTTTACATGTTTTTTTTTTGTTTTTAAGTTTTTTTTGTTTTGAAAAATTAGAGAAATATTCTTCTCTTCTCCTGTATTACCTAATACTTATCACTAGCTGTGATAGCTATCACTTGTCAATGTGAAATTTTTTATTTTTTTGCAAATGTGATTTTTTAAAAATTATTTTCCAAACAAATTTTTTTTCTTTTTTTTCCAAAACTTGTTCTTAAAAACAATTTTATAAAATAGTTTTGAAAATAAGAAAACAAAAAACAAAAACAAACAGACCCTAAAATACACAATTCATCCAAAAACAAAAACAAACTAAAAAAAAACTTAAATTGTATTAACTCATCTTTTAAAATATAGCAATTTTTAATATTATCCCTATTTAATATAAATACTATATTTAAAAATAAACTGTCTACACTATAATAAATGCTAGACAAACTAGTATATTTATGCTAAAAATTTAATGAGGTTACTTATAAAGAGAATTAAGAAAAACTTTTTCTCTCTATCTTATAAATAGATAGGTTGAGAGGAGAATGTGACAATTTTTTTTTTTTTGAAAAATCACAAAAAAAGACAGTAAAAATTGGGAAACTGCAAAAAAGATATTTTGTTAAAAATTTGTTGTTATTTGTCATTCAATGTTATCAAAATCTATACAAATCTTGTAAGAAGTCCTGATCTATAATTTCACAATTTTCAAAGTTTTTATTGCAACTTTTTCAAAAATTTTCTAATTATTTCCGAAACATTTTTTATGATCACTCTACTTTTGGCCTTTTCAATGGTAGCCGGAAATGATGCTAGGCGACTCCAAGATGTTGTGATTATTAGGTTGGAGATTTAAGAGCACTTTAATAGATTTCACCCTAGCTTGCCGACTAGCCCCTTCAAAGAATGGAAACAAAAAAGTCAGAGGTACGTGGCTTGAAATAAATATGGTCTCCGTAATGTCAGAAGTCAGGTACTTCTTTCTTCCACGAGTAATCTTTCAGCAAGCACTAAAGCAGCTCAACTCCGTATTGTGTGTGTATATATTTAATGACTAAACCCCACCAGCCTACTGTTCCAAAATTGACGTAGTTTTGGAGTTGTTGATTTTTCCTCCCTTTTTATGAATAGTAAAACGCACACTTGGTTCGCAAACGAAGGCAAAGAATATTGATCTATAAACTTTGTATTCCAAAGGATGTGTCCAATTTTATAAGTCTTAATTTAATAATTAATGCATTTTTTTCAGTTTTATCATGAGTTAAGATTGCAATTTTAACAATAAAATTTATTTTAAATGGCACTGGACACCATAAATCTATTTAGGTACAAAATATACATAAAATTGTTAAAAGAGATATCTAATACCGAACAATTAATGTCCGTTAGTTTATCATTAGTAAGACTCATGAAATTAGTTTTAAAGTATGTTCTTAATGACAAAATTTACATTAAAAGACACTAGGTACTGTAAAATTTATTTGAGTATAAAAATATATATAAATTTTCTAAATGAGGGGAAAATATCAACTCCCACGATCGTCCATTAACTTTATTCATTTGACTCTCGCCGAATGTGAATTTTTTTTTCCCATTCATTTCTGCTTCCAAGTCGTTTCATCTTTTTTTCATTACAGTCGACACACACTCTCTTTCTCATGTCATTTTCTCAACTTCCAAGCCTTATATATATATATATATATATATATATATTTATATCCAGGATGCTGTTTTTCCCTTCTATAATATAAGGTTCATTGTTTGCATCCAAATACTATATCTAATCTTTAATATAGGACATAGGTCACTAACTTAAGAAGATTAAAGAAATTAAATAAGTTAATTTAAAATATTATATTTATCATTTTTCTCCAAATAAATTTATTTGACTTATAAACTAATATATAATTCAATGATGTATATAGATTTTTAGAGATGCCATATAATATATGCTATAATTAAGTAATTATTTTATTTCTTTAATTTTTTTTTCAAATTAGTCCATTATACTAAGAAGAAGAGGAGCTGACAATGAGTGGGGAGAAAACATGATATCTGGTGAGATGTTTATGAGAGTTGATGAATTTTATTATTTTTTTCTTCTCAGAAAGTTCATATATATTTTCGTACTCAAATAAATTTTATGGTGCCTAATGTGTTTTAATGCAAATTTTATTGTTCAAAATGCATCCAAAACTGACTTACTGGACCCCCTAACAGTGAACTAACGAACGTTAATAGCTTGCTGATTTTATGTATATTTTTATACCCAAATAAATTTTATGTTGCCCAGTATCCTTTTGATAAACTTTATTGTTAAAATTATACTTTAATCTTTTTATCATTAATTATTTATTCTCTTTCATTTACTATACATTCTCTCAATATATTTTTTTTCTCATTTATTATATAGGTGTGTTTGAAAACAAGGTGATTTATTTATTATTTTTAATTAATTTGAACTAATTTTTTTATCATACACAAATGAATTATTTAAAATTTATAATGAAAAACAGGAAGAGTACAAAAATGAGAGGAGGAAAAAGAGAAAATCTAACCATTGTTCTTCAACCTTTTAAATGAGAGGAAGAAGTTAACGAAAGACACCAAAACATTAGCTTGCAACTCCTAGCATCTCAGTTAGCAAGAGGATATAGGTTATTATGTACACTCGCTCTGCATTTGAGTCTTGTTTCAAGACGGTTGTTGCTTTAAGTCAAGTTACACCAAGTACCAACAAAGAAAAATCATTAATAAATGTTTATTAAAATCTTCAATTAAATAAAACCAAAAATCACCATCAGCGTGTGTGTGAAAATCCGTATCCCGCGGCCTTGAGCCTTGTCTCGCTCATAGTCATTAGTCGTCATGTTGTATGGTGATAGTCACATGGCCGTGTACTGGCTATTGTGTGGACACTGTCACCGGAAATTATGAGACACTTTATGGCCACTTGACACATGAGGGCCGAGAGGCAAGTGTACAAGTGTAGTGGAATTATTCCATGGGGAACAACATATTCTGGTATTCTCATCCTCTAGTTTTCTGATTCTGTTTAAAAAAAAAAAACCCAACAAAACTAATTGGACGAGAGTTTAGCTTAGAAAGCAAATTACAATCCACCTTAGAACCAACGAAAATATTAGAAAAGATAAAGTAAAAAGCATGGAGCGAATTTCTTGGTAAGCATTTTTTGACAATATACTCTTCCGGTCCTTATTATAAGACCCCATTTGACTTTTTATTTGGTCCTAATTATAAGACCCCAATCCATTTTGTCTCTTATATTTATGTATTTTTTTCCAAGATAATCCTTCTAATAATGATAGTTTTAGCCAATATACTTAATTAGCAAGGATATTTTAGGAATGACAACACTTATTTATTATAAATAACCAACTTAACTTACTTCCTTAATCTCCTCAAATAAGTCAATTGGGTCTTATAATTAGGATCGGAGGAGTAATTATATTTCATCCTTCAAATAAACGAGGAGTGTCTAATCTTAATCGTCATAATAATACTCTTCTTTTTTTCAACCTATAGTAAGTCTTCTTGAGAAGCATTTTCATTTCATTTTATATCTCTTTCTAAAAGTTTAAAGAAGTATTTACTAATACTATTTTAATATATCCTTATTTACTTCAATAACTTTAATTTATTCCTTAACTAAGGTTACACTTGGTAATGTAGTCAATAATTTCTATAGTTTTGTCAATTTTTTTCCTGATAAGTTGTATCGTAAGTTTTTTTTCTGGGTCTTTTTAATGTTTCTTGGTTTTGGCTATTAGCTTGCGTACTATGATTCTTTTGTAGGCATAACTTAACTTTTAGAAGATTTGTATTTTGAAAATGGAGGAAGCATAAGCATTGTAATACAATATTATTATATTTTATTAATTATAAACATCTTATGAGGGAGTGTCCTTATTTGTAATGTTTTAAAGATAAATACATCCACCTCGATTCGAGAGGAGTTTTTATATGATTAATATCATTATATTATTTTTATGTTCTTGTAGCTCTCGAATCAGATTTTTAATAATAAAAAAATAAAAAAGATGTTTGCATGTAAATCAAATCATAATTTTACAAATAATTTTATAGTATATAAAATAGATATGTACAAAATTTTATTTTGATTTATATAAAAACATTTTTTCAAACTGCTTACGCCCTTGGGGTAAACGATAAATGCTCAACTGTTCTCTCTCTTGCTTTCCCATTCTGCTAACATTATTAAAATTTAGGATATTTGCTGGCTTCAATCAGTACCCATAAAGTGACAATTATAAGAGGACGGACACGTGATTGCTCGCGGGAACCAGGGATGTGAACACCGGAATATGTTGTTCCCCCATGGAATAATTTCGCTGCGCTTGTACACCGACTTTCGTCCTCATGTGTCCCGTGGTCATAAAGTGCCTCATAATGTGCGGTGACAGTGACCCCACAATACAGGGCCATGTGACTATCACCGTACATCATGATGACTAATGACTCCGAGCAAGACAAGGCTCAGGTAGCGGGATACGGATTTTCACACTCACACTCATAGTGATTTTTCGTTTTATTTAATTAAAAATTTTAATAAACGTTTATTAATGATTTTAATCTCTCAAATTTGAATTGAAAAAAAAGATGGCAAAAAATTTGAATTTCTTTCTATCATTGATGAAAAAATGCTCGTGAATAAAACTGGACTATTTAACTGATTTAAATTTAAATGGATCCACTTTGCTCGGCGGGTCCATCTTTTGTCTGTCTTTGACTTTCTGTGAGGATAATTAACTAAACCACATTAATTTCAATTTATCAAGAAGAGTTGATTCAGTTGATAAGAAATCAAGTCATAATTTATAAAATTATGAGTTTAAATTTTACTTTTGATGAGATGATCTTGTTGGTAGGTGATCTATAAATATAGTAATCTATGAGTTTGGAAGCATATCCTAATTCTACTAAGTTTTTGAGATGCAACTCACCTAAGTTTCTCGGTGCCAAGAAACAATTATATTTGAGTTAAAATTATTGGTCTGGTATGGCACTGTTTCTTAACCAAAATCAACTTTAGCTTTTCGCGAGCTTTTAGCCATACTAGTTCCCCTTCAGAATTCCACTTTGGTCTTTCCTTTAATTACCTTCTCTTGTAACTAATGGATATGTTGGGCTTCCAATTCCCGATTATTCAAGCTACTGAGTTCCAGTTATACATAAATAGAGGTAGGATTGTATGAAGCTTTTGAGTTGGGTTTAGGTGTAATTTTAATAACTAAGTTTATTGAGAGGTACTAAATACCATAAAATTTATTTGAATATAAAAATATACATAAAATTGTCAAAAGGAGCATCTGGCACAAAACTATTAGTGAAACTCACGAAGTCAATTTTAAAGTGTATTTTTAACAATAAAATTTACATTAACAGGCATTGGGTATCATAAAACTTACTTGGATATACATAAATTTTCTAAATGAGGGGGAAAAAACAAAATTTATCAACTCCCATAAACGTCTATTAACTTTATTCTTTTGAGTTTCACTAAATATCACATTTTCTCTCTATCCATTCCTACTTCCAACTTGATCCATCTTTCTCTCATTATAATCAACACACATCTGTCATATCGTTTTCTTAACTTCCAAGCCTTTTATATGTATTTATCCAAGATGCCGCTTTTCCCTTATAGGATACGAAGTTCATTACTTGTACTCAATTACTACCTCCACTCTTTAATATAGGATATAATTGACTAATTTGAACAAAATTAAATAAATTAATTTAAAATATTATATTTATTATTTTTTTAAATTAATTTGTTTGGCTTATAAACTAATATATAATCTAATGATGGATATAAATATTTTAGAGATACTATATAATATATGCTATAATTAAGTAATTGTTTTACTTCTTTAATTTTTTTCAAATTAGTTCATTATACTAAGAACAAGAGGAAGTGGGAATGAATGAAGAGAAAACGTGGTACTTAGTGGGACATTTATCAAGAGTTGATGAATTTTGTTACTTTTTTACTTTTTAGAAAGTTCATATATATTTTTATACTCAAATAAACTTTATGGTGTCTAATACTTTTTGATATAAATTTTGTTGTTAAAACTACGTCTAAAAACTGATTTCATGAACCCCTAACAGTGAACTAATGGACATTAGCGGCATGATAATTTTATGTATATTTTTGTACTCAAATAAAATTTATGGTACCTAGTGTTCCTTAGATAAACTTTGTTGTTAAAATTATACCTTAAATTTTTTATTGTTAATTATTTATTTTCTTTCATTTGTCATATATTTTCTTGATATATTTTTTCTTTTTTTTCTTATTTATTATATAGACGTATTTGAAAATAAAACATATTTCTAATTTATTTATTATTTTTAACTAATTTTAATTAATTTTTTATTATATATAAATTAATTATTTGAATCTTATAATAAAAAATAAAGGGAGTGCAAAAATGAAAGGAAGAAAAAGAAAAAATCTAGCCATTGTTCTTGGACTTTTTAAATGAGGGGCGGAAGTTAACGAAAGATGCAAAAACATCAGCTTGCAACTCGTTGCATCTCAGCTAGCGGCTGGATATTTATACACTCACTCGGGCTTAGTTTTGTTTCAAGATGGTTGTTGCTTTAGGTCAAGTTACACCAACAAAACTAATTGGACAAGAGTTTAGCTTAGAAAGTAAATTGCAATCCACCTTAGAACCAACTAAAACATTAGAAAAGATAATCTAAGAAAGCATAGAGCGAATATCTTGATAAGCCTTTTTTGACAATGTATTTCATCCTTCAATAAACGAGGAGTATTGATCTTAATCGTCATGTTTAAAGAAGTATTTAGTAATACTAGTTTAATTTATCCTCATTTACTTCAATAACTTAATTTATTCCTTTACTAAGGATACACTTTGCAATGTAGTCAATAATTTCTATAGTTTTGTCAATTTTTTTTCCCGATAGGTTGTATCGTAAGTTGTTTTTTTTTGGGCGTCTTTTTTTATGTGCCTTGGTTTTGGCTATTAGCTTGCGTACTATGATTCTTTTGTAGGCATAACTTAATTTTTAGAAGATTTATATTTTAAAGATGGAGGAAGCATAAAGATTTTAATACAATATTCTTATATTTTATTTATTATAATCATTGCGTGAGGCAGTATCCTTTTGTGTAATGTTTTAAAGATAAAGCTACCTGGTCAAAAAAAAAAAGCTCAAAAACAAATATGTAAGGAAAAATGATATTCTAACCGTCCAAATAAAAAACTATTGCAAATAATAAAGAAACTAATAAGTTTAAATAAGAAACAACGTAAAATAAACCAAATTTTATATCCGAATATTCACTTTGATAATCTGCTACCAATTTTTCTTCTGCTTCCAGGAAATCAAAAGATAATCTTTTACATTTCGCTGGGAAAAAAATTAAAAAAATGATAAAACTTGCAGGTTGATGGGAGCTCTAGAAACTTTATATAGCTGCTTGATCGTGTTATGCTTATATGCCATCAGTGCTTATATTGGCATGTTTGGGATGACGAAAGAAATAAAATAATAGATTAATCTTTTTTATTGTAGGTATTATTTTTTTCCTTCTAAAAATGAATTAAGAGATACTCACGATAACCATTTGTGCAAATAAAATTAATATCGTTATATTATATTTTATGCCCTGTAACTCTTGAATTAGATGTTTAATAATGGGAAAAAATATTGAATGTAAATCAAATCATAATTTTAAAAATTTATCAGTACAAAATAAATATGTTAAAAATTTTATTTTGACTCAAAAATACTTTCTAAAACTACTTCTCAGGAAGATCTAAACACCCCCAAAGTGAATGAAGAATGCTCAATTGTTTTCTCCCTTGCTTTCTCATTCTGATGGCATTATTAAAATTTAGGTTATTTATTGACTTAAATCAGCACGCATAGAGGGGCAATTATCTTGAAATGACACGAACGAGAGGATGAGAATGTCAGAATGTGTTGTCCCCCCATGAGATAACTTCACTACACTTGTACACTTACCTCATGGGTCACGTCGTCATAAAGTCTCTCATAATGTCCGGTGACAGTGACCACACAATAGTCAATGCATGGTCATGGGACCATCACCGTACTTCATGTTGCCTAATGACTATGAACGAGATAAGGCTTGCTGGTCAAAGAAAAGATAAGGCTTAGGCCGCGGGATACGGATTGAAAAAGGGGAAAATTTCACTCTAGTATCGCAGAAGACAATTAATTTCAAAAAACCTTTAAAACTTTCTGAAACTTCACTACATGACTAAGGGAGCAAACTGATATTAATTCCACAAAGAAAATGACGCTATTGTCTTTCATAATACTTATTGCAGGGTGACATGTAAATGGACTAATTTCAGTTGTAAATAAAGGTATGTATGTTACAAATTGACTAGTCCCACTTGCAAATGGGTTCTCTCACACTTATTCACTCACAGGCACCTTTTTTAGGTGAATGAGGTGATATGTAAATGGACTAATTCTAATTGTAAATAAATGTATGTATGTTGCAAATTGACTAATTCCACTTGCAAATGGGCGCTCCCACACTTGTTTACTCACGGAGACCTTTTTCAGGTGAAGGAAGTGACATGTAAATGGACTAATTCCAGTTGTAAATAAATATATGTATGTTGCAAATTGTCTAGTCTCACTTGCAAATGGGCTGTCCTACACTTGTTCACTCAGACACATTCTTCAGGTGAAGAAGGTAATATGTAAATGGACTAATTTTAATTGTAAATATATTTATGCATGTTGTAAATTATCTAACCTCACTTGCAAATGGGTTCTCCCATACTTGTTCACATGAGGGGCAATAGGGTTATTGTCTTTGTGGAATTAATATCAGTTTGCCCCCTTGGTCCTGCGGTGAAATTTTAGAAAGTTTTGAGGGCTCTTTGAAATTAATTGTCTTCTGTGGTCCTACAGTAAAATTTGCCCTTGAAAAAATGCTCGTGAATAAAAGTGGACTATTTAACTGATTTAAATTTAAATGGATCCATTTGATCGGTGGGCCCATCTTATGCCTGTCTTGGGCTTTTCGTGAAGACAATTAACTAAATGACGTTATTTTCCTAACAATAATTGGTGTAACTAGTAAGAAATCAGTTCATAACTTATAAAATTATGAGTTTGAATCCTACTATTAATATGAGAATCTTGTTAATAAATGATCTATAAATATCTTTATAAATATTTTATGAGTTTGGAGGTATATTCTTACTTTGATACACCCTGAAACTTCTCAATACCGAAAAAAGATTACGTTATCTTAGTTAAAATTAATGGGCTGGTATTGCACTGTTTCTTAACCAAAATCAACTTTAGCTTTTCGCAAGCTTTTAGCCATACTAGTGACCCTTCAGAATTCCACTTTGGTCTTTCCTTTAATTACCTTCTCTTGTAACTCTATGGATATGTTGGGCTTACAATTCCGATTATTCAAGCTACTGAGTTCCAGTGATACATCTCACCACTCTGAATCTATTGGTTTTCCAATGTCGTTGCGCCAAAAGTCTGAATTGTGCAGACGAAGTCTACGTATCAAACAATTTAAATTGTTTCCTGTGGTTCCAATCCAACAAGGCAACTTCAATCTGACAAACATATGTAGGGGAATGATCTATGCCTTCATTCATGAACTACACTCGACCAATTACAAGGGTTAACCCAACCCCCACCCCCCCCCCCCCCCAAAAAAAAGAAAAACACCAACCTCTCCAAGCATAATAAGTAAAAAATAGTATTGACCTGCATGCTAAAAAAAATATCATCGCATTATAAAAGATCCAGTTGAAAAATTTATTTTGATTTTAAAAATAAGAATCCAATTACTACATTAAGTATCGGAGGTAGTAACAATTACCACAATGATATCTTACAAAATATTTCTGATATGGTTTATAAAATTAAAAAAAATCAAAATTTTATGCGAAGTTAAATGAATAAATGTTCATTTATTTATTCATTTGGTTTGACCTATATTTAATTGTTGGAGACACTAGAATAAGATTAATACACTAAAAAAAGGCCGTTTGAACTGACCCTCCCGCAATTCTTTTTTTTTTTTAAATAAAAAGACAATATATATAAATAATAAAAAATAAAGTTTACAGTACAGCATCAGAATAACTGGAAATGAAAAAGAGAAAAACTTGCCTAATTAAATCACTATTAGAAGAACAAATATCGTAATTTGAAAAGGAGTTGAGCATCATCAAAATTTCTTGTGCAGCAGTGGAGGAAAATCCTGCATAGAAAGAGTGCAAATTGATGAACTTTGTCTTTGTGCAAAACAAGATGTTCCTGTGGCTTAAAATTAGTATGTGACAGAATCCAATAAATCATCATACGAAAACACAGAGCATAGAAGCCCGTCGGCAATTCTAATTATTTATATGTTACGAAAAGCTGAATAGAAGTGAGGCATTGTGTTTTTTTTTTTTTGGGGGAAAAAAATCAATTATCACAGTGAACCATGGTTATTACTCTTTCAGTCCTAAATATAAAACCTTTATACACACTAGTATAAGGGTCTTATATTTAAAACCAGAGAGGTATTTATTTATTTTTCCTTTGACCGGAAGGGAGAACTTCATTATATGAAAATCAAAATACAGACACAAAAACATAAATAGAACAGAAGCCAAGAGACGCCACAAAACTAAAAACTGACAGGAGCTCCAAAGCCCAAACGTTGTGCCAGTGAACTACGGTTGATTTAACTACTGTTACAATTAATTTTATGACTTAACTACCTATATTTGTTATAATTGTTTGCTTTCTCATATATTAATAAATTATGTATGTTATTTAATTTTTAAAGTATAGATATTTGTTAAGACATATAATAGTATTTTAAATTTTAAGAATCAAGTTGTAGATTTATTTTGAAATATTTCAGGGTATAAAATTATGAAATGTATTTTTAGATATAATTGGATTTTTTTTTACATATAGTAGGAAAAATAAGGGATAAATCCCTCATTGAAAATTTAATTGGCAGATGAGACCTAAGAATTTTGTGCAACTTAACTTTTCTTGTGTGCAATAATCTTCTTTTGTACAATGTGCAACACAATTTTTTTTTGTGCAAATAAAATTCTTTTATGTGCAAGTTATCTTCCCTATTGTTCGCACTGCAAGTGTACGGGTCGTCACAAGTAATAAAATGATAAGTAGAGTATCGTTCCCATAAGAATTTGGTTATAAAACCTGGTTAAGTATTAATTATCACACTTTCGCATAATTTGAGTTGCACAAATATATCAAGAGTGAAGGAAAACTATTTTCAAAATTAGAAATTAATAAACAGAAAAAGAAAAAGTGATTCTTCAAGTTCGAGGACAAAATGGATCCTGGAATTATTTATCCTCCTTGTATTTCAAAAGTACTCAATTCAATCCCCATCATACTTGCTTCTTAATTATATATTAAGCTGGCCAAGGACACTGAATTACCTACAAGTGCTCTCTCAAGTCTCAAAATAGTTGTTTAGTTCAATTAATTCATTAATCTCTCAATTTATTAATTAAACCCCAATTTTCATTGCAAACCTTATATGACTGTGAGATTAATGAGTATATCTCTATCTCATTAACAAAACCATCCATTCAACTTGTAAACTTCAAGTTCTCACACAATTTTACCTACACTACAAAAAACTGGATTTTCAGCGAAGACTTTTAGCGGCGACAAAAAAAGTCGCCACTGAAAATATGATTTTTAGCGGCGACACTCTTGTTGCTGCCAAAAATGATAGTAATGGCGGCGACTTCCTTTTGTCGCCGCTGTAGGTGCAGCTTTTAGCGGTGACAAAATCAATTGCCGCCGAAAGGTGCACACTACGGTGGCAACAAAAGGTGTAACGTACAAAAAAAAAGAAAATATAATATTTTATTAATATAATACTTTTATTAATATAATATTTTATTAGTAAAAAAAAAAAACTAACCCCCTTTCCACGAAGAGTTGAAAATGGGGGGGGGATTAATGAAGAAGGAAAAAGAAGGGGGGAGGGATGACTGCAGGAGAAATAAGATAAGGCGTAGGCAGTGGAAAAAATTGAACCTGGGGCTTTTAAATACCTTCACCCCAGATGATTTTCAAGTCGAGGGAGCAGACGGAAGAGGAAGAAAGCAAAAGAAGAGAGAAGAGAGAGAGAAGCATAGAGAAAAAGAGAGAGAGAGCCGAGTTGCAGAGTACCTGACAGTTTTGGAGATAATTTAAGTACACAAAACTACTTCTTTTTATCAAATTTTCTTTATGAGTATTTCTTAAATATTTAGAGCTTAATATTATTAGTATTATTATAATGTTTAGAGAAAATTTTACTGTTTGGGTATAGAGTAAATATGGAGTTTTAACAATATATGACCGTAGAAATTTAAAGATCCATTATTAAGAAATTTTAATCAGTTTATTTTTGTTGAATGATTATTTTGAGAATTTTAAACTAAGATTTTAATTGAAAAAAATTTGTTATTTAGACTTGTAATATGTTTTTACCGATTAAATTTGAGTTAAATAATTTATTTGAGTTATTTAATATATTATTGAAGTTTTAATCGGTTTAAATATTGAATAAGTTAAAGGTATATTTTTGAAATAATTTTTGAAGGCTTGAAAAATTGTAAACTGAGTTTTGTGAAATTAGACAAAGCTACAGTTTGTTTATAATTTAAAAAGAAGTTGTTTGGTTTGAGGAAAAATTTTAAATGAGATTATAATAAATAATTGAGAATTTTAATATAAAATATTTAGATTTTGAGTAATAAAAATATATATACTTTCGTTAAATTTAAATAGCCTTATATGTAAATTATATTTTTCAAAATAATATCTACTATAAATGCCTAAATTTGAGAGAGTTAATATGTTTATGGTTTAGAGGGTAATCTTAGAATTTTAGAATAGCTTTGGAGTAGTTTTGAGTTTATATTAATAAATATTTATGTGCAATTTTGTAGACTTGAGAATTTTGGAGTAATCTTTGTGTGAATATTTGTAAGCTAAAGAGTACCAGGTAACTCTGAAAATTCTTTCTTATACATGTGAATTGTGTATGGTTGTATTATGAATTTACTATATTTTTATATATTGAAATATAATATTGTGATTTTTCAAATAAATGTTTTGGTATGCTATTTGATTTTGTTAAGATTTATTGCTATTAATTATGATTAATATTTAAATATATTGATGGCTATGGAATTGTCATGAGTTGTTATTAAATGGTATATAAGTTTTATTGCTCTTATTTTTAATATATTTACAGACGTATTTATGATATAATATTATTGGCATCTGACATACATTGTTGGGCTAATGATAGAAGGAGATTGTATGGATATAAAATTACCACGTGGTATGCCATCACTCAGTGCACAGTGAATGGCATTTGTCAGGGCCCCTTCTTCCATGTTTTCCTTTGGCCGGGAATTCATTGGAGCTGTGGGACATGTGACACCTCCCTATTCACAAAGGAGGGGAGCCATAGTCCGAGCTTGAGCTCTATATCTTTGGTCGGATATATCTCTAGTATCGATGGGCTTGGAATAATTTAGTAAAATGGATTAGTTCCTATCGGACTATGTGTTAGCTTATGGTTCCAGTCAGCAGTATAAGGGTGGACGGTGATATAAAGGAGGCAGCATATTGCATTATTTTTGGATATATTAGAAAAATGATATTGGTATATTGTTGGAAAAAAAATGAAATTGAATTGGATGTCTCAAATCCGTGATTTTTAATATATTTATATACACACATATAAATAGATTTTTGGTTTATCATATATGATTTGCCTGTATAGGCTAGAATTTCAGGAGTTACTGAGACGTTTGATCTCACCCCCTATATTAACAATTTTCAGGTGAAGGATCTAGTAGGAATCAAGGGAAGGCACCAATGGAGTGAGCCGTGAAGGCTTGTACTCCTCCAGCACATGCTATGTTATATTTTTATTTGCTATGACTATAAGACTTTAAGTTTATCTCGTTAAGTTATGTTAAAAATGTTGTGAAATTTTGACTTGTTTGCAGTATTACAAATATGTATAGACTTTTAAATTAAATATTTTATTACGTATATTGATATAATTATGTGAAGTGTTACAAAAGGGGTCACTGCTAAAAGTGTGCACTTTTAGCAGTGACATGCAGAATATTGCTTTCAGCGGCGAGTTTCAGCGACGATACTATTTGTTGCCGCTAAAACACCTGTCGTCGTTGAAAGTTTTTTCACTTTTTTATTTTTTTGTAAAAAGTTTATATTATAATCTTTTTATTTGTGTAATTAAGTAACTTTGATAATTATTGTTTTTTTATGTGTTATTGTGTTAGAGAGAGACTAAAATGAAGAGATAATGTGGTGTTTGAGAGAGAAAGGGAGAGGAAGAAAGTTTGGAGTGTGTATAAAACTCAAATACTATAATTAAGTGTTTGAGAGATGGAGTAGAAAAACATTGTGCATGGGAGAGAAATAAGGTAGAGGCATGCATGAGAAAGTATGCAAGTTTGAGTGATGGGAAAAGTAGTGAAGGATAAAGTCTGTGTGAGAGGTAGATGTAAATATAATTGGAAGAGAGATAGTATGTGTGTGTGTGAGAGAGAGAAGGACATTATAATTGAAAGAGATAACATAATTAAATATATGAGAGAAATCATTATAATTAAATTAGTATAAGCATACTTAATTAACATAATAATATTTAATTCGCAGGGCGGGCTTGTATTTTAGAGTCTTGAAAGGGAAGTCGGGCTTAAAAGGGCTAGCCCTGTATGGCCGAAAAATAAACGGGCCGGTCCGTTTAAGCCCGCCAATATTTTTTTAAAAAAGATTTTTATATTTTTTTCTTAATTTAAAAAGGAAAACCCTAACATTTTACACATAACATACTCTTAGTTTTACTTACCCCAACTGCTCACACAAATGGCATTCACAAAAAAAAAAAACTATAATTCTAGGGATATTAACAAAAATGTATTATTATTTATAAGTTGTTATTAAAATACTGTGTGTTATTTTACAATCTTTATTTATCATTTTTCTATATTTTTTATACTTGAAATAAAATTGGTTAAAGAATCTTTTGAATTAAAATAAAGATCTATATCATTTTTTATAGTTAGAAATAAATTTAGAACTGGAGATGATGGACCCTTTTCGTTTTTGTCAGTAGGATAAACAATTATTTTTTTTGTATACTATGTTTATTAGTTAAACTTTTTTGTTAATTATTTATAATTAAACAAGATCATCTACATTGTAATTATTTACTGAACTTTGTGCTTTATTTAGTTGTTTATATCTGTCTTCTATTTAATTTGTTCATTCAATAGACTCTATTACACTGTGATAGATGTTTATGTTTATGTTTGTGTTTGTGACTTATTTTATGTCATCTATATTGACATAACGATGTTTATGTTTGTGACTTATTTTTATTTTTATTTTTATTTTTTATTAGTAATTTTATTGTTTCATTTTTAATATTTCGATAAAATACGCAAAAAAATCATGAAAAATATATTTTAGTTAAACGGGCCAAAAACCCGCGGGCCGACCTGAGCTTGTCATCTCATGGGCCGGGCTTGGGGGAAAATACTTCATTTTTGGAACTCGGGCTTAAACGGGCCGGCCCGTTTAAGCTCGAGCCCGTGGCGGGCCGGCAGGCTGATTCTTATGTTTCAGTGGCGATACTACCTAATAGCAACCTCATCACCTTAGTGGCAACATTCTGTCATCGCTGAAAGGAGTTTCAGCGGCGACTTTCCGTAGTCACTGAAAATATAATTTCAGCAGCGACTTTTTAGTTGCCGCCAAAAATAGACTTTCAGCGGCGACTTTGTTATGTTGTCGCTGATAAGTTTCAACCACGATCGCCACGGCAACGATCTAGTGGTGACAAAATATTGCCACTGAAACTTTTTAGCGACGACTTTTGGACTTTCAGTGGTTACATTTGTCACCGCCGAAAGTCAAATTTTTTGTAGTGCCAATTTCTACACTCAACCTAACCTTCTCAAGCATCAATCAAGTGAACCCAACAATCCCATTGATGGCCAATCAACAAGAAGCATTAAGCATAGAGTAAAATCAACATAATCATATTATTAACCACAAATATAAAACATCAACATAATCATATTATTAACCACAAATATAAAAAGGAAATAAGTACTTAATCCATACAAGGGTTCAAAATAATCCTAGAGTAGAAACTTAGCTACTCAGGTTTAGAAAAACAACTATAACCACAAGGAATATCTACAGCCATATCAGAAAAATGAAGAGGAAAGAGGAAAGAGACAAAAAAACCAAAGAAAATGGGCTTGAATCTCTTCAAATCTTCAAATCCTAGTTTCCATAGCTCCTCCAAATACCTCAAACCCTAGCAGAACAACCTCCCAAAATGAGCCTTCAAAGGTGAAAACTGGTGAAAAACGACACATCCTTTCGAATTGTATAGCATATGGAGTCCTAGAGCATATGTTGTCTTCAAAACGCAGAGTACCAGTAATGCTGCATTGGCTACAGCAAGATTTCTCTTAGCTATAGCCAATTCCTTTCTGTCTTAATCTTGGTTGTGGCCAATTACATTCTGGAATGTTGTTGGCTAAGGCCAAGAGATTCTATTGGTTGAGGCCAACAATGCTCTGTTTTGCATCTCATCTTTTCTTTCTTTTTTCAATGTGTCATGGCTTCTTATACATCTTTCCAACTTCATGGGATCAATATTTGCTTCAAATGGCTCCTTTGGTAAGGTTCAACCATCTAACAAAACAAGACAAACTATTAAAACCAAGTTGATGAGCTAGGGCCAAAATATTCACAATTAACCAAAAAATCATAATTTAGCCCAAGTATCAACTATGCAAATTTTCCCATCATAAATACTTCCAAATATACATTAATTCACCAAAAAGTATGATAACTAAGGGAAAAGGTGCTGAAATAACATGAATTTCACAAGATTAACACCTATGTGCAAAATAATTCCTTATATCTAATAATTTTCTGTGCAAACTATCTTGTTTTTGTGCAACTTACCTTCTTTTGTGTGCAACTAATCTTCCCTTATGCAATCAATCATCCTAAGTCCTATTTACCAAATAAATTTTCAATGAGGAATTTGTCCCCAGTGGGTAGGGCGTTACCACTAGAAACTCACTTTTGCTCAATTCGAAATGGTTAAGGTTTCTACAACTGCCCGTTGTAACTGGCTCATCCTTCAGGCTTATCGAACCTAGGGCCCACCTTATCCAAGCTTACCAATGAACACCCCTACGCATAACACCAAATTAAAGTAACAATTATTTTGAAATGAAATTGACATGTTATATCTCGTGTGTTGAGGATGAAAATACGTTCTCATAGAAAAGGTCGCGGTTTCCCATGGAATAATTTCACTACACTTGTAAATATAAGAACTCATTTCACTTTTGTTTTGGTTCTAATTATAAGACCCCAATTCACTTTGTCTCTCATATTTATCTATTTTTTTAAGGTAGTCCTTATAATAATAGTAGTTCTAGCCAATACACTTGTTAACAATGGTATTTTAGAAAAGACAACACCTATTTATTACAAATAATTAACTTAACTAGTTTTTTCAATATATTTAAATTAGTCAACTAGCTTTTATATTAAGGACTGGAGTTAGTAATTAAAAATAACAAAAATTTATTGTCGATCTTTAATTTAAATCCCTCAACTATGATACCTAAAAGTTACTCTCTAAAAAGAACAATATGATCCTTATTATAAGTTATTAAATGCGATAGCAATTTTGGCAACAAAAAAAAAAGATGGTAATCCCTCAATTGAAGAAGAAAGGAAAAATTATAATGAGATTCTAAAAAAGAAAAAAAATTACAAAACAAGTCTCAAATAAAGGTTGTTTTTCTCCACCCTAGAACTTGTCATTACAAGCTGCTTATATTGTCATTGAGACTTTTTAGTAATTATTTCTTTTCCTTAAGACTTGATTATAATTCTCGCAAGAAAAAAAGCTCGTGAATAAACCTGGACTATTCATCTAATTTAAATTTATGGTTAATATAATTTTTGATCATTTTAGTCTTCGTTCCTCCAATTTCAAACACATGGTTTTAGTCTGTAAAATTTGATTAGTACATCTTACAATGTTCATTCCTAGAAGTGTAACAATGTTAAAATTAGTTGAAGTGCTGTAAATGTTGTTAAAGTAATATACACACCTCTAGCATAGGCTAAAAATATAAGCAATTGGCTTATTAGTTATTACACGATTAAGATTCAAGAGGAGGAAAATTTTCATTCAATAGGAAATCATACATATATGGTAAGATGTGAATTAATTAACTGCACAGTTCATGGCTACTCTTTCACCTTCTTCTTGAAGATGCCAGGACTATAAGCAGAAGAAAACACTTCAACAAGAAGAGGGAACTGTAATGATATAAAGAGGGTTAGTAGAACACCAGTGAGGACAATAACAAGAAAAATTACCCATAAGCATGATGAGTTATATAGCAACATGATCATATGGTTGCTAGAAAGGCAACCATCATAGTTGCAATAGACAAAAACAGTGTAAAAAGACCTATTATCAATTTCGTAGGTGAGAAGTAAAAGAAGAAGTTTTCTTTTGCGTAGCATGACGTGAGGATTCCAAAAAATTCTGTGAGCATAGAAGTAGCGGAAGAAAACAAGGAAAGTGCATCTGAAATCAAGAAAACTTTAAAATAACTTTTTCTTCATAAACATTAGGTACCCTGAAGTCTGATTGTTTCCTCCGGGAGCTGCAATTGCTGTAGCAAACATGAGGGTAACAATTAGAGCCCCAACAATTCAGCAAGGGGACACTGTTTTCTTCATCTATTTCTCTCCTTCAACTCTCAACTCTTTCTCTTTGCGGTTTTCTTTGATAAAGTCTGCAGGCTTAATTAAGCCCTTTCTCGTTTGCAACTAGATCCACCACACTCTCTACAGGCTATGTTAACAGAAAAAATAAGTTTATATATATTTGTGATTCATTTTATATGTTTACAGAACATGTGTGTACGTGTTAATGTGATTAATTTTCATTTATTAATCTCTTCAAGATGCTCAGAAAATCATTAAACTTGAGTTCTCACCTTGAACCATTGCCATTCTATTTGCATCTGCAGTACTGTGGTACGGGGGATGCGGTTAAGGTAGGAAGCAGGAGCCAAGGAGGCTGCCACATGCAGCAAGGTATTTTATTTCTCACCAACTAGTGTTGATACCACATTCTTAAAGTGAAAACCACGGAGGAGGTTGAAAATCTCAGCTTTACGATATTCAACAGTCTCGAAGAAAATGGGCAAGTCTGGGTGACCAAAAGTGACTACAGTGACTAATTCCGGGTTTGCCTTCATTACTCGCAATCAGTGCTTCTGCAATCATACCCTTCTTTACTTGAATAAAAAATATCAAATTCTGACAAACTAGGTTTAGAATTCTAGGTGCCTTTGCATGCTGTAGCTTCGTCTTATATATTTCCTTCATTCCTGCCCCATCGGTAACTCAAATAGAATTTTATGTTAGTCAAGTTTAATTAATCATGAGGACTAAATTATTAAAGGTATCCAATTTAAGTTTTGGGGAACTATTTAGCACACATACATATACCTAACAAATTATAGATGCGGGAGATGAGCCAACGGAGCAGACCTATCCCTGTTGACAGGGATATTTTTGTTCCTTTTAGCCCAATGATTCGAAAGGACTACTCACACAGGATATGCATGCATGTCTATATATGCATAGGTTTATCTCTTTTTTTTTTTTTTTGTGAGGATCACAGGCACACAGGTATGGTTTGTTTGTGTGGATATACAAGTCTATCTTTTCGTCCTACTTTACCAAAGAGACATGCGATAACCAAGAGGGACCGTTCCACTGTGAAATGCGATAATTAAAAAGTAGTTAACAATGCCTAAGCTTATGATTTATGTTTCTGATGACTTAAATTGACTTAAATTATTTCCTTGCCTTTTAAAAGGCATCTGACATGAAATTAGGACAGTAAGGAGCAAGAGAGAGAAAGGGTGAGATGGATTTGGAATGAGTATATTCATGTAACCAAATATTGATGAATGCAACACAGGGAGAAAAAATTAAGTTATACCGGTGGTAGTTAAAATAACTTCATCTTCATCATCTATCCTCATCACCATAATTCACCATTTTGGCTCGTGTATAATTAACACGGGCAAACAACATATAGAAAATTGTAGGGAAAAACAGAGAGTGGTAAGTAATAAAATGCACTAACAGGGATGGGCCCATCGCTTCCAGAACGGAAGTTGACTCCTGTCAAGAGAATTAGGTAGATAGAGTGCAATGTTCTGAATTGCTGAGTTCCCATCCATGTCAGCGGCAAAAAAGAATCTCCGTATATTGTTGGAGCAAATTCAAGGCAGTACCTATTTATGTATCAAAATCATATAGTATCGGATGGAATGGCAAAATGACAAACACGTATGAACGAACAAGGTAAAAATTGAAAATCAAACGTATATTATGCTTTATGTATAAAATCATATATCTAAAAGTTAAGTTACCAAATTCTCCAATTCTCAAACAGGTTCGGATTAACTGAGGACCCACAGGACCTTTTTCTGGTTTGAAGACTTGCAAAGGAGTGACAGAATAGAGATAATGTCCCATGCTCTTGAGATGGAATTGCAAGTGCATCTTCATTTTTGTTGATCATGCATGCTGCAGTCGGGATGACTGCACCATGTGTTGCAGCTGTTATAAGTGGAGTATGGCCATTATAAGCATAATGTATAAGTGGAACTAATCTCACCAACTCTTCTACGATGCCCAGACGCCCAAACTTTGCGGCCACTTGAAGAGGTGTTTCACCTATTGAAGTAGCAAAATCTACTTTCAATATCCTAGGATGGCAATCAAAATTTGTGTAGTTATATTATTACTAATCTCCGTATATTCATGTCAGCGGCAAAAAAATCTTCTTCTGCTGCCTCCGTTATCACTGTAATCACCAATTAATTAAATGCCAAGAAATCATAAATATGAGTTGTCCGGCGCCCTTACAAACAAAGAAGGACCATATTTTGACTAAATTTGTGTAGATAAGGCTCTTGTTATAACTAGTCTCCTTTTCCAATAACAAAGTATGAGACACTAACTATAACACTCTCTCCGTTTCTGAGTCATTGTATATTTTTGAGAGCGTTGGTGTCCCTAATAATTGAGGGATGTTTCCACATATGCCCTTGTGAATAATCAAAATTTCATCACCCGCGTTCTTTGAAAAATTTGAAGGCATTGGAAGTCAATTCACGTATAGATAGCTAATGCGACAGGGACTCATTTGCATGTATTCAAGAGCATAGGAGGTTGAATAATATTAAAGTCCCAAACATACAAACATACACACACATACACTTATACAGGGCACTGACCTGGGGCTGGTATATTATTTTTGGAGGTACTATAGAATGTCCCATGCATCTTTGGCTTCAGAGGCACCTCTTATATGCGAATGATATGCAACGCTGCAGCATTGTTTCTTCTCCATCTGCCAAAATCTTTCACACGATATCTCTCTGGTCTTGCGCTACTGCTTGTCACTTTCCAAAGATGTCGAGATCTTAGGTAGTTCTTAACCCATCCAAACCAGTCTTTTTTGCTGCGCTCCGTAAGTGGCTCTGCAACTATGTTGCTAAAATTGCGTCTCCCTTGCATAACTCAATTAAAGCTGTTGTTGCTGATCGATGCTGATGACACTCTGTAATAAATTTGAAATTGTAGCTACCAATTAATGGCCAATGTTTCTCGATAACTACAAATATTTTCCGTTGAAAGGAACAGAGATGAATCATATGCACAACTTACCAGTTTAACTTGGCTATGTATATATGCACCTTCCCCTCCTCTGACGGAAACTCTGATATGTCAATGGCTCAGCCTTCTTTTGCACCTTGACATCTTTTTCCTTTGAGTCTCCTGGGTTTTTGTAAACTAAGCGCTAATGTTTGACTAAAATAAGAAAAAGTAAGCATTACTTATATATCTATTTCTAATCGGATATAATACTGGAGAATATTATCCGTCTATTTGGGATAATCCAGGATGTGAAATAACGTAAACGCCTATCACGGTGGAATTGTTTTGATAAATTATTTTTAATTAATAATTTTTAAAATTTTCTATATCTTTTAGGCCACCATTTTATATCTGATTGCAGAGAATTAAATAATCCCAGAGCGCCCCACATCTAAAAAAATAATTAATACACTATTCCACCATTAAAAAATGTAGAAGCTTGGAGATCGATGGGGGTTTGTCGTCTCGTCTTGCTCCAGCTTCTCCTGTATCTGCTTGTCGTCAGTCGTCTTGTGTGTGTTTCTTGGTTGGAAAATCTAAGTGTGATCAAATACAAAGAAGACGAGGAAGCTAACGGCAAAGGAAAGAAATTAAAGAAACAAAGAAGATGAAGATGACGAGGCCGAAGGGAAAGATACGAAACCAAAAAGTTGAGTGAGGCTGAGAGCATGTGAGATTGTGAATTGAAGTAGTGTGAGAGGATTTAATGTTGGTCAGATTATTTGTCGAACAACACGTGATTGGGGCAGGGCCAGGGGTAGGCTGGAGGCGGACTAACATTTTAATTTAAAGATTCAAATTTTAAATAAATATTAAGTTAATGATAAATATTGGGTGGTGACCGGAAGGTGGGAGAGTTTTTTTTTTTTTTTTTCGGTTGAATAGAAAATTGAATACAAACAAGATAAAGCAGCTAACAAAGAAAGCTAAGGCACCTATCCTTCATCACCCTCCTCTTCTTGGCTAATAGTTGAAGGCTGATCAAAGATCTAAAAATTGGTTTGCATGAGAGAATTTAGCTAAATGGTCGGGACAAAACAAATGTTCCCTAAAAGAGTGCTTAATCAGGACCTGCCAATACAGGTTTAAAAGATTCTGTTACTGTGATGTAATTTGAAGATGTAATTATATTACATTTTTTTAATGTTTTATTCTTATTGTTCCTCACATATTTGTTATATTTATATGATTATATATGCATATAATATTATTGTTATTTTATTATTCTGTCATGTGACTGGCTGATCTTTTTGGTCACGCTTTTAGCACATTGATATCTGACTTAATTAAACACAATAACCGTATCTAAATCTTCTACCTCTCTCCTCTTCACTGTAATCACTAATTCTTGTAGTTTGAGAAATTAAAATACACATTTCATCCAAAGAAACAAAAAAATAATTACGCTTACTAATGGTGGCAATGGCTTGTTTACTTCTTTTGCAGCTAGCTCTCACATTTCACAAACCCTTCGCACCTTGTATATCCATAGCCGTTTTCCCTACGTGTTTGTATGGTTGAAGACAATTTTTTTTTTTTTTTGCCAGCGGTATGGTTTACGGCATTTAATACTCTGTCCAATTGCTAATATGAAAGTTAGTTAGAGATTGAATTTGGTTCTAAAGATATTATTACAATATATTTACCTCCCATTTTTATTTATTTTTTCCAAACTATTTGCATAACATGTATAAACCAATAAATAATCCAATGTTATATATGAGTGTGCTAGGGATATCAAATTGCATTTATTATAATTAACTAATTCATTTTTTTTTATTAAAAATAATGAAATAGCTCTTACATTAAAAACGGAAAGAAGGATATAATTGGGAAAGAGGAAATGGATAGTGATTCTATTCTCCTGCTTGGACTTGAACAAACTCAACATAAATGTAATCATTTAATCACGCGCAGCTTAGCATAATAATATAAACTTTTTATTATTGTAAAAATTACTAATAGGGTATTAACATAATTAACTCTCTAGCAAAAAATTAACGTAATTAGCTGTATGTAATTAATTATGTCGTAAAAAATTTCTTATTATTTCCCAAACTATATCAAACTTTCTTTATAATCACTTTTATTTTTGCCTTTTGAATGGCAGAAGGTGTATGCATAAGTCATGATAAGTAACACAGTGATGAGAAGAAAAAATCGTCCTCAAGGAAATCTATTAATCTATCTATCTATTAATATATAAAAATAGAGTACAAAGTAGGAGTTGCTGGCAGGTCAACATGTGATGTCACCAATGTGTAGATAAAATGGTCTTCATTTTTAAATATTTTTAAAAGTCACATTTCTACCCATGTTTCCCTATTCATGCATTTACAAAATTTAAAACTTAAAACATAATCTATCTCATGATTATTTGGTGGTTGGTTACAAAATAAGAGTTGCTTGCAGCCCGACACGTGATGTCACCAATGCATAGATAAATAGTCTTCATTTATTTAGTTTTATCTTTTGCTTATAAAAGTAGAGACCAAAACATGCTCACATCATACCATGTGGCATGCTCTCCTCACAGATAAATACATGATAGTATGGTTTTTTAATGGGAGAAATTTACTGATATTTTGAATTTTGATCACTAGAACACGTTATTCCAGATTTTATGAGTTTGTTATGTGCAGTTCTTTTATTCCAATTAAGAAATATTTCTAGTTTGAAATTAAATTCAACAATAAAAAAAACGGCTCTTAATATTTCAAATTTTTTTGGGTGATATTAATATTTCTAATTTTAAATTAAAATTAATAGCTCATAAAAAGTGGTTGTTCATTCACCCAATTAAATCATTTTAAATTTACAAATATATTTATCACTGCACCCACATTGTTTCTTATTCCGAGGCTTTGTTCCGGGCAATTTCTAATTTCAAATTAATATTTCCTATTTTAAATAAAATTTAATTAATAATTCAAATTTTAGATTAAAATTAACATTTCACAAAAAGCGGCTGTTGTTTGAATTAATTAATGGGTTAAAATAAAATTTCAGTGGCAGTTATTCACGAATACGCATTAGCCAGACTTTCTCACTTTGCATATTTTTCGGTTTTCAAATTTTTTCTTTGGCAATTATACTTTGGAGGTTGCTTTAAGTGGTGTTGAGGTTGGTTTCCACTTGGCCGTAAGGTTTGCAATAATCAACCTTTTTGACAGTAACAACCCATGGTCGTAGGTGTTGGTTGTGCTTGTGAGTTTGTGGCTATATATATGTGTGGTGGTTAGAAGAAACTAGTTTACGGTAGTTTTTCGGGCAATTCGTTCAGTCTCGACCTCTCTAATTCTATGTAGTCAATGATGACAACATCGAAATTTTCATTCCACTGATTTGGGTAAAGGAGATTGGTCTTGGGTATGAAGGAGGAAATCTCTTCTCAGTTTGAAATCCCGATATGTACTTGTCTATTCCCTTCTAATTATTTTCATTCTTGACCTCACCCATCATTAGCTCTTTCAAATCAACAGGTTCATAGGTGAAAGGGCTTCTTTTGCTTATTAGGCTGCTAGGTTCCTTCTTCTTGGTAAATTGGATTATGCTTATGCATCTACAAGATGAAGCAATCCATCCTATTATCGAGTTACCAGGAAATTGATCTGCTGATTTAGTTTTTTGGTTGTGATTCAGGTGTGTGCTTGATTAGTATTATATTATAGATTTTAAATTCTAAGAAGTTTCTTGTCCTGTCCCTCGCTGTTTCAATTTTTTCTACCATGCACCTCGAGGTGAAGCATGTATATTTAAATTCTGGAAAATAAAAAAAAATGATAGATGGACCCAGTGAGTGACCATCCTTTGGAATCTGGTTTCGTCAAAGTATTATGAAATTATATCTACTGCAATCACTGTGAGATTTTATAACTACAAGAATCTATCTTTCATCAATCAGTTGTCTCTGTCCAAGATTCATTTACTGATGCTTGTCATTTTCTACATGTGAAAGATCTAACAAGATAGTTAGAAGTCCTTATTACATGACTCCTGAGGTACTAAAATGAAACTAGTCGTATTGGGAAGGTTAGTTTTATTTGTCTTGAATATACCCTGTGCCTGTAGAGGCACCTAACTAGTTTATGTAAAAATGAAGACCAAACAACATACTAAGTGAATTCAATTAAGTTGAACCAAGAAAAATTTTTGATGAGTAGTTAACTTCAAGGATTAAAAGTGAACCAACATTGTTTATCCGTTTTGTATATCATAACCTTCAATTTATTTCCTCTCATAGATGTTTTAATTTTAATGAAAATAATTGTTACTCAAACATTTAAAAAGTACTTGTAAATATCAAGTCAAGAACAAGTGTTTAATTCTATTAATAGCTCAATTTCTCGTTACAATTAATAAAATTCAATTTTAAGCCCCAACCCTAATGTGACCATGCAAAGCTGGCAAATATATCTTTGTACCAACAAAACCACCATTCAACATGCAAACTTTAAGTTCTTACAATTTGATCCAAGTTGTACACTCAATTTAATTCTCTCAAGTATCAATCAAATGAATAAAATATCTAAATAGTGATCAAACACTTAGAAACATTAAATAAAGAATACAATATATATCATTAAGCACAAAAAGAGAGGAGTGATCAAGAGTTAATCTATACAAAGGTTCAGAATAAATCTAGGGCAAAGTATTTAGCTACTCATAATCAGCCGCAAGCCATAACTACAAGGAAAAATTATAGCCATAGCAAATTAAAAGAGAGGAAAGGGAGGAGAAGTAGAAAAACCAAAAAAATGAAGTTTCAAATCTCTTCCAAATCTTAATCCCTTGCTCCAAGCTTTTCAAGCACCCAAACTTTAGCACACAAAACCCTCAAGAATGCCCAAGAAGTGCAGAATGATGTCCGAGGTCGAAATGTGGCCTTAAAACCTAGGCTTTAGTTGAGTTGTGCATTTTGCTGTTAGTGAGTGCACCACAACAAGTTTTGCATCGTAGATGAGTTTGCCTCTATTTGAGTTGGGTTGTAGGTAGGTTAAAGTACCACTACAAAAAAAACAGGATATTATTGACAGAATTTAGCAACGGAATTTTATTCCGTGGGTAATCCCTCACAAATTCCGTCACTAAAATTAGCGACGAAATTTAGTGACAGAAAATTTCCGTCCCTAAATTAGTGAAGGATTAGTGACAGAATCTTATTATGTCACTAAATTAGAGACAAACTAGTGACAGAATTTTATTCCGTCACTGATAACCTCTCAAAATTCTTACTTATTCAGCTTATTTTAGCTCCTTTTTATATGTTTTGGAAGTTACTTGTATAGGAAAAAGCCTAAAGCAAGCAAGGAAGAGAGATTATAAGGGGAGGAGCTTAAAAAAGGACAAACCGCCGTAGTGCATGAAGGCAAACGCCACGACAGCTTAGATAGAAAGTAAGGGAAGCAATTCTGTGTAAGGTGCCGTGGCGCCTAATCACATCCGCCGCGACGCCCTCATCTGACCCAAGTGATACCTATTCTGTGTAATGTGCCATGGCGCCTGATCACATCCGTCGTGGCACCCAACTCTTTACAAGTGATACCCATTCTGCGATATCTGCCACGACGGATTACCATATCGGCCGTGGTGCCTGACCCCTCCCAGCTATGCGTTTTATGCTGTAACTTAAAAATTAGGGTTGATATGTTGGAAAACTCACGTTTTCTGGGGACACTTAGCAGCGATTTTGGAGGTTTGCTTTGCTAGGGTTTAGAGTTTTGGAGGTTTGAGATCTTTGGGCTTGAAGCTAGAAGAGATTTGAAGCTTTTTCCTTGATTTTTCTAAGTTTTCATCTTCTTCCCTTCTTGTTTCTGTAATGACTACTAGCTATTCTTATAGTTGTAGCTTTTTACTAAACATGTATAGCTAAGTTAGTTTTTCTAGGGTTATTTTGATCTATTGTATGGATTAAGACTTGGTTTAATTATCTCTTTAGTGTTAATGATAATGTTCAATTGTTTTTACCTTGAGCTTAATGCTTCCTTGTGAATGGCCATCATTTGGATTGTTTTGTTGATTGGTTAAAGCTTGAGAAAGTTAAATTAATCTGTAAACTTTGGTAAAAAGGTGCTAGTTCAGAAATTTAACTAAGTAAATAGACGGTTTGTTGATAGAATAGAGATGTATCTGTTAACCTAGCATAGCCTAAAAGGGGTTTTGGTTTTCAAAGTGCAACCTTTTCAAACAAATGCAAGAGATTGCTATGTTTTATTGTGATTGCAAAAATTTGGTTTTGACTTAAGAAAGCTTAATCAATTCTGCAAACCCTGGTTAACTAAACTTATTGTTAACTACTACTTGAGAAGTGATTAATTCAGTTTTATGAAGTATTTTAGTGAAAAATGACCCTAGTCCCTTATTTGTCTCAAAGTCAAGTTGATCTCAGATTGATTTAAATCATTGTTTTCCTAATTTTATTTCATAAACTCTTTTACAACTTTTGTTTTACTTAACCTGATCAACAACATAATTATGATTTTTAACTCATCTAGCCTTAGTCTCTGAGGGAACGATACTTTTTATATTACTTACAACCCGTCGGCTTGCAGTTAACCTATTCGGTGAACAGTCACTAAATTCTATCACAAGTCCGTTGCCAATTTTGTTTTAAATGATTAGTGACGGAAATTAGTAATAAAAAAATTCTATCACTAATTTTCGTCACTGATCCGTGACTAACTCTCATTTTGTGAAGGAAATTAGTGATGAAATTTTTCCGTCACTGATTTTCGTTGTAATTCCATTACTAATCCATCACAAAAATATATAATATAAATATATAGTAATTATTTTTTAAACTTATTATTAAAATCAAAATATAATATATCATAATTTTTAAATAATATATTATATAAAAATTAAAAATACAAATATTATAGGAGAAAATAAAAATATATAATATACTTATTATTTTGTTAAACATTTGAATAAAAATATAAATTATTAGAAATTTTTTACTAAAATAAAAAAATTAAATTCAAATAAATAATGATATATTAAATTATATAATATATATTAAATTATGTATATAATATTTATTATATATATATTTGTATTTGTTATTAGAAATATTATATATATTTATTTTTGTATAAGAATTTCGCAGGTACTTCTCAACTTAACTAGCAAAGGTTTCAGCACACATGCAAGAGGTCTTAGGTTTGAACCAACACTTCTTCACAAATTGGCTGAATTTGTGATGTGGCGATCATGTGGACAAGGCAATGACGTGACGGCTCATAATGATGTACACATGGCGATGATGTGGCTATTATGATGACATGGCTGCACTGGGGAGAGGGGGAGTTGAGGTGGCATCTAGTGATGACATAGCGGATTACAATGATGGACACGTGGCGATGACATGGATGAAGAGATAACGTGGTGACATGGAAGAGAGATGGAGGAGTTGGTGACGTCGCAGCCATTTATGATGTGGCGGCTCATAGTGATGGACATGTTGCGATGATGTGGATGAAAGGATGACATGGTGGCATGAGAGAGAGAGAGAGAGAGAGAGAGGAGAATGTGAGGTGGCAACTGGTGATGAGGTAGCAGTCACATACATGACACGTGATGGCAGTTAATGGTTGCCATGTGGTATTTTAAATTTACAAAATAAAAAAAATTTAGCGACGGATTAGTGACAGAAATTTCTATCACAACTTTGTGACGGAATTTTCCATCACAAATCCATCATTATTTTGTGACAGAATTTTTTTAGGATATCCATCACTAATTAGCAACGGATTAGTGATGAAAAATTTCCATCACTAATTTCCATCACAAATCTGTCAGTAATCTGTCACTAATTAGTGACGAATATCTCATAAAAAGTCTGTCACAAAATAGTGATGGATTTGTGACGAAAAATTCAGTCACAAAGTTGTGACGGAAATTTCCGTCACTAATCTTTAGCTAATTTTGATTAGTGACGAAAATTCCGACACTAAATTCTATCGCTAATTTGATTTTTTTTGTAGTGTACACTACAACACATTTTACTTCTAGAAAATTAAGTTCTTCTACCTTAAATAAAATAAGGATTTCGATCCATGTTTTGGCCTCTAACGATTCTTCTTTGATCTCCATAATGTATTCATGAAACAACCTTGATCCTCAAATGCTTTGAAAGGCTTTCAGAGTGGCTTGATATTTAATTCTTATATCAAAATATGCTTTGCAATAGAGTAACTCCATAAGCTCATAAATAACAAGGATTAAATTTCTCCAAGAGTAAGTTGAGATACTTCTCTTTGGAGTGAAGCAATCATACGATGAAGTTTTGGTTGGAGTTTTTCAGGTAAGGAGGCAATGATGTGCAACCAATAAACATCATGCATATTTTCCTATATTTGAGTATTCAATATATGCACAAATGCACCAAGAAATATCAAAAGCTTAAGAAAAATGTATTGAAATGGTATGAAAATTTAGAGGTTAACAAAAGGAAATGATGCTTCTTTCTTTACGATCACTTCAATTTTGCACATGAATAGATTTCACCCTAGCTAGTTTGTTTTTTGCCCGTTAAAAGCACATGAATAGATTTCACCCTAGTTTTATTCTTTAATTTTTTACCCTAGTCATTCAGGTTGTGTTTATCTTCAACGTGAATAATACTAGTACCACTTCAGTCCTAAATAAAAGTCACTTGCAGGGAGAAGTTTTGTTCCTCAATGTAAATCACTTGTAGCATATTTAGTGCTTGTTCTAATTTTATCCTTATTTAATGCTCATTATAAAGAGAGAAAGAATGGAAAAATATGAAAATGATTTCTAAATGTAGAGATTGAGGGAAAAACTTTAATTAATGAGAATAAAATTGAAAAATTTTGTCAATTTAATAGATTTCTTGTTAAGAGAAAATGTGCTAAAAGTGACTTATATTAAGAGTTGAAGTAGTATAATTTCCTTTTGCTTGCCAACTAGCAAACAAAAAGAGGAGAATTGCAATAAGATCCCAAAGAAGAAACATATTTACAAAAAACGTCATAACAACTTAATAGGTTGTAATGACAAGTTCTAAAATAAAAAATGATAATAAATTTCAACTACTCACTTGTCATTGAGACGTTTTAATAATTATCTTTTTGAGACTTTGTTGTAATTCTCCCAACAAAAAGTTCTGAGGTAGATGGTTTGCAGTAACCAGTAAGTATTGTCTCTGCAATGCCAGAAGTCAGCAGCTGATCCGGCTTCTCTCCCTTATCCCTTCCCATATGCTATCGTCCTCTACTTGAAACTACACCATTTTGGTGTAGTTTAGATGAGGTGGCACCTTTTTTTTCCCAAACAAGTATGTAGTATCTTGAAGTATTTTTTTAATACTACTTAGTATCCTGAAATATTTTTAATATCACACAGTATTCTAAAATAATTTTTGGCCCAGTCAGAGCCCTACAATATTTTTTTTCTGTGAAATACAGTATTTGGCTTCTAGCACATTGAAATATTTTTTTGAGTACCATGTAGTATCCTGAACTAATTTTTAGTACCACTCAGAGTTCTAAAATAATCTTTGATCCAATCAGAGCCCTAAAATATTTTTTCTATAACACCTAGTATCTGGTTTCCAGCACATTAAAGTATTTTTTTAGTACCATGCAGTATTCTGAATTTTTTTTTCAATACCACCCAATATTCTAAAATAATGTTTAGTCTAGTCAAAGCCCTAAAATATTTTTTTTTTGTAACACCAAGTATCTAACTTCTAGCACATCAAAATATTTTTTAATAACACCCAGTATCCTAAATTAATCTTTAGTGCATTCAATACTCTAAAAAATTGCACAAAAAGTATTTCAAGAAACAAAGTGCTAATTAAAAAATTTCTCCGGATATTACATGGTACTAAACAAAAAAACTTCAGCGTGTTAGAAGCCTTATACTAGGTGTCAAAGAGAAAATATTTCAATACTCTGACGGGAAGCAAATTATTTTAGAATACTGGCTTATGCTGTAAAAATATTTTAAGATGCTAAGTAATATTAAAAAATATTTTAAAATATTAGATACTTATTTGCAAAAAAAGAAAAAGCACCAGCTCACCTAAACTACACCAAAACGTTGTAGTTTCAGGCAAAAGACGGCAGCGGATGGGAAGGGATGAAGGAGAGAAGCCGCACCGCTTTTTAACTCCCCAACCATGAGTAATAAAGCAATTCAACCACTTGATGTCCTGTAATTCATAATGACCATACCGTACTAGCATACTGTTCCAGAACTATTAACGTCGTTTTTGGGGAGTTGGTTGATTTTTTGGGAAAATTGAAAATAAATCTCTCGTTGAGAATTTAGTTGGTAAATAATACATAGGCACTTTGTGCATGTTAACTTTCTCAGTGTGCAATTTAACTTCCTTTATGTGCAATTCATCTTCTCCATTGTATAATTATATTTTCTTGTGTCACATCTTCTTTTTGTGCAACTGAATATTTCCATCTTCTCTTTTGTACAAGTTATCATCCTTATATGTAAACTAATCTCTTGTATCTATCTACTTATAATATGAAATCCCATAATACCCGATTGAGGGAAACGGGTTATGGGGTTTGCGGGTCCATATCCTGTGGTCCAGTGACAACCCGGCATTGGTCTGCCCATGTGATTTCCTCAGTGACCGCAGCTTCCTCCTCACGCATCACCTCATCATGGCTCTCTGCTTTCATATCTTTAGGTGGAGCAAGTCAAAAACAAGGAGCATTGGAATGAGTCAATCGCAAAGAGACAACGATGCGCTGCTCACTTTTACATTGCGTAGTATTTGTGTATCATGCAATGGCCCTTTCAATATCCTTTTCCTCGTCATATTTGGAATCCATTACGCACAGTCCCACCACGATCTTCACACAGTGAAGATTACAGAGAGTTCGCACATTTAGAGATTGGCGAGTTGCGGGTCAGCGAAGAAGCAGGGATCATCTTCGCAAATCTGCAACTGAAGCCCCAAGCAAGCGCCCACTCCCAACACTAGCCCCGTGTAACTCACTAGCCACCATCGTCACACAATAAGCCATGAGATCTGAGAAGGGATTTCGAATTCAGAGTCGAAGCCAGTCGAAGAAGGTGAAGTCACTATTCTTCTCAGTTCTTAGAGATGGTGAGCAAGTACAGATTTTGTTTCCTTTTTTTTTTTTATGCAACTCTAAGATGCTCCGAGTTTTCGAATAACAGAACCACAGTTGTGTTTGCTACCTCCTTACTATCTCAACAAAGCCAGTTACGCAACATGCCAATGCTAATGTGGGTGCAGGATATTGATACAAATTTAAACTTAAAAACTTTTGATTTGTTTGTCATCCAAAAATTTTGACATATATTCAGCATTAATAAGAATGCAAAAGAATTTTGGCCTAAGCTTTGATCTGGATTCCAAGTGACCTTCAAATCAAATGTACCAAATTTCTTATAAATGAACCTGTTATTGCTTTATCTATCATTAGATTAAATATTCCTCTTTTCTTTTTGATCTGGTTGGTATGCTCTTGCTTCATTTTCTGAAATTCCATTTGGCAAAATCGATTTCGTGTATGCTTTGGATGACATATATTTTGATTCCACATTTAAAATTACATCTTCTAATTCCACCAGTAACTTATTAATTAATTAACAATTAATATATTTGAGATTTCAGTTTCACCGTTACTACTAATATATTAGTGTGGCTGCTGAATTCCATCAGTTACGTCTCTTTGATATCCGTTAGATAACACTTAATAATTAGGCCCTCCTTAGTGTTGCTAACTTAAATTCTTTGGTCTGCTTAATCATTGTATGCATTTCATCATATTTAAATTCTCACAGCCCTACATCTATCATAACCTTGAAGTTCCCATAACTTGAAGTTCAACCATCAGGTACATTTCCTCACTTGAAGTTCTATCATAACCTTTTATTTTTTTGTTGTCAATTTTGAATTCATATGAATACACTTCTTGTGCCAGCTTCTAATATAAATCTTAGAAAATGCAACAAAATATCCTGTACGGACTGAGTGGTTTGATTAAAGGCAGATAAATTTTGCTCCGGTTAGTGGTTCTAATAAGCCAAATGTGTAACATAAAATGTGGAAACTTTTCTAGAATATGGCATTAAATGGTTTCTTATACAGGAAAGGAGTCAAATGCTTAAATGAGATAACAATGAGATTATGTATAGGTGTTTTATTAAGGGAATATTATCCTAGGTACATGATCGTTGTTGCTGTTATAACTGGGATTTTCCTAGATGATTATTGTAGAAGATTGAATTGTTTGGTGTACATTATAATATTAGAAAACTATTTAAAACGATTAAATAATACTTGAAGATTCTAAAATGATGGGTTCAGTTCTGCATTTCGCTGTATAGTGGAGGTTGGCTTACTTCTCTTTATGGGCATTGCATAGAAATGTTACAAAGTAACGGATACAGCATGAGTGTGCGCGTTTGTGATGCTTTGGGCCTCATGAAAATTTGTAGTTGAAGCTAAAGATACAATATCCCTACTGTTTAGTGCTTTTTTAAGTAGTAATGCACACTACAAAGTGTCAAAATGATGGTTAAGGCAGTGCTGATGGAGTCGAACTATAATGTTAAGCATGCCAAAACTTTATTATGATGATCAAAATTCTTTGTTACTTGCTGAAGGATTTTCTCGATTAGTTAATGGATATGAATGGGTTATACAAGTGTTGTTGATACTTAAAAGAAGTACTATAATGTTAAGCATGCCAAAACTTTATTGTGATGACCAAAATTCTTTGTTACTTGCTGAAGGTTTTTCTGGATTAAATGGCATTGCTTGAAACTCTACCAAGATTTTATGCTTTGTTAGTTTTTTGGCTAATGTTTGGGAAGCTGAAAAGTTAGTTTGAATCTTGCTCCCTTAACTAAATTATGATGAATTAAATAGCATGAAAAATGTAAGAAAAAGAGGAGGTTTTAGAGCCGCCTAGAATATAAAGATAAAATATAAAATGTTTGCCTAAGATGGTATTGGTGAGATGCTAAAACAATTTAAGACACTTTTTCTTTATAGTTTAATGTCCATTTGCCTTTAATTTTATCCCCCAGGAAAAAACCACCTTTTGGTACATTTGATATATTGAAGCCTTAGGATACCATGCAAACTGAAATAAAATAACCATGGGGCTGCTAATAGTTATGCTAAAATCAAACATTATTAGTACTTAAAACTGTAAATTCAACGGTTAATGGGGATTTGACAAGTATTCAAAATTCTGTGATGTGTCTCCTTTATTGAAATCTCCCAATCTAAGCCTTTGACACTTTGCTTGTCTATTTATTTTGTGCCATGTATATACCATGTATTTTGTGTAATTTATATGTTATGTTATTTAGTGCATTACTACATTAAACTTGTATTTGTTGTAGCTTTGTCAGCGGGTGCCAATTATACCATCATCATAGCATGGCAAGCACCGATCGGGACATGATAAAAGATATCAATAATATTAAAGAGACTTGGACAATTGTTGCTCGAGTTCTTAGGAAGTGGGTTTCCTATAAGAAGGCTCCACCGTATGCTCCTTGGAGGATTAGAATGCTCCTTGTAGATGAGCAGGCGAGTTAACGTTTGTTATTGACTATTTATTTAAGATAAATAACACTCTTAAATGACAACACAAAATTTGAATAGGGTTCAAGAATAGAAGGTTTTGCAACACAAAAGGGCTTGATTGAGCGGTACAAGAATGATCTTAAAGAGGGTAGAGTGTACCACTGTGAAAACTTTCAGATAGTTGGCAATGATGACAAGTACAAAGTGACATCACATTCTTGGAGGCTTAAGTTCCACAACACAACATACTTTGAAGAATTGGATTTGCCCATTCCCAAAGAGTCTTTCAACTTCATCCCCATCAAGGATATTGCGGAATACACTGCAAAGAATGAAGGATTTATTGGTTAATATATAAACATTTCATTTAAGTTCTCTTTTCAAAGTCTAATTTTTCACTGCAATTAAAATTATAACATCATATATTCTTTGTGTAGATGTCATCGGCTTCCTCCAGGCACTTGGGGATTTGAAAGACTTCAAAAACAAATTTGGAACTTCGAAAACAATCACCCTGACTCTCTCTAATCAATAGTAACAACCTTGATTGTCATCATTTTATCTTCTTATTACTGTCATTCTCTAATTCTGACTAAAGTTGCAACATATTTCCTACAGTGAGAGCGCAATAAAGGTGGTATTGTTTGGTAACTGCGCGGTCAACACATATAATAGCAAGCCTCAAGGATTGGAGCATCCTATTATTGTGGTGGTCAGATTTGGAAGGTTAAACAAGCAACAAGGTACAACAAACATATTTACTTTTAAACAAAAATCAATTTCATGACCTTAACACTTTGATTGGCACATTATTAGCGTATGGGCATATTAGCAACGTGTTTGAAGCAACTAAAGTTTTGTTCAACCCTAACATTCCTGAGGCCCATGACCTACTTCAAAGGTGAAGCCCCATGAAAAGATTTTCCACCAATACATATTTACTATTCATAAATATTTATTGATGTTTGTAGTGACTGAAAAATCTTAATCATTTTTATTGTTGTTGTTGCTAGCCTTGACGAAATACCTGAAGGTCGGCAGCGTTTCTCTCAACTTTCCAGTGCAGATTACCGAGTTGTAGACAATGGGTCAATGTTAACATTTCCAATAAGAATACATGTGGATGAACTCTCCACAATTACTGAGGTACCATGATGTCTCTTAACAATATTTAATAGTTAATTAATTTGGAAATTATTATTATCTCGATGTGCATTATAGTTAATAAAATTAAGATATAATTGTGCACATCTAATCCATGTTTTTCCAGATTTTTCATGGTTTCATAAACTCCTAATACTAAAATTCACGTTACATCTCACATCTGAATGCAAAATATTATTTATGTTCTTGACAAACCAAGGAAGAATGATTTTTGCTATACTACATATATTTTTATATATGCTTCTTATTGATATGTATGTCTGTGCTGCTTATTTGTTTCCTACCTTGATTACATATATATGTCGGTAATTTTGTTATATGTTCTGTATATGTTTGGTCCATATAAGATTTTACATATATTTTGCTAACAAACATAAATTATAATGTATATTTTTTGCTCCATGTCAAGATCATTAAATCTTAGCTTCCTTGTTTCTCAGATGTCGTTTTTCTTTTATCTTAGTTATCATAAGATTTTTATTGACAACATTCGTTCTTTGAAAATAGCTGTGTGAAGTTGTAACCAAGGTTTGCATCCAAAAGATTGAGATTGCTTACGACTGGACCTATTATGGGTGCTCATGCGATCGCAAACCTGTATATGAAAATGACAAACTAAAATGCAAAAGCTGTACGAATGATGTGTTGACTATTGAGCCCAAGTAAGATTATATGTAAATCTCTTTACAAAATGAGCAAACGTCTACACTATTTATGTTCTAACCAATGAAAAATGAAAATGTAGCTGAAATACTATTTCATATTGTTTCATAGATTTAAGCTCCATTACACAGTGTTTGATTCAACGGGCATATGTTCAATCATATTTTTCAATCGTCTTACTTGTGATTTGATTGGCTTCTCAGCTGAGCAGTTGAGGACAAAGGTAGCAAAGGTATGACTCTTAAATTGCACTTCTTCAACTAAACACTCGTGTTATAACCTTTGTACTTTCCCAACCTGTTCCATTTTAGGACAAAAACCCAGGTTCTTTTCCCAAAGAATTGAGCAATTGTATGGGGAAAGAAATGATTGTCAAGCTAAAGATCAAAGAAAGCAATATTAGGTATCGAAATAGCAGTATGGGTGTTATCCAGTTCTCTACTGATAAAAAGATGCTGGAAAACTTTGCGTACTCTGCTACCAAGGTATTCAAATAACTCTTCCTCATCATATCTCAGTACTCAATGTTAAAATCTAACATGTTAGAGCTCCTTCACACAATTATGTAGGGAAGTCAACCTAATGAATCTGAGAATATCACTCATGAGAAGGCTACAGTCGACACTTCATCATCACAACCAACAACATTGTTGTCATGTGGCATGCTGGATGTGGATAATGATCTCTTAAGATCTCAATTGCATGGCTCTCCGAACACATTGTCTAAGCGTAAAAAAAATCCACCTGATTCATCAATTGACGATGACGAGACGAGATTGTCTGCCGACGCAACTACAAAGTCCAGCTACGTGAAGCCCTTGAAGAACATAAAAAAGGAGAAGGAAGATAAAGATTGATTTCTCAGCCCTCTCAGTGGTGATATTATCAGATCTTAATTTGATTGCGCAATTTTTTTTTACTTGATAGCCATATTACTGCTTCACGTAAAAGACCTACCATTGAAATAATGTTTCAGTATTGATGCTTTTGAAGTTCATCTATAAATCTTTCATCATCTTTTATATATAATTTATATATACCTCACATGAATACCAAAACTTGCAGCATTTTCAACTGCTCGGCATATATTTACATATGACATTTTTTATGCTCACTAAGTTTTAGGAATATTTTATTACTATCAAAATTGATTAATTTGGAATGCATTATTGTTTGAAATTAGATGAGGTTATAGATAAGTAATTAAATTTTAATATAATTTTTACTTTCTAATTTGATCTCTCCCAAGACCTGTAAAGTTTTAATGAATTCCCAACACTAACTTAAATGTTTAATTTTTCCAAGAGTCATATTTATGTAATTTAATTTAACAGTTTTAGTAAGACTCTAATTCGATTTAATTGTTAAATTTGTTTAGAGAAGCTAGATTGCATTTTGCTCCAACTAATGAATCTTTAAAATAACAAAATCAATAATAATATGTTTAAATATACAAAACTAGATATTGTTCATATCTATCTAATTTATATATTACTCAATAGACTAATTCAATTTCCACCATTTGTTACTATTACTATTACTCATTAATATTGATCATTAATTAACAAGTCGAAACATATCATTTTTTAATATATTAACAATAATTCATTGATAATTAATGCATAACTTATTTGGGGAAAAAAGGACAAGCTATTGGATTGTTTTTAGATTGTCAATTGTGGCTCTCTATTTGTGTAATAAACTATTTTAATTGAAAAACAGATATATTTCACTAATCTGATCAGGGAAAAAATTCTTATTCTTTATGTCCTTAATATAAAACTCAATGAACTAATTTGAGTATATCAACGATCTTAGTTAAATTATTGGTTAATATGGTATATTTTTCCCTCAAATAATCTAAGCATCTTCCTTAATTTCGTGCAATTTTTCCCTAATTGAAAAGAAAGATAAAGTGTGATTTCTCAGCTCTCTCAGTAGTGACATTGTTTGCTGCAAGCAAACATTTATGTTGTTAAAGACATTGTATCACAAACATTAGTTACAGGGTACGATTTAATTACAAGGCACCATTTCAGTGTAATAGATCAAATTCGAATGAATGCATTAAAATCAAATGAATTAAGGAATTCGAATAATAAAGGTCCAAAGTATTATTATTTAGATATACCTCACATGAAGAACAACGGTCACAACATTTATAACTATTGGACATATATTTTAATATTTTATTCCATATACTCATTAAATTTTTGCAATATTCTTTGCTATCAAATTATTTATCAATTTTTTACTCTGTTTATATTTTCTACGGGATATTTCTATAAAATTCATCTATGCATTCATCAACTTCACAATCAATTATCAATTAATTACTTTGGAATTTATTACTATTTCAATTTGGATTACAAAAACATTGATGCGTTACATTTCCACACTGATGATTAATGCATTCATAAATGAGATAAGTCTTATTCCAAATATAATAGTATCATGAAGAAACGTCACTGATAATTTTCCGGGCAAAAATAATATGATGAACATTGCAGCCTAGACTTGTGTCAGTTTCCAATTACATATTATTTGCCAATCCTAATGCGCCTGTATATCCACGGTTAGCACAAGGGAGATCTAGGGATGAAGTCAGTTCATCTTAATTATAACACACTCAGAAAAGACACTCTATTGTTGAGGCATCGCCATCTTACATTATGCATTTAGAACTGATGCCATGGTATTCCTGAACATCCTAAATTACTGTCAACATTGCTCCGTTTGCTGAAAATGTGAACTTCAGCAAGAACCACCTTTTGAGATTTTCCCCCTATTGCAAATGACGGTTACCTACATCAATTATTAACAAGGCTTGTGCCATAGCATCACCTTGGGAACAGGTTTCATTTCAAAATGCAATTATTTAATTACACCCATAGTTAGGAAAAATAAATGTATACCAAATATCAAAGCAGGTAGAGAGAATGATCAGATAGAGCTAATACAAGCATGCCATCATCCAAGCATAACTGACCCAATCAACAGTCAATATTAAAGGACCTCGTCCGGTACAATGTAACAGCCAGCTTAGTCCGTTCATTACTGCACAAACTGAATCACACAAGGTATTGAATGACCCAATTAGCAATCAATAATTGAGGGGCAAATAACACTATTGAGGAATGCAATGCGATTAACATATTGTCGTGAGCTTTACCATCTTGTGCCCACACAATTAACCTCTCTTCGCATCAAATTTACTTTTTACTCATCACACAATCCACTGCCGGCATGGACAAAACCGCATCCAGCATCAACCTTCAAAGCTCTAAACAAGGCAAGTTTTCCTTTACATATCATGTTGTATGTTAGTTGTTTTCTCTCTGTCCTATTACTATGGCAAAATTATATCCATCAATCAAAGGACTCATGACTCTATTTAACAGTGGAATGGTAGTTCATAGAGATGATGCCATATAGACCATATACGTCAAATCTTATTTTCTTTAAATATATATATGTGTGTATATGGACAACGAATGTGTATATACACATGAACCACAAAAATATTATAATGGAAAATATTAGTTACTTCTCCTTTGTGCTATTTCTAGAAACATCTTGTGCTAATGACTGAAATAAACAATTCAGTAACAGATCATCCAAATCATTATATACAAGAGTCAACTCTGCACAAATCAAAGAAAAGACGGTTTCCAGACACAACCAATGAAGATGCTAGCGTTAATCCCATCCTCGATTAGCATATCATAATAGGTACTTCACTCTTCTCAAATAAATTTAGCGTGTCATTAATTCCTATAGTGGCTAGGATAAAGTTATTTCCGTAGAAGTATAGCAACTTTATCTTCATTGTGATACTACAAATATACCGGACAAAAGTGTTTCACCCCTCAATTTTGTAGCGTAGTTAATTTAATATAATACTACACAGATCCAGTTTGTGGTTCTAATTATGCCTCCAACATTTACTAATTTTGAAAAAAATATACATATACACTCTCGGGAAATAAATCTGTAGCCGCATTATTAATCAGTACGCTATATAATTAGGAAAAAAGGGCTCCGATGGGAAGTATTTGAATTTAAGGTTAGAGAAGTGGGATAATTGCATTTACATTTAACGTTCATTTTCAACCTCATGCCATTGTAATATGAATTATGTTCTAATGGCATGGCCAAAAATATAAGAGACATTACGATTTATTACAATATATTATTTAAAAGGTATGAAAGGTATGAATAATAATACTTATTATTCATTAAATAGAAATTTAATTTGACGGAAAGAATTAGCAGAACATAAGTTAAACAAACAGGGTAATTTCTAAACAAAAATACTCCATTAAAAAAATAACAAATCAAAGCCGTGGCACCATTTTAGACGAATCAAGAACGTGACTTCTTTCAAAATGAAGCAATGTTTTTTTGGGTTTTATATTCTTCATGTCTTCATTCACTTAAAAATTCTTAACAAATCTTCTTTTTACAAAATATTGACGATTTCGTGTGATTCGCCAAATTTTTGCCCATTAAATTCAGATTGCTATATTTTTATTTCTGCTTCTTTTCTAACATTAATTTTGGCTGTGCACATTTCTTTGCAAATTATGATCCAAAGAGTTTGTCGTTCCTCTCAAAATGTGTTCATTTTATTATTATTATAATATAATATAATTACCATGCTTATTTTCAAATTCATCCAATATGATTCGCTTAAACAGTCATGAATAAATTACCGTGAAAATTAACACAAACCACAGAGAGTGTATTGCCCCAAGTCAATAGGCAGCAAGGAACACCAATCTCTCCAAATATTCGATCACTACATATTTACATAGATTAGCCCGAGATCGCATCCAGCAAATCATAAGTCCATAATGTAGCAATGATGCAACCAAGAGAAACTGTTGACTGAAACCCGTCGACACCATCCGTGCAACGCACGGGGAAAAGTCCTAGTTCAAATAATATTTGGTGTAAACTATCTTCTCTACGTGCAACTCCATTTCACTTGTGTACATTTTATCTTCCTCTATGCAACTCATCATCCTAGGAATCATTTGCCAATTAATTTTCTAAGAGGGATTTATCCCACTTTTTCCATTTTTTTCCTTTTTATGAATAATAAAACGGAAACTTTGTTCACAATCGAAGGTAAAAAATACAGAGATCAAAGGAAAAAAATCAGTAATTTCATGACTTTGTTTAATTAGTTAGATTTTACATTCTCTACATGCAAAAGCTGTGAAAACAATCTAAAATTTTGATGGTCTCATCAATGGTATCTTGAAAGGAATGATTATTGGCTTGATTCAAGAGAAAAAGGTTGATGGCTCCTGCCCAATCGCAATATGCTTCCACTTCCCTAATTCGCAGGTTCCAACAGAGTTCTAGACCATTTGCAACTCCTAGCATCTCAGCTGGCAGGAGGATATATATTCAGTCGGTTTGAGTTCTGTTTCAAGATGATTGTTGCTTTAGGCTTTCAAGAAAATGTAAGGTTTTTTGGACAATATAATTTAATTTCATCCTCCAATAAATGAGGAGTGTTTATTTTAATCATCATAATAATATCACTCTTTTTCAAATTATGATAAGTCTTTTTGAGAAACATTTTCGTTTCATTTTATGTCTTTCTAGAACTTTAAAGAAGTATTTACTCATTGGCAAAAAATAAAAGAAGTATTTACTAATACTATTTTGATATATCCGTGTTTGCTTCAATAACTTTAATTTATTCATCACGTTAACTAAGGATAAAGTTGGTCATGTAGTCAATAGTTTCCGTAGGTTTTTGTCAATTTTTTTCTGATAAGTTGTACTGTGAGTTTTTGATAACTCATTATTTTGAATATCTTGAAAGGATATTTTAAGTGATTTTTGAAGAGTTATCAATACATTTTGAGAAATTTCTAAGAGTTAATTGGAAGATTTGATTTTGAGCATTATTTAGGGGATTTTCTTTGTAAATACCTTAGTTTTAAATAAAGGTAGTAAGTTAATAATAATTTTTAGAATATCTCATTTTATTTAATTTTATCGTATATATTTCAGTTTTATTTTTCTTTTCGTTTTTTTCTTTTCTATTTTATTTTATTTTCTTTTCAGCTTTTCTTTTTTATTTCTGTTAGTCTTTTCTCTTCCATGGCCAAACCACATGCAGCGTTAGAGATCATATGGAAGTTTGAAAGAGAGCTGCGACACCGTTTGGCAGCAGGAGCGGGGGTGCTGTGGAGATAAGACGCACCGTTTTGAAAGACCATTTTGGGAGACCTAGAGGGACGGCTTATCATCGTCTTGGAGGGGGCCGAAACCGGTTGATCGATCGTGATCTTCTTCTTCGTTGGACCCGAGGAGAAACGCCGACTGGTTCGGCGGGGAGGACGACGCTGGTTCTGAATCAGTGGGGTTACAGGAGGAGAGGCGATAGGGCACTGTTCAGCTTGTGTATTTCTCACGCCAATCAAAAGCAAGGAAGGAGAGATCCTGTTGAGCTAGTTCTGGGAGGAGAGGAGAGCCACTGTGATCGTCTTCTTCATTGGAGTTAGGAGTCGACTGGTTTTGAGCAGAGGAGCGCGAGCCGTGATAGGACCTTCGAACTGTGTTTTGTTTCCAATCTTTCTTTCTTTCTATCATGATTTTGAATCTGGATTTAGTTGTTCTCGTGATGGTTCTGTTCAACGTCATGGGTAGCTAGTTGTTTTTACAACCTAGAGTAGCTACGAGGATGCTTAATGTTAAATTGTGGTGACTTAATCTTCTTTTATTTATCTATTTGATGACTGACCACCGTTAAGTGTGAATTTGAGGATTAAAGCTTTCCTTGACAAATAGAATTTTAATCAAACTCTTAGATTAAGTAATATGGGATTAGATTGATAATCTAATATGTGATTAGGATAAAAATATACCTAGTTATCCTGTATAATTGTTGATGTGTGAGACCGAATTATTTAGCTTCTTAGGTGTTTATGTGAGGGATTATATAATTAATTTAAAAGAGAGTTATAAGTGAATCGACAAGTATTTGTTGCTAATTATACTCTAAATTAACAAAATTAGTATTAAAGCTAATTAATTTAGTAAAACAAGGTTTAAAAAGCTAGTAAGGGATTAGTAACTCTAGATTAGTTTTTTTAACATTGGTTTTGATTAATTTGATAAAGCTTTGTTTTGTTTTGTTTTAATTTCTTTTTACTCAATTCAAACGTAATTTTCACAATTTAAACGAAAAGAAGATTTTTATTATCTAATCACTGTTAACTAAGTTTCTTGTGGGATTGACCTTGATTTGCCATTATCTATTTTTATGATCTGTACATTTGCAGCGTCTTAATATTTGGTGGCATTAAACAGAGTATGATTTCAGATATTTCGTATATAATTGGAGACCAAGAAAAGGATCCTGATATGTTGCCAAAATTGGGGGGGGGGGGAAGGCAAAAGAAAACAAACTTGACTTTTTCTTTTTATAAAAATCACACATTTGCATATCTTCTGCAAATGGCTTGGATTTGAATTGATGATTATATATATATATATATATTTGTTTATAAAAGACAAAAAGATATGTGTGTGTGTGTGTGTGAGCAGCAATCGCGGCATATCTTCTGCAAATCTCTACTTTTAGTAATTTTGCACCAAAGTTCTAAACTAGAACAGCATGTTTGACTACTGTTTGTGCCTGTTTGGATTTGTGCAAGATGAATTCTACAATATGCCGTTGTTCGCTGCAGTTATTTTCGATTACGCACAACTTAAAATTATATAAACTCTTTGTTAATTCAACCATTAATCAATAGATGTTGATTAACATAATTATTTTAGCCGTAAGGGTATGAACGTAGTTAGGTGCATGTAATGTAATTACATTACAAAAAGATACTTCCTCCGATCCTAAATATAAGACTCATTTTGTAGTGTAAATTACAACATATTGTGTAGCTTTTCCCATCCCCTGGTATTAACGTAATTCTTGACATGTACGTGAACAAGATATTGTGTAGCTTTTCCTAATTAATATTAATTTTTGAAGGGAAAAATGAACGCCAGACTTTTAGTTATGACTCTTTTAAAGTCGTTAAAAGTCGTTTTTATTTTCGTTTAGCAGCTGGCTGCTTGCTTGCTTCATGCTTTAATGTTTATTAAATTATTATTTCCAATCCAAATTCTGACACAACTCGTTGTGGCTCAATTTCTTAATGGGGGTAAGGTTAATTGCGATGGGTCCCTCCTCGATTTAATCTGATCAATTTTACTCCTGTTGATAAAGAACTTCGTGGGATATGATGGAATCTGGTTGTGTTCTGCCAGTGGATATACTCTGTTTAATTAGAAAGGGTCTGATGGATATACCCGTGCTTGTTCTAAAGATGGGCTGATATACGCATATCAGACTTGGCTAAAAATAAAGGCAGTTGGTTTATTACACATTAAGATTCATGAAGAAAATTTTTATTCAATAGAAACTACATACATATAGCTAAGACATTTGAATTACACACGCAGTTCATGGCCACTTCTTCACCTTCTTGAAGATGCCCCGACCATAAGTAGAAGAAATTACTTCAACAAGAAGAGGGAATTGTAATAATACAAAGAGAGTTATTGGAACACCAGCAAGCATAGCAACAGGAAGAAGAGCCCATGAGCGTGATTGTTTACTTTGCAACATGATCATTACAGTTGCGGAAAAGGCAATCATCATAGTTGCAATGGACAGAAACAATGTAGAAAGACCTATTATCAATTTTCGAGGTAGTGAGTAGAGGAAGTCGTCTTCCGAATAGCGTGAGGTGAGGATTCCTAAAAATGTGAGTACAGAAGTAGTGGAAGAAAACAAGGAAAGTGCATCTGAAATTAAGAAAACTTTAAATAATCTTTTCTCTATAAACATTGGATACCCTGAATTCTGATTGTTTCCTCCCGGAACGGTTAACGCCGCGGCAAACATGATGGTAACAATTAGAGCCCCAACAACAGAGCAAGAAGATGCTGTGTCTTTCATCCACTTCTCTCCTTTATCCCTAAGGTCGTTGTGGTTTTTCTTGAAAAAGTCGAAAGGGTTCAACGATTCTTTGTTTACGAAATACCTATATCCAGGATCCACCATCTTCTCCACTGCCTATGTTCACAAAAAAGAAGACATTTAAATAAATAATAAATGAAAGACACGAAGTCATGGCTAATAAATAGAAGTGTTGATTGCATATACAAAGAATTATCCAACAATATAACAAGTCTCAGGTGTGCGCGCGCATATGATTCATTTCCATTTATTAATCTCTGCAAGATTCTCACAGAGAAAGAGCAATAAATTTCACTTTCTAACCTTGAACCATTGCAGTTCTCTTTGCATTTGTAGTGCGGCACCAGAGATGCCGTTAAGGTAGGAAGCAGGAGCCAAAGAGGCAGCCACATGCAGCAAGGAATTGTTGTACTGATCTATCGTCGCAGCCACCACATTGTTAAAGCGAAAACAACGGAGGAGGTTGAAAATCTCAGCCTTGCGTGATGCAACAGCATAGCAGAAAACGGGCCAGTATGGAGGACAAATGAAAGTGAATAGTGAGATTAATTGCGGGTTTGCCTTCACTACTTGCAACAAAAACTCAACATTCCCTTCAGTAGCTGCAGTTTTCAGTGCTCCTGCCATTATATTCTTCTTTTCATTCGAAACTATTGCATTCTGGCAAACTAGGTTTAGAATTTCAGCTGCTTGTGCTTGTTGCAGCTTCATCTTACGTATTTCCTTCATCCCTGAACCATTGATAACTCAAATAAAACGTTATATTTAATCATGTCAAAGGCATCCAATTTAAGTTCTGGGGAATTTTGTGGCTTACATACACACCTGAGAAATCACAGATGCGGGAGATGAGCCGATGGAGTAGACCGCCTATCCCTGTTGGCACATGGATATTTTTAATTAACGTTAAGACTTCTCATTTTTCACAAATTGTACCTAGCTTGACGAGGTTAGGTTTGTTGTTCACATGAAAAGCTTTACTTCGTATAATCTGATCTTCTAAAGTCCTATAGAATATTGTATACCTTGACGAGGTTTGTTATTCTTGCCTTCTTGCTGAATGGCTTCGCACAAATGCCCTGTGGCTGTGGTTGATGGTATTTTGATATCTTCCTCCCAAACAGTGATCAAAGAAATGGGAAAACGTAAGATTCTTCAAATAATGAAGCAATAAATAACTAGAAGTACAAGTGAATTGGGTGAAGCTATTTTATTTTTCTTATATTCTTTTTGCCCTTGTCATCCTACGTCGCCAAGAGATGCACGATAACTAAGAGGAACTGTTCCATCATGAAATGCTAGCTATATGATTGCGGCCAAAACTAAAAAGGAGTTAACAATGCCTAAACTAGTCAGGCCAAGAAAAAACAATGCCTAAACTAGCGACTTATCTTAGGCATTACAAACAAATAAATGCATTGAGTGAAAATTATCCAAATTAAAGAATGGTGAAAAGTAATAATATGAACTAACAGTGTTGATAGACCCATCGCTTCCAGAACGGAAGTTGAATTTTATTAAGAGAACTGGAAAGATAGCCTGCAATATACTGAAGTACTGAGTATCCAGTGTCGTCAGCAGCAAAAAGCAGCTTCGTGCATCGTCGCAACAAATGCAAGGCAACATCTATTTATGTATCAAAATCAACAAAAAAGATGGAACGTCAAAATAACAACATATGTGAATAGACAGGGATGAAGAAATGAAAATGAAACATTGATGATATAATTGTGTAGAAGTCGTGTTACCAAGATCACCCCTGCCGAGGCAGCTTTGGAGGAACAAAGAACCCACAATGCCGTTTTCTGGTTTGAAAACTTCCAAAGGAGTGACGTCATAGAGATAACGTCCCACTTCTTTAAGGCCAGTACGAAAAGCAATTATTGCAGGAATACATGCAGTGCCTCTCATTGGTATTACCAGTGCATTTCTATTTTTGTTGACCAAGCATGAGGCAATTGGGATGACTCCATTATGTGATGCAGCTATTACAAGTGGAGTACACCCATAAGCATCGTATATTTCAAGATATTCTGCTGAAACTAATCTCACCAACTCCTCCACTATGTCCACATGCCCAAACTTTACAGCCCCATGAAGAGGCGTTTCGCCAGTTGAAGCAGCAAAATCTACGTCCAATATCTTAGGAAGGCGAGCAATGGATGCTTTTGCAGCGGACCAGTTGTTCTCAGATATGGCCCTGTACAGATTACCCATCTCTAACTCTTCTGCATCTGTCATCATCACTGTAACCAGCATGCATGCATTAAATATAAATATATATATTTATATAAGCACAGGCATATATAGACTTGGAGGGCAACGAGGGAACTGTACTTAGTAGCTTCACAAACAAAGAAGGACCATATTTTTTGAGACACTAATAACTATATATATAGTGCTCTTTCTATCTCTAATTATAAGAGCCATTTGTTGGGATGCCTGGTTGGTGTCCCCAGTTATTATAAGAACCTTTATAAAGTTATAGGAATATGTTTTCACATATATAGCCCTAGGAATAATTACAAATCACGTATATATATAAATCTGTAGACATGATTAGCTAGGGCACTGACCAGGTGGTGGGGAAGGAGAGGGCGGTGCATTGTAGGTACTATAGAGAAAGTCCCAAGCAAGTATGGCTTCAAAGAGCCCTCTTATAAGAGAGTGATAGTGAGCCCTCTTATAAGCAAGTTTGGCATTCTTTCTTGATAACTACAAATTAAATATTTTTCGATTGAAAGGAACAGAGATCAATCATATATGCACACACAACTTAACTATTTACCAATTCTTGCAGTTTGAGAAATTTAAAATATGCATTTCAGGTTAAGAAACAAAGACTGATCGCGCTTACCAAGGTGGCAATGGCTTGTTGCTTCTTGTTTTCCAGCTCGCTCTCACACTTCACTAACTCTTCACGCATTGTATATTTATAGGCTTTTCGTTTTATTCCTTACGTGTTCGTATGGTTTCAGATATTAATGGGTATCAAGAAAAGGATCGTGATATGTTACCGAAAAGAAAAAGAAAAAGAAAACAAACTTAACCTTTTCTTTTAAAAAGCACACATTAAAAAAAGAAAAAGTAGTGCTTGAGGGGAACAACTCAATTATCGTAAGTACCATACAGTATCTTCTTTTGCAGTTGGCTCACAGTTCACTTACCCCTGACGCATTGTATATTTATAGCCATCGTCGTATTATTTCTTAAATGCATGTTCATATGGTTTAGCTTAAAAAATTTAATACTATTTCACTAAGTTTTTAATGTAAACGCTACTTAACTACTAATTTGAATATACTAAGGATCATGGATTGAAAAATCAATGATTAATTGGTTTCTACACCAACTAATACCACCCGCTTCAATTAACTAGCTTCTACACGAGAGTATATAACGGACTCGAGTCTATTCTTTTCCCGAAGGAACGAAAGCACTATATGCTTTTTAAGATCCTTTAAATTGAATGGAATAGATCTGAAGCAGACAAGAAGCAAGGAATGGAAACAAAAGGCAAACGTGTTTATGAAATGGGGAATGCTTGACGTGAAACAATCATATGTTTAGTAATTTTTGCACCAACGTTCTAAAAAATCATATGCCAATGTTTGACTGTTTAGATTTGCTCAAAGTGAATATATATATTCCCTTGTTCGCTGTAATTATTTTTAAATACACACAACTTAAAATAATATAAACTTTTTATTATTTCAACCACTAATAGGTATTAACGTATTTGTTTTTTCAGCTGAAAGGGTATCAACGTAGTTACACGCATGTGATTTCTCATTATTTCCCAAGCTATTAAACATTCTTTACAATCACTTTTATTTTTTTTAACAATACTATAAATGATTAAAATTAAGAGGATTGATAACTTCCATATTTCAAGAAATTTTTTACGCATTTTTTATATTATCAATGGTAACTTCATTTTATTTTCAGTTTTTATTGGGTAAACGATTAATGTGTCAAATATTCATCTTGTGGTAATATTATATTTATACATTGGTTCAATCATGCTTTTGATATTTAAAAATAAATACTTATAATATTTTTTGGCCGATATGAAAGAAATCTTTCAATGCTTTAAGAAAGTTCAAAATTTATCTTTCCTTATAGAGACACAAAGCCTCGCCAAGAACCCTCAAACGCACCATATGGAAATAGGGAAAAATTCTGTATTTACTGAAACAGAGTATTTACATCCAATGGGCTTGGTAATGCCCAAAGGTTGGCCCTTGTCATAGGCCACAAGGCTACAACAGAGAAATAAATGGCAATCCAAGAAGGCCCGTATGAGCAATACAAGCAAAACGACTTGGTCAAAATACATCCTGAATTACAAAACTATCCCCCTATTTCTTGCACTCCTCTAACAGGTAACAACGTGAACTAGTTAGGTGGAAATAGATCGAATCAATATTTGCCGGTTTTGTCAAATTGCTTCAGATTTTTTCATAAATAATGCTTCTTCCTTAACACAAGGACGTGAATGCAAGATCGTGCTTCCTTTTCATATTATTTGGAATTTTTTTTTTGGGTTTCTAGATGATGGTAGAAAATTGTGTAAATGGAAATAGGAAACGATGATTTTTTTCGAGACATGTATACGATGATAGATAATGGATCTTTTTCAAATTATTTCAATTTCTTATTTTTAATCCTTTTTTTTAATTATATCTGAATAGTACAAGGAAATGCCAAGCCAAAACTTTTTTTAGACAAAACTTTAAAAAAAATTGAAGTTGGATTGTAATAAGATGGTCTAAGTTGGAGATTACTGTGGTTGACGTATCAAAAAGAAACAAGAAAGAAATTAATGGGGCTGTTGGGTTGGGAATCAAATTAAAGTATAATCTCACTACAAAAAAATGCTTTTAATGACAGAATTTTTTATTTAGTGACGGAATTAGCGACGAAAAATTTCGTCTCTAATTACCGTTGCTAATTAGTGGCGGAAAAATTCTGTCGCTAACCCGATTTTGATTCTCAGTGTAAGTCATCAACTATAGAACTCAAAAATCGCTCCTTTCAATTTCACCCTTGTTGTTAATTAAGGTTTAGTACTTCCTTTGGTCCTAAATATAAGACCCATTTTGTAGTACAAAAGGGAATTACACTATAAAAGGGGTCGGATATTTAGAACCGGAGGAGTATTAATAATAAACTCATTGAACTTTCTGTTTTTCTGTCTACATTATTTAATTTAAGCTGGAGGGAAACTTGACAAAAAACTATTAATATAAGAGAAATTTAATACTTCAACTGTCATTACTTAATATGTGAAAATTAGTTGAAAATGCCCTATAATAAGATTCAGAGGGAGTACTACCTCACCAAAACAAGAAAAGTGGTTAACTAGTCAAATTTAAAAATTATGAACTATTTTTTGCAACTTTGCACATATTTAAGAGCACAGAGAAACACTATATGATACTTATTTGGAAAAAAAATTCATCAATGATCCACCAAGTGACTTATATTGTGGATTGAGAATTTCTTTCAAAAGGCTTTTCTTTATTTAATTAGGAAGGCAGGAGTAAGAGAGGAAGGGAGAGACAGATTTGGAATGAGTGTGTGTATATAAACTAAATTATACCAGAGGTTGTTTCATCTTCACCATTTTTACCGTCGTCATCATAATTCGCCATTATGGCTAGCGAGTACTTTAAAAGAGCAAAGAAAATTGTAAGGAGACTAGAGAGTGGAAAGTAATAATATGCACTAACAGTCATAAGCCCATCGCTTCAAGAACGGAAGTTGACTTTTCTGAAGAGGATGAGGAAGAGAGAGTGCAATATTCGCAACTGTTGGGTTCCGATCTGCGTCTTTAGCAAAAAGCAGCTTCGTGCATTGTTGGAGCAAATGCAAGGCAATACCTATTTATGTATCAAAATCATATAGTATAAAGAGACGAGAGGGCAAAAACGAAAATGAAACATATATTGTGCTTTGCGAATGAAATTATATACCTAAAAATTATGTTACCAAATTCTCCAATTCTCAAACAGATTCGGAGAAACTCAGGACCCACAACAGAGTCGCCTTCTGGTTTGAGGACTTGCAAAGGAGTGACAGAATAGAGATAACGTCCCAATTTGTTGTGGCCACAAAAAAAAGCCAAGGTAACAGGAATCTGCCACGGCTGTCTAGCTGGAATTGCAAGTGCGTTGCTATTTTTGTTTATCATTCATTTTGCAATTGGGATGGATCCCGTATGTGTGGCAGTTGTTGCAAGTGGAGTATAGCCATAATAATCCCATATTTCAAGATATTCTGGCTCTACTAGTTTCATCAACTCTTCTACTATGCTCACATGCCGGAACTTTGCAGCTATATGAAGAGGTGTTCCGCCTCTTAAAGCTCCAAAATCTTCGTCCAATACCTTAGGATGGCGATCAATGACTGCTTTTGCACGGAGCCAGTTGTTCTCAGATATGGCCTTGTTCAAAATAGCCATCTCTATTTCGTCTGCCTCTATCACTGGAATCAACAACCAGCACATATGCATTAAAAATTTGAAATATATATATTCATATGCATAATTAAGAGGAAGGATATAGATAAATCCAATGAGAATGAGTGAATGCAATGAGGTGGCACCCAGTACTGGTATCGAGGTTCAGCTAGGAATTGGCTCAGGGGTTGCATGATAATAATACAAAGACATACTTTAATTTTCTTCCGTACATAAAGAAGATACGCCGGAAGTTTTTAATAATATAGCCTTAACACAACACCCGTATCTATTTCTTGTACTTTTCTCCCCTCGTTACTATATGTAATCATCAATTCTTTCAGTTTGTGAATTAAAATACACATTTCAGCGAAATAAACAACGATTAATTGCGCTTACTTCTTTCTTCCTCCACGTGAATTTGTGATGGCAGTAGCTTGTTACTTCTTCGTTTTCAGCTCGGTCTCACACTTCACTGACTCTTCACACATTCTATATATTTATAGCCTTTTCGTTTATTCCTTCCGTGTTCGTATGGTTTAAGGTATTCAATAAATGATAGGGGATCAAGAACAAGATCGTGAAATGTAACCAACAAGAGAGAAAAGAAAAAGAAAACAAACTTGGCTTTTTCTTTAAAAAAGCACGTACACATTAAAAAAGATTAGTGCTATAGGGGAACAACTCAATTGTCTCAAGTACCATATAGTATCCTCTTTTGCAGATGCCTCACAGCTCACTCACGCCTGACGCATTATATATCTATAGCCATTATCGTATTATTTCTTATGGTTTAAAATATTTAGTACTCTTCATTGAGTTTTTAATGGAAAAGCTACTTAAGTAGTAATTTGAATATACTAAAAAAATTAGATAAATTAATTAATGATTACAAATTGACATTATTTTTTTTTTAAGTACAAATGTATAGCAAATGTCTTGTATGTATTTGAATTTGATCGGTAATACTGGCACTGCTATCCATTCAGGTAGTTTGAAAAAGAATAATAAATATGAGAGACAAAGTAGATTAAAATTATATATTTAGAAGTAAAATCAAGGAAAAAAGATAAGAAAATACCTTTAAATATACAAACTCCCATATTAGTGTTAGTGAAAAGCAAAAAAGTCATATCAGAACAGGAATACTGATTTGGCATTTCTAAATGGTGGCAAAAGACAAGCTTGCTCTTAATAAATTGACTAAAGAAAAGACAATGCGTAAAGCAAGTTAAAGTAATCCGTTTATATAAAGGTGTTGTTAATTTATATGAAAGAGTTTTCAACACGCTTAACAAAGGGGCAACATGTGATTTGCCTAAGTTTTCCAGTTGGTTTGCCTTGTAATGAATTTTGTTGACTACTTGTTGTCAATATATACATATAATTGTTGTCAATATATTTGGAAGAGTTGTTAACGGCCTTAATCAGTTAGCAACATGATAAATCCTTATTTTAATAGATTAATTAATATCTTTTTAGAGATATTTATCAATTAAAGTGGGATAAATTGCGTTGATTATGAATATCTTGAATCAAATATTGATTGCATGAAATTAGAGATTTAATAGAAAATCTTATCATATTTTTATCTCCTTTTAAATAATTGATTTTGGGCTTTATGATAGTATCTCAATGTATCTTTTGCAGGCCTAAAAAAAAAAGATAAAAGAAAAGCTGAAAGAAAAAAAAGAAAAAGAAAAATTGGAGAGGCAACCAACTTGAGCATCAAGGCATAAGATTTTACTTATACACACATATATATATTTATTGAATATTGATTCGGGGGAGGGAGAGACGCACACCACCAAGCCATATACACTCCGCCAATCCTCCTTCAATTCCACCCATTTACACCCTCTTCTTCACGCATAGAGACCACGCCGCAACATCAATTCGCGGGCCGCGCCCATCGCAATCATGCATATCCTCCTCTCTCACGCCATACATACCCTTCCTTTCATCAAGACCAGTGACGCCATTCACCTTCGTTGTTTCCTATTTTTCCCACAAATAATCTCCACACCCACTCTCTTACCATAGCCTCCATGGATTCTCCACACCCACTCTCTTATCATAGCCTCCATGGATTCTCGTTGCTTCAAACTTATTATGGATTCTTCTAGAGCCATAAGAGGCTAATCCCATTGCGCTTGGTAGAGATGGAGGAGTAGTTTGAGCTTGGAACTTCAACTAGGGGAGTATTTAGTTTTCCAATTAATTTTCTATGGGACTTCATTAGATTTTTCTTGCATTAGGATTCTTCTTATCTATTTTGAAGACTGAGATTATATGTTATAATTTTTGTTAATTAGATTTTTACAATTTAATTTGAGTTGATTACTTGGGATTTGAATTTATATATATTTCTTTTGCATTCATTAAAATTATTTTATCTGGCGTGTTATTAGATTTTATAATTGAGATGTATTGCAATTGAGTGTCTACGTGAACCTTTTTTGGGAGGAAAAAAAGTTTTATTAACTCAATTTAAATTGCACATCAGGTGATTTTTAAAGATGGCTTAATAATTTGATTACTATCTAATGTTTAGAGTAGTCAAGTGTAAATGGAAACAAGGAAACGAGCGATGATTTTTTTAAGACAAGTCCGATGATAGATAATGGATCTTTTTCTGATTATTTCAATTATTTCTTATTTGTACTCGTTTTTTATTATGATATCCAAATAGCATTAGGAAATTCCAAGCCAAAACTTTTTTTTTAGTTAAAAAAAACAGATGGAAGTTGGATTGTACCAAAAATAAATTACTGGGGTTGTTGTTGGGAATCAAATTATAGACTAATCTGTTGAGGAGCCAGCACCTGAACCTCACTATTTTTGTTGGAATTTGGCTTAAATAATTTGTTATTAAATAATTTGGAAAAGTCATACATTCGGATAAAATAGAAAACAACTAGTCAAAGGACAAGATTTTTTATAAAATATATCAAGGTGACAGTGTTTTAACTACAAAATCGGGGCAAAATGGATTCCAAATTTAGGACATTATGAATACTTGTGATTCTATGACAGACTTCAAAAAGCACAATGTTGCTGTCAAAACCTACTCAAACTTTTCTTATCAAAACCTATATAACCCATGACGTGAAGTATAGTGTGCAGATACAAAGGCACGAGGATCTAAAGAGGTGAAAAACAACATCCTACATTAAAATATTTGAATCATGGCTGGAGTAGGTTTGGTTCATCAAGGTAGAACAAGGCAATATGAGGTCAAAGTGACAGCCTACGTGTTGTTCTCTTGTTTCGTGGCTGCCATGGGAGGTCTTCTCTTTGGTTACGACCTTGGGATTACAGGAGGCGTAACTTCTATGGACCCATTCTTGATCAAGTTCTTCCCTTCTGTATACAAACAAATGAAGCTTGAAAAGGCCCATGAAAACGGACCCTACTGCAGATTCAATAATGAGCTCCTAACGTTGTTCACCTCATCTCTATACCTCGCAGCTTTGGTAGCCTCTCTCTTTGCCTCTAACACCACAAGAATTCTTGGTCGCAAGACCTCCATGTTTCTTGGAGGCTTGTTCTTTCTTGTGGGTGCCTTGTTGAATGGTTTTGCAGTAAATGTGGCCATGCTCATCATTGGCCGTCTGTTACTTGGCTTTGGTGTGGGTTACTCTAATCAAGTAAGAACCTCACAGTGATATTATTATTTTTCCTAAGAGATTGATTTCACAAATATGCATATAATTGCCCAAACCAACTCAAGTTTTCTCTCTCTTTTTCTGTCAATAGTCTGTTCCAGTATACCTATCAGAAATGGCTCCGCCAAATATCAGAGGGGCGTTAAATATGGGATTCCAGATGATGATAACCATCGGTATTTTCTTTGCGAACCTGATCAACTATTTGACTGCTGCGCAAGAAAATGGATGGAGATATTCTTTAGGTATGGGAGCAGTTCCAGCTCTTTTGCTGTGTATAGCATCTCTTTTCTTGGGTGACACGCCAAACTCCATGATTGAAAGAGGAGAATATGGGCGAGCTAAGATAATATTGCACAAGATTCGTGGAACCCAAGATGTGGACGACGAGTTTCAAGATCTCATCGACGTGATCGAAGTAGCCAGGCAGGTGGCACACCCTTGGAGAAACATCACGCAACCTAAATATAGGCCTCAGCTAACTCTATGTTCTTTCATTCCCTTCTTCCAACAACTCACAGGCATCAATGTCATCATGTTTTACGCTCCTGTCCTTTTCCAGTCTCTTGGCTTCGGCGATGATGCTTCTCTCATGTCCGCCGTCATCGCCGTAGCCGTCAATGTCATGGCCACAATGGTCTCTATTTTATCAGTGGACAAGTTTGGAAGAAGGGTTTTGTTCCTTGAAGGCGGCACTCAAATGCTTCTTTGTCAGGTATCACAGATATACATGCATACACATCCAAGTCTCTCTTCTCTTACGTGCAATATCTCATGATGAATAAGTTAATTACTTACGCATTACTGTTATTTATTCTCTTTTAGGTTGCTGTGGGGACCCTAATAGCTTTGAAGTTTGGAGTTAAGGGTGAAGGCTCATTCACCAAAAGTGAAGCTGACCTGCTCCTGCTGTTCATATGTTTGTTCGTTGCAGCGTTTGCTTGGTCTTGGGGACCATTAAGTTGGTTGGTGCCAAGTGAAATATGTCCTCTGGAGGTTCGATCTGCGGGACAATCTATTAACGTTGCGGTGAACATGTTGTTCACTTTTGGCATAGCTCAAGTGTTTCTTCCTATGCTTTGCTACTTGAAGTTCGGTCTCTTCTTCTTCTTTGCTGGCTTTCTGGTCATGATGACCATTTTTGTTGCTCTGCTCCTCCCAGAGACAAAGAATGTGCCTATTGAAGAAATGAACAGTGTGTGGAACTCACATTGGTTCTGGACAAAGTTTGTTCCTCAAGAGGTTGTCAGTGATCATAGCAGCTCCAATTGCAAGCCTAGTCCTTAACCCATGGGAGATGAATTGAAAATGACGACAATATCAGTAGTGAACAAACATGTTTTGAGGAACAAAGGAGCCGCATAGCCATTAGCTTGTTCGAAGATTAGCAAGCATTTTTATCCACCAAACATTTTGCAATTTGAACTGGATGATCCCACTTGGGTTGTCTATAGCCACGAGCAGATATTGTACGTGTGGTGGAACTAATCTCACCAAATCATCTATTATGAGCACATTCCAAAACCTTGCAACCACATGAAGAGGTGTTTCGTCCGTTGAAGAGTTATTAATTCGTAATTTTGCAGCAGACCAGTTGTTTCCGGAGATATAGCCTTGTACACAAATATTTATATCTAGATCTTGCACCTCTCTCTCGTTATCACCGTAATTGCCAATTCTTGCCGTTTGAGAAATTAAAATACACATTCATCGGAAGAAACAAAGAGTAATTGCGCTTATCAGTTGTTGCTTTGCTCGATCCACGTGAACCTATGTGGGGGCAATGGCTTGTTACTTCTTTTGCAGATCGCTCTTACTTCATTATCTCTTCACGCATTGTTTATACAAGGTCCTCTTTAACTACTCATCTGTAATACAATCTAAATCATTCAAAATTTGATGTGGATGATTCAGATTTAAAATTTTTAATATTTAATTTTTTAATAATAACTTTATTTTTTAAAGAAGTGTTACTTATAAAATTATCTTTATTTTAAATTATGTATCTATTAAAAGAAAAAATTAATTAAAATATATAGGAGTTAAATTCAATCTAACCCATTTAAATTCAATCCAAATGGTCTCAATTGCGATGAGTACTCTATGCTTATTATTGTGATAAGTATGGAATCTACATGTTCCCAAAGAGAATCACGACCCCTATTTTCTTCTTTCCTTGAAGGAAAGAAAGCACCGTATATGTTTTTTAAGTTCCTTTAATTAAAATTGAACGCTACATATCTGTGTGTACATCAAACAGAAAAGAAGCAAAGGAATGGAAACAAAAGAAAATGGCTTGGATTTGAATTGATACTTACCATTTACAAAACATTAAATGCGGCATATCTTTTGACCAAAAAAAAAATGCGGCACATGCAAATCTCTATTGTTAGTAATTTTTGCACCGACGTTCTAATTTTTCGTGCCTATTTAGATTTGTGCAGACTGAACATATGCCCCGTTTTTTTATTTTCCGGTCTGAAACACATGCCCTGTTTGCTGTAATTATCTTAATCAAGCACACCTTAAAATAATATTAATTTTATTAATTCAAAAATTAGTAGTGTACTAACGTAATTTTATTTGTTATAAATGTATTAATGCAATCAGCTTTAATTACGTAAAAAAATTCTTATCATTTTCCCAAAAATTAGAGATTCTTTGTTTTAATAATATTAATAATTAAAAATTGAGAGCATCGTTAATTTCCATAATTCAAAAAAATTATTATGCATTTTATATATCAAAAAATTATTCGTAATTTTACTTTATTTTCAGTTTTTATTCAATAAATAATTAATGTATCCAATACTCATATTATGGTAATATTATATCTAATATCAATTAATTTTTATTTAAGTTAATTTGATTTAAGTTGGTTCAATCATGCTTTTCACATTTAAAAATAAATACTTGTAATTTTTTTGTCCCAAAAAAGAAATCTTTCAATATTGTAAGGAAGTTCAAATTTTATTTATCAAATTTCTTCAATTTTTTCGTTCTTAACACGAGTACGTTAATGAAATATTGTGCGCGGCTTTTTGATATCATGTAAATTTTTTATTTGTTTATCCTCTGTTTCTAAATGGTAGTAGAAAATCATGTAAATGGAAATAGGAAACGATGACGTTCTTAGTTTTTTTTTGTTTTCTTTTGAGAGAATAAATACGTGCGAAGGAGTTATTGTGGAGCTTCTTCAAACAGTCTCAATTTTATATTTTTTTATTATTTTTTATTTTTGTATCTGAAAAGAAGTAGGGAATGTGAAGCCAAAATTTTTAGAAAAAAATTAGGGGGAAAAAAAAGATGGAAGTTGCATTGTAGAAATTAAGATGGTTTTTAGTTGGAGATTCTTGTGGTTGTTGGGGCGGGAATCAAATTATTAAGTCTAATAGGGAATTAAGGTTGTTGTCTTCTGTTGAAGAGCCAGCACTTACACCTCATTACTTTTAATTTGTTGGAATATGGTTGAAAAAATTTGTTATTAAAATAATTAGGAAAAGTCATACATTCCCAAAAATAAATAGGAAACAACTAGTCAAAGGACAAGATCTTTTATAAGATAAATCCATGTGACAGTACTTTGACAACAAAATGGGACAAAATAGTTTCCAAATTTAGGACATTGGGAATATTTGTGTTTGTATGACAGACCTCAAAAAGCACAATGTTTGATGTGAAAACTTACTCAAACTGTTCATAGTTGTCATCGTCTCAAAATCTATATAACCCATCACAAAGTTACGACGGGAAGCATATGGTGTGTAGATACAAAGGCAAGAAGATCTAAAGAGGTGAAAAACAACATCCTACATTAAATATTGGAAAGATGGCCGGAGAAGGTTTTGTTCATCAAGGTAGATCAAGGGAAAATGAGGTCAAAGTGACAACCTACGTACTGTTCTCTTGTTTCGTGGCTGCCATGGGAGGTCTTCTCTTTGGTTACGACCTTGGGATTACAGGAGGCGTAACTTCCATGGACCCATTTTTGATCAAGTTCTTTCCTTCCGTGTACAAACAAATGAAGCTTGAAAAAGGCCATAAAAACGGAGCCTACTGCAAATTCAACAATGAGCTCCTAACGTTGTTCACCTCATCTCTATACCTCGCAGCTTTGGTTGCCTCTCTCTTTGCCTCTAACACCACAAGAATTCTTGGTCGTAAAACCTCCATGTTCCTTGGAGGCTTGTTCTTCCTTGTGGGTGCCTTGTTGAATGGTTTTGCCATAAATGTTGCCATGCTGATCACCGGTCGTCTTTTACTTGGTTTTGGTGTGGGCTATTGTAATCAAGTAAGTATAACTCTTAGGGATATCATTTTTCTCAAGGATCGAGTTCATAAATATATATAGTTGCCTTAAATTTTTCTCTTTTGTGTCAACAGTCTGTTCCGGTGTACCTATCTGAAATGGCTCCACCAAATATCAGAGGGGCGTTAAACATGGGATTCCAGATGATGATAACAATCGGTATTTTGTTTGCGAATCTGATCAACTATTTAACTGCTGTGCATGAAAATGGATGGAGATATTCTTTAGGCATAGGAGCAGTTCCAGCTCTTTTGCTGTGCATAGCATCTCTTTTCTTGGGTGATACGCCAAACTCCATGATTGAAAGAGGAGAATATGGGCGAGCCAAGATAATATTGCAGAAGATTCGTGGAACCCAAGATGTGGACGACGAGTTTCAAGATCTCATCGACGTGATCGAAGTAGCCAGGCAGGTGGCACACCCCTGGAGAAACATCACACAGCCTAAATATAGGCCTCAGCTAACTCTATGTTCTTTCATTCCCTTCTTCCAACAACTCACGGGCATCAACGTCATCATGTTTTACGCTCCTGTCCTTTTTGAGACTCTCGGTTTCGGCGATGATGCTTCTCTCATGTCCTCCGTCATTACCGGTGCCGTCAATGTCATGGCCACCATGGTCTCTATCTTATCTGTGGACAAGTTTGGAAGAAGGATTTTGTTCCTTGAAGGTGGCACTCAAATGCTTCTTTGTCAGGTATCATACACACACACACACACACACACACACAGACATAGACAACCCACCCACCCCCAAGTCTCTCTTACGTACAATATCTCATGAATTAATTAGTTATATACTTACATGTTACTGATGTTATTTATTCTCTTTTAGGTTGCTGTGGGGACCCTGATAGCTTTGAAGTTTGGAGTTAAGGGTGAAGGCTCATTCAGCAAAAGTGAAGCTGACCTGCTTCTGCTGTTCATATGTTTGTTCGTTGCGGCGTTTGCTTGGTCTTGGGGACCATTAAGTTGGTTGGTGCCGAGTGAAATATGTCCTCTGGAGGTTCGATCTGCGGGACAATCTATTAACGTTGCAGTGAACATGTTATTCACTTTTGGCGTGGCTCAAGTGTTTCTTCCGATGCTTTGCTACTTGAAGTTCGGTCTCTTCTTCTTCTTTGCCGGCTTTCTGGTCATGATGACCATTTTTGTTGCTCTGCTCCTCCCAGAGACAAAGAATGTGCCTATTGAAGAAATGAACAGAGTTTGGAGCTCACATTGGTTTTGGGCAAAGTTTGTTCCTGAAGAGGCTGTCAGTGATAACAGCTCCAATTACAAGCCTAGTCCTTAAACCATGTGAATTGAAAGTGACAACAACTGTTGTCAGAAGTCAAGAATTAGATTTGACTCAATTCTTTCGCAGCCTGCATATTTTGACCTTTGTAGATTTTAAACCTCATTTCTTTGCAAGAGACGGTATCACGTGTGTGTTCTTTCATGGGATTAGACGCAAACAATTAGATCGAAAGGGTTCCAAGAGGAGTGAATGTTGCAACATTTGTAATGGCAAATCTTAGTCTTGAGCTCACTTTGGGAACTCATATATTTGGAATGAGATGGTTGATCAATTAAATTTTCTTCGTCTGATTGATGAGATTGTTGATAATTAAAACATATCTGATGCAATATTTGTGGGGAGAAGGTTTGATTATCTAATTAAAAGAATACGTTGGGTGTTCACTTATGTAGGCACATCAAAACATTCAACACCTTGCTGTTATCAAAATCCATAACAATTTTTCTAGCAGATTTATCACAATTACAAATATCATAGAGAAAACAGAGAGACTTCTAAAAAGTCTGACGGTGTTTCAACTTTCAGTATCAGTATTGTATTGTAGTGTATTAACAATTTAAGAGCACGAGAATCTCCATGGTCAAGTTTTTCTCTCTTTCCTGCATAGATGCCAATGTATTCTGTTCCTTCCCTTTAAGGCTTCTATTAGTATTTTGCAGAAATTTCCTTCTCTCATGGAAAACCAAGTGTTAATAATGAATATTATTTAAAAGGGGAGAAACAGAGGACTTACCTGCTGCAACTGTGATATAGAACCTTTAAAATACAAAAATACACTGACTCAATAGAAATTGCTGATCTATATATGATATGTACTCCTTTATATTTATATACTTTCTTTCCATTTTTCTCACTGTACATTATGATCAAACCGAGATAGCACAACTTTCTTTTGTTTGACATTGACTTGGATTCAAACACAAATTATGTACTCCCGAAAACTGCTTCAATACACTAAATAGCCAGAGTTTGTTGGCACTAAGTCCAACCTTAGTCTCTCACTGTGTGTAGAACAGAACAGATAATTGAAGCTTAGGCTGTACCCCACTTGCAGCAAACTTTTCAACTTGGGTGATGTCAAGAAATGCATCCACTCCACTTTCTTTGAGAAATCTGCAATGATTCAATCACATAAATCAGCTAACTCAGTCATCTCTCTGAAAAAAAAAAAAGCCTACAAAAAGTAAAAATTTTTAGAGGGATGAAATACGTATTCAAGAGTAAATAGCATACCTGTCTCTGAAGTCCCTTGCCATTAACAAGCAGCCACCATTTACAGTTGATTGCATATTCACAGCAATGTTTGGGTTGTGTATGCTTTGCCTTATGTGAACCCAGCCACGTTCTCCTCTCTCTGCATCCCAGACTTTTGCCCTGAGTTTCCACCAACATATCAGTTTTCATGGATAAATGTTATAAACTCAGAACCATCTTTTAGTCTTCTTAACATAACTCATCTATTACCAAGGCACAAAACAATCCTTACAGTATTGAGCAGAATTTAAATTTAAAATACCAATACGAGGGTAATAATTAATATAGAAGTTATGTTTAGAGGATCAAGATATAAAACAAAATCAGGACATGTTGCATAATTAAGGTTTCTTTGAGGTTTTTTCTCATCACCTGTACATGTGAGCATCAATGGCTGTAGGTGTGTCGTCTGTATCTACGAGGCATCCATCACTCACCCAACAATCCCCACAAGAATCCAACTCCCACCCTTTCAGTCTCCCTTCCTGCACTAGAAAACTCCATCATATTTCACTTCAAACATGGAATTTTCTGTTCCAGTGTGTCTGTGCTTATGTACCTGAATGTAGTTTCTAAATGTTTCGATGGCTTCAGATCCTTTTGTCTTAGCATGTCTGGGTTCTGAGATGATGTTCATCCTTAGTTCTACGGATTCTTTTGGTTCTTCAAGATCTTCAATGAGACTACCAATCCCTTTGTCAGATCCTTCAAGTTTCATTCGTACCATTTCAATTATAATCTTCACAACCATGTACGCCCCTTCATCACGAAAACCACAGAAACATCAGCACCTGACAATGATCCATAACTTTAAAACCATTTATAAATATTTCAAACTAACCATCATCCAGAAAATAATTCTCCTTCAAAGCACCATGTCCAGAAGTTTCCATCATAAGATGAGTTTCAATTCCATCCCTGTTAAGATGAACTCCTTTGTCTATCACATTTCTGTAGCCAACTCGGTACAAACAATGGTGTCCACCTCTATCAGTTATAAATCTTGTGAGACCCATGCTGGTTCGAGCATCAGTGACTATGGTAGATCCTGGATTCTCTCTCAGTACAATGGCGGACATTAGGGCGATCAGCTTGTCACCATTTATGGGGTTTCCTTTCTTGTCCACCACGCCGCTCCGGTCAACGTCAGTGTCAAAAAACAACGCCGAGATCGGCAGAGTTCTCAAGGACGGCTGCTCTGGTCACGGCCATGGCGGTTTTATCCTCAGGGTTAGGAATGTGGTTGGGGAACATGCCGTCTGGGTTGAGATGAAGAGACCCAAAAGTGTCAGCACCGAGCTTGTCGAGCACATCCCAGGTGAAGAATCCACCAGACCCATTTCCTGCGTTTACTATTATCTGCGCAGGTTTATAGAAACATCAGACATGATGATCACTCGAAATTGAACACAGGATTATCAGAACTTAACGGCAGATCCATGGCAAAGAACCTAATGGATATATCTAAATATAATCAAAATACAGAACTCAATTATTGCAGAAAAGTAGTGAAGACCTGGAATCCTTGGAGGGGAAGATCATAATGAAGAGGATGGTTGACTCTGTGCTTGATGATTTCTCTGAGATGCTGAGCATAAGCACTCATGAAATCTACTCTTACAGGAGGAGTATTGAGCAAAGTAGAGACTTTTGCAAGCCTGTTTGCATATTTGCGAGCTGCTTTATCACATATTTCCTCTACCTCAACAGACGTTAGCCCTCCTTTCTTTGTGAAAAACTTCAGGCCATTCCGAGTGTACGGTAAGTGAGATGCCGTCATCTGCACCAAAAATGCTCGTTCCGTGTCACACTAATTTCCATATCAAACATTGCTCCTAGTGAACACTTGTTTTAAGATTTTTGTATTTCCTCGAATAAAATTATTGCCACATATTTACCTCATATAGTATAAAATCACTTAAATAAAGCCCAACTTTATTATTTTTAGAGTCATACTTTTTTATATTTTTATATTAATATTGATCCTCTGAAAATAGTGTTATGGTATTAAGAAATGTCTTCTCGATTTTTTAATATCATTTTAATACTCAAGTTTGAATATATTTCTTTTGTAATTTAATAAAAATAAGTATTCAATAAATTTTTACTTGTGCGGTCCTCTACACCTATCATTTTCTTCAATATCTCTCGCCTCACTCACTGATCTTGTCTTGTAGCAAAAGAGTATCCAAACTAGCTAAAATCATAAACATGTTTAGCTAATTTCTTCATTACAGTAGAGTGGTAAAAAAAAACAAAACACACACACACACACAATTGATCGGACGAAAAAATGTACAACAAATTTCATATCATTCAAATCAAGTTAGATGATGAAGGCAATGGTTTATCATCTTCATTGTCTTTTTTGAATTGATCTTATTGGCAAAGAAAATAGTGGAAAAGATGAGTGTGGCCTTCATATATATTTAAATTTAAATGACGATAAGCGCAGTAACTTACCATAATAGAAGCATCATAAGCAAATGGTGGCAACACAGTGCTCATGAAACAAGCTGGTGTGGTAGCCAGTCCCATATCAAACACCATGCAACCAGCTCGAGCAAGTCCTGCAAAAACCGCCACGCTCAAATTCGACCCGGAAATCCTCGGGTCACGCCCGAGAGAGACACCCTCACAACACTTTTCACGTCATCACCCTCCTCCTCCTCCTTCTTGACGACGCCATTGATGACCCACTCTCCAAAGCTCTCTGCTATGGCTTCAGCCGCCGCCGGAGTGAGATCAACCTTCCTCCCTTTCTCTCCCTCCAACGCCACCCCTCTCACGTCCGACCCATTCTGAAGCCTCCTTATCTTGTCCATCTCTTCGTCGACCACCACCCCATCGTACTTCGCTGTCCCCACACACTTCACTCTTACATCATATCGGCATTGATGATCATGATGTTTTCTCGCAGGTAGTGACAGTCGTGAGAAACTGTGTCTGGTGCGCAGTGGATGAATGTGTAAGTTTGTCAGAGATGTTGAGAAGTTTGATGATGCTGTTGTGGAAGAAGCTGCCATGTCCGTTGAAAAGAATAGTAGTTTGGGAGATAAGGCAAACCCAGAAGCGTTAAACCGTAACCTTACAATACAAATCTGTTTTCTTATATATAATTTGCGAAATAAAATATCTGGAAAGAAGCTTCCAAATTAGGGTCCAAGATTTTTGTTACTGTTTTGTCTCCATGCTGGTGTGTATGATATTTTCAGTGAAATATGAACCAGGCGTATTGTTTCAGGTCACGTTCTTGCAGGTTTTTGTGTTTCTGGTCGTTTTGTCATTTATTAATTATTAGTCATTAGAGGGAAGTGGGAGAGTGAGAGAGGGGGGAACTGAATTTTGAGTTTTATTTTGACCTTACTTCTTGTTAGAATGGGATTGATATAATATACACTGGTGGATATTTTTCTTTCTTTCTTTTTTTGGGGCTGAAATTGAGTTTTATTTTTTCTGTTTTTCAAAATATATACCAATTTCCACAAAATAAAAAAAAAATATAGGGCCTATTGGTTTTTGTTCTTTGTTTCTTGTTCTTAAAACAATTTTATAAAATTATTTTTTAGAACAAGTTTTGAAAACAACAACAAAAAGAATTTGTTTGGATAATAATTTTAAAAAAAATCATGTTTAAAAAATCATAAAAAAAAATCATATTTGGTAGGTGATAGTTGTCGTTACTAATAATAAGTGATGGATAGTAGGTGAAAAGAGAAGAAGATTTCTCAAAACTTTTCAAAATAAAAAATAAAAAAAGCCAAAACAAAAACAAGAAAACATTTAAAAGTTGTTTTGGTTTTTGGTTTTAAAAAACATGGTACCGTTTTGTTTTTTAAAACAATCAACTAAAAACAAGTTACTAAACAAGTTATTTTTGTTTTTTCTGTTTAAAAACAAAAAAATTTTCTCAAAAAAGAAAACCAAACAAGCCCTATATTTTTAATTCATTTTAAAACTTCTGATCAAAATATCTACTAGCTACAAAATCTCGATTTACATGCAATGGCCATCTAATATATACTCATCGCCTGTAAAGTTTACTTTTTTAAAATAAGCTGCGATATAATTAGAATGATAGTTAACTAAAATTTTACAAATAAGAAAGTTTGAAGAAAATAACAAATTTATTATTTCTATGAAAACGTGATTTAAAAAAGTAGCGTGTGTGTGTGTGTGTGTGTATATATATATATATATATATATATATACACACCATCATAAAATAGATGGACCTGCTCTTTCAACTTTGAATCAAACTAACGTAGAAATTCAGATTTCTGACAGGAAATAGCGGAGACGATGGATGGATTTCCCTATTTCTGTAAATCCTAATTTACAGAAACCCTCTATGTGCATGTGTATTAAAGGTCAACGTTTGATAATCCCAGGCAACCTTGATCATTCCACTCAATTTCTACGAGTAATTCACCTCGCTCAACCTTGTTCAATCTGAGAAACATTTCTTGGCGGAATCTTCCGTCGATCCATTTGCACAAGCTCTCTTCAGACAGGCAGTTATTTCTGCTGGGTTGAACTGCCTTGACCACACAGCCTTCTTCAAGATCTTCGGTCGTGTTCATGGTCATCTTCACACTCTCCAACAATGGCTTTATGTCTAACTCTACCTCCCCCATTGGGTCGTCCTCCGTGAACGTGTCTTTGTCCAACACTGTCTGCAACGCACACGACAACCAATTATTAATGATCTCGCGATAATCCATGAACAATATACTAGTTTCAATCCTTAATATAAGAGCGAGATAATTAATTTGGAAAAAGTAATTGATTAAATTAGTTATTTGTAGCAAATACTACTTCCGGTCCTAAATATAAGAACTAGATCACTAATTTGAATAGATTAAAAAAATTAGTTAAATTAGTTATTTGTAACAAATAAGTGTTATTTTTCCTAAAATATTCTTGCTAATAAAATGAATTAACTAGAACTACTATTATTATAAGGACTATTTTGGAAAAAAAAAAGATAAATATGAGAGAGACAAAGTAGATTAGAGTACTATATTTTGAATTAAAATAAAAATCAAACAAGCTTTTATATTAAGGACCAGAAGCAATATATATTAACTTCCCTAATTTACCTTCTTTGATCACATGTATCTACGTTGAAACTAGCTCTTATAGGAACCCTTATAATCAATACCAATACTTCAGGAAAAAATATTAAAATTGAGAGAAATAAAATGAATTGAAATCTTATATTTAGTATTAAATTCAGCTATCAAACTACTTTTATACTAAGAACCGTCAGAAATAACATATGCTTTGATTCTTGATCTTACATACACGCACATGTTGGCGGAGATTGTTTGCTTGCGTACTTACTATAATGATTGGAGCATCAATTCTTTTCACATACAACGTCAGTTCATCATTCCACTCAGGATTGCAGTCATCTTCAACAACCCTAGTCCTCAGTTTCTGTGTCATCAGTGTGAAACATTCATAAAACCCAAAGTTTCATCATGTTCTTCGTTCTGTTTCAGCCCAGAAACAAATTGAAATGTGCTTGAATGCAAACAAGGGGCAATTCATGAAGCAAATGGAAAATTGGGAATAATTGAACAGTGATGATTTGTAACCTGTTCGTGCATGGTAATAACAACGTAAGGATCACTTGCACGACTGTCACGTACTGCAAGGTTGATTCCTTTTTTAATACGAAGTTTGAGGATGCCCAGAAAGCCCTGATCCATATTACTATTCGATGGCCTATACCTAAAATCTTCCTAGATAACAAGATGATGATGGAGATGAAGATGAGGATGACAAAGAAGAAAGAAAGATAAATGTCTCCGAAACTCTGTGTATGCATACGCAAAATGATTGATGAAGAAGAAAATGAAAGAAGTTATTAATTACAGAATTTTGACACCCTCAAAATGACCAAAAAGGTATCCTAATTGTTGTTTGAGCAGAACCCTCGTGGATCAGCGACATTTTCTCCTTCATCCCTATAAAGTTGCTGGACTGCACACTTGTTTCAGATTAAATTTTTTACAAAAAAAATCACTATTTCTTAGAAATTTTGTTAAGTATACCAACAGATTTCTTAATCAATTTAGATCAAGTCATGTTGGACTACATGAGTGTAAGACTTTCTTGATGACAAGTTTCTCTTAGCAAAAGTTCAAAACTTTATTTAAGAGCAAAAAAAGTGCGTCAATCCAGTTGAATATTTGTACTCTTTTTTAATTCGATGAAGTAATTTTTTTCCTACAAATAATTTTTCCATTTTTTGGGAAAAAAAATTGTTCTTTTAGGAAAAA